>NW_028274811.1:128299060-128602090 GCF_037043125.1 Eumetopias jubatus
TATGGAAAGCCCACAGTTAATATCATACTCAACAGTGAAAGACTAAAACTTTTCCTCTAAGAAAGCAAGGCAAGGATATTTCCATTCAACACAGTGTTGGAAACACTAATCAGAGCTATTAAGCAAGAGAAAGAAATAAAAGGCATCCAAATTGGAAAGGAAGAAGTAAAATTATCTCTGTTTACAGATATGATCTTATGTAGAAAATCCTAAATAATCCTCAAAAAAACCTAAAGATTCCACACACAAAAATAATAAACTAATAAGCAAATTCAGGAAGGTTTCAGGATACAAAGTCAATACACAAAAAATTAGTTTCATTTCTATATACTAACAATGAATAATCTGAAATGGAAGTTAAGAAAATAATTCCACTTATGATAGCATCAAAAAGAATAAAATACTTAGGAAAAACTTAATCAAGGAATTGAAAGACTTTTATACACCAAAAAGTACAAACATTGTTGAAAGAAATTAAAGAAGATACAAATAAATGGAAAGGCATCCTGTGTTCACAGATTGGAAAATTTAGTATTCTTAAAATATTCATACTACCTGAAGTGATTCACAGTCAATGCAATCCAAAATCCCAATGACACTTTTTACAGAAATGGAAAATGGAAAAATTCACCCTAAAATTCATATGCAGTCTCAAGGGACCCAGAATAGTCAAAAAAAAAAAAAAAAAGCAGTATGGCACTGGCATAAAAACAAACCAATCAAATAGAATAAAAGCCCAGCAATAAACCCTCTCATATGGTTAAATAATGTTTGACCAAAGTGCCAAGAGCACTCAATGAGGAAAAGACAATCTCTTCAATAAATGGTATTAGGAAAATTGAATATCCACATGCAAAAAGATGAAGTTGGGCCCTTATCTCTTTTTTTAATTAGTTTCAGGGGTAGAATTTAGTGATTCATCAGTTGCATATAACACACAGTGCTCACCATATCAAGTGTCCTCCTTAATGCCCATCACCCAATTATCCCTTCCCCCCACACCTCCTCTCCAGCAACCCTCAGTTTGTTTCCTAGAGTTCAACATCTCTTATGGTTTGCCTCCTACTCAATTTTCATCTTATTTTATTTTTCCTTCTCTTTCCCTATGCTCATCTGTTTTGTTTCTTAAATTCCAAATATGAGTGAAATTATATGGTATTTGTCTTTCTCTGACTGACTTATTTTGTTTAGTATAATACCTCTAGTTCCATCCACATCATGCAAATGGCAAGATTTCATTCTTTTTGATGGCAGAAGAAAGACAGTCTCCTCAACAAATGGACCCTTATCTTAAACCATACATAAAAATTAACTCAAAACAGTAAAGACCTAAACAAAAGACCTAAAGTTATAAAATTCCTAGAAGAAAATTTAAAGGGAAATCCTCATGGCATTGGACTTGGCAATGATTTCTTGGATATGACAACAAAAGCACATGCAACAAAAGCAAAAATAGACAAACAGGACTACATCAACTTAAAAACTTTGTGCATCAAAGGGTACAATCAACAGAATGAAAAAGCAACTTACAAAAAGGAAGAAAATAATTGCAAATCATATACCATATAAGGAGTTAATATCCAGAATACATGACTAACTCCTACAATTCAACAAAAGATCAAATCACCCAATTTGAAAATGACAATATGATTCCATTTATATGAAGCACTTAGAGTAGTCAAAATCCTAGAGACAAAAAAAATAGAATGGTGGTTGCCAAGGAGTATGGGAGCGAAGAATGGGGCATTATTGTTTAATAGGTATAGAGTTTAAGATTTTCAAAATAAAAGGAGTTTTGAAGATGGAAGTTGGCAATGGTACCACATAATATGAATGTACTTTATACCATTGAACTATATGTTTTAAAATAGTAAATTTTGTTATGTGTATTTCAACAAAATAAAAAGGGGTTGAGCAAAGGACTTGAATAGACACTTTTAGTTATACAGATGACCGATAAGCATGTGAAAAGATTGAAAAGATGCTCAATATTACTAATCATCAGAGAAGTGCAAATCAAAGCCACAATGAGATATCGACTCACACCCATAGGATAGTTACTATTAAAACAAACAAACAAACAAAAAACAGAAAATAACAAGGTTTGATTAGGATGTGGAGAAATTGGAACCCTGTGCACTATTGGTCAGAATGTAAAATGGTGCAGCTGCTATGGAAACAGCGTGGAATTTCCTCAAAAATTTAAAAATAGAACTACCATATGATCTGGCCATCTCACTTCTGGGTATATAACCAAAAGAACTGAAAGCAGAGTCTCGAAGAGATAGTTGCACACTCATTCATAGCAGTACTATTTACAGTAGCCAAGAGGTGGAAGCAACCCAAGTGTCCATCAACAGATAAATAGAGAAACAAAATGTGGATACAATGGAATATTATCCAGCCTTAAAAAGGAGGGAAATCCTGTCACATGCTACAACATGAATGAACCTCGAGGACATTGTACTAAGTAAAATAAGCCAGTTACCAAAAACAAACACTGTATCATTTAACTTATAGGAAGCATCTAAAGTAAAAAAAAAAAAAAAAAAATTTAATGATAATGAAAAATACTTTTTAGATTGTTACCAATCTGATAAATGGAAAGTTTTTTTGTTGCTTCACTAGTGAGGCTAAGTATCTTTTATGTTTATTGACCATTTGTAGCACTTCTCTGTATTTCCTGTCCACAGTCTTTGCCCATTTTTCTTCTGCTTGTTTTTTGTTGTTGTTTTTTTTTTCTTATTGACCTATAAATGTTTTTAATATGTTCTGGAAGCTAATTCTTTCTCTGTTAAATGTATGGCAGATTTTTTCTTCCAATTTTTCTCTTGCCTTTTGACTTTGCCTATAACGAATTTCCTTTTTTTTTATTGTGGTAAAAAAAAAAACAGATAACATAAAATTTACCATTTTAATCACTTTTACGTGTATGGTTCAGTGGTAGTAAATGTATTCACTTTGTTGAGCAACTATCACCACCATCCATCCCCATGACTCTTTTCATCTTGTAAAACTGAAACTCTATGCCTATTTAACAATCAGTCCCATTTTCCCCTCCTCCCAGCTCCTAGTAATCATCATCATACATTTGGTCTTTATGGTTTTGACTACACTAAGTACCTCATATAAGAGGAATAACACAATAATAGACTTTCACTTTTTGTGACTGGCTTATTTCCTTTAGCATAATGTCCTTGAGGTTCATCCATGTTGCAACATGTCAGAATTTTATTCTTTTTTAAGGCTGAATTATATTCCGTTGTATGTATGTGCCACATTTTGCTTATCCATTCATCCACAGATGGGCACTTGGATTGCTTCCATATTTTAGCTGTTGTGAATAATACTATTTTGAACACGGGTATACAGATATCTCTTTGAGACCCTACCTTCAGTACACCCAGAAGTGGAATTACTGGATCATATATAATTCTGTTTTTAATTTTTTGAGGAACCATCATACTGTTTTTCATAGTAGCTGTGCCATTTTACATTTCCACCAACAGTGCACAAGGTAAAGTTCCAATTTCTTCACATTCCCATCAACCTCATTGTTTTCTGTTTTTTAGATAATAGTCATCTTCATGGATGTGATGTGGTATCTAATTGTAGTTTTGATTTGCATTTCTCTGATGATTAGTGATGTTGAATCTCTTTTCATGTGCTTAATTGCCATTCGTTTATCTTTTTTGGAGAAATGTTAGGCGCTATGACCCAGGCCAGCTACTTACTGAATTCACAGGGCTTTCCCCATTCATGTCAAGCCTCAGGGACAGAATCTAAAGCCACGTTGAGCCCACACATATTCAGCAGACACAGGTGGATTTTTATCTTGGTAAATCTGAAATGTCAATTTGTAGACTAGGCTGAAAATCTCTAAAATTCTTAAAGCCACACACTGCTAGTAAGGTGGTTAAGGTGACAATACAAGCTCTCGGTATTGTTTTTTCCCCATAAAGTTAATAAGACTCGTATGTTAAGTGATGTCTTCTTAGGGATGCAGGAGTGGAGTGTTTTGTGGGGTTTTGGGTTCTGGGTTTTTTGTTTGTTTTTTTGTTTTTGTTTTTGTTTTTTGTTGGGTTTTGTTTTGTTTTGTTTTGTTTTGTTTTGTTTTGTTTTATTGAGAAATGTTTATTCAAGTCCCATTGCCCATTTTTTAATTGAGTTGTTTGGTTTTTTTGTTGTTGAGTTTTAGGAGTTCTCTATATATTCTGGATATTTCCTCCCAATCTTTCTCTGGCCTTTTGACTTTGCCAATACTAGTTTTTGATATATGAAAATTTTCATTTTTATTTAGTCAAGTGTATTATTTTTCCCTATACCTAGTTTATTTTGTGTCTTGTTTCAGAAAATCATTTCTACACCTAGAAAAAATATATTCTCTTTTATTTTCTTCTTATGGTTTTAGGTGGGATTTTTTTCATATTTACATCTTTAATGGATCTGGGATTTATTTTTGTGAATGATATAGTTGGGGATCAAATTTATTTTTTTCCAAATGAATAGCCTGGTCTCCAAAACTCAGCTAATAACTAGCTTTTCCTTTCTTTACCGCTTTGAAATGCCATGTTGATTATATTATAAATTCTTACAGATTTTTAAAAATTAAAGTATAGGGGTGACTGGGTGGCTCAGTTAGTTAAGTGTCTGCCTTTGGCTCAGGTCATGATCACAGGGTCCTGGGATCAAGACCCAGGAGGGGTCCCTGCTCACTGGGGAGTCTGCTTCTCCTTCTCACTCTCTCTCTGTGTGCTCTCTCTCTTTGTCTCTCTCTCTGTCTCTCTCAAATAAATAAATAAAATCTTAAAAACTTTTTAAAAATTTAAAAAGTATAGTTTATATACAATGTTATATTAGTTCTAGGTGTACAACATAGTAATTTGACTATTTTATACATTGCCATGCTCACCACAATAAGTGTAGTCACCATCTGTCAGCGTACATTATTACAGTATTATTAACTGTATTCCCTATGCTGTACTTTTCATCTAACTGGAAGTTTATACCTCTTAATCCCCTTTTACCTACTTTACCCATGCCCCCACCCAGCTACCTCCCCGCTGGCAACCACCAGTTTGTTCTCTGTATTTATGAGTCTGTTTCTATTTTTGTTTGTTTGTTCATTTGTTTTGTTTTTTAGATTTCACATAAAAGTGAAATCATGTGGTATTTGTCTTTCTCTGTCTTATTTCACTTAACATAACATCCTCTAGGTCCATCCATGTTGTCATAAATGGCAAGATCTCATTCTTTTTATGGCTGAGTAGTATTCCATTGTATATGTATATAAATGTGTATGTGTGAATGTATATGAATGTATACATATATATAAACACACATCATATCTTCTTTATCCCTTCATTTATTGATGGACACTTAGGTTGCTTCCATATCTTGGCTATTGTAAATAATGTTGCAATAAACATAGGGGTGCATATCTTTTCAAATTAATGTTTTCCCTTTCTTTGGGTAAATACCCAGTAGTGGAATTATGATATCACAGTGGTTGCACCAATTTACATTTCCAGCAACAGTACACAAGGGTTGCCTTTTCTCCACATCCCACAGATGTTTTTTAATTATTTCTGAATTTCCTAAATATTCCATTGATATATGTGTCCCTTTTTGTACCAATATCACACAGTTTTATTAAGTCTTTATAATATATTTTCATAAGCAGTAGAGAAAAATCTCATAATTTTTAGATTCAGTTTTTCAAGTGGCATAAAAATTTTTGAGGGGATTTTGATTGGAATCCCATTGATTTTATTGATTAATCTGAGAAAAATTGAAACCTTTAAGGATTAAATCATTCCATCCACAAACATGGTGTATTAGCTTTTTATTTCAGTTCTCCTTTCATGTTCTCCAATAAAGTTCTGTAGTTCTTTCCATAAAGTCTTGCACACTTATTTTTAGACTTATTCCTTAGCAGTTTAGAGTTGTTGCTATAATAAATGAGATTTTTCTATTATTTTCTAGTTGATTGTTGATGGTACATATAGTTTTTTATATGTTTAACTTGGTTTCTGGCTAACTCACTATATTCCCATATTAGTTCTGTCCGTTCATTAATTATCTTGGGTTTTCTAGATGGAGGATACTATCAAAGTTCTCCCAAGACTGTAACCAAGGTATCAGTCAGCCAGGATGCTTCTCATCTGGAGGCTTAACTGGAGAAGAATCTGCTTCTAATCTCACTCAGGTTGGCAGAATTCATTTCCTTATGGCTATAGAACTGGGGGCTTAACTTCTTGTTGGGTGTCAGGTAAAGGGCCCTGCATTCATAGAGGTTGCTTCTGGTTCCTATAGGCTATCCACAAATCCTTGCCAAGTGGGCTTTTCCAACATGATCACTCAATCCATTAGGTCAGCAGCAAGAAAGTTTAGAGAAAGTCTGCTAGTAAGACAGAGTCATATAGAATGTAATATAATTATGGGAGTGACATCCATTCATTTTTGTCATACTCTTAGTTAGAAATAAATCACAGGAGTCTGCTTCTCCCTCTGCCCCTCCTCCCACTCATTTTCTTGATCTGTCTCTCTCTCAAATAAATAAATAAAATTAAAAAAAAAAAGAAAATACATGTCCTTGCACCCTACTTTTTCCAGTACCTAACACATTGACTGGCACTTAGTTGACATTTAATTCCATGTTTGTTGAATGAGTGGGAAAAATGTTTGTGTTTATGAGTTGGAAACAGAGAGGAGAAATGAAAGGGTTAGGAAAAGTGTAACACATGAAATACTTTTCAAGGAATTCCCCCAAATAGTTGCCCTTAATTGGGAGTTTTCTATGAGTAGGCATCATTCCAGGTGCTATATACAAATATATAATCCCCTTGACAACTTATGAAAGAAGTATTATTATCCCCATTTCACAGATGAGAAAAAGATGTCTGGAGTTAAGTAATGTGCCCTCTGTCATGCAGGCTGGGGTTCAAATCTGATGAATGCCTATGTTGCTTATCCATATTCCTACACTGGGAAGTAGCAAACCACAATATTTATGAGCCTATGTATTTTTTTTGAAAATTGAGTGAAACATGTCCATTTAAATTAAGAGAGAGGGCTGAGGACTGTAGCAAACTCAAGAGCCCAAACTCCATCTAAAGAGGATAACTTTATGACATGAGGAAATGCAGTCTATTGAGGTTAGAACTTTCAAATTTTTTCATGAAAGGTTGAGAATCTGGGATTTTGTTTCTTGACTCAAATGTTGGGAACTATTTCTAAATAAAAATTTAAAAGACTATTGAGATAAAATATCTATAAACAGACTATTAATTTCCAATTTTTTTTAATTTAATTTTATTTTTTTATGTTACGTTAGTCCCCATACATTACATCATCAGTTTTTGATGTAGTGTTCCATGATTCATTGTTTGCGTATAACACCCAGTGCTCCATGCAGTACGCGCCCTCCTTAATACCCATCACCAGGCTAACCCATCCCCCCACTGCAAATTTTAATATATACTGCATCTCCCCAAATAAATTTTGAACAGCCAGGGGGCAGCATGAGGGTATAAAATGTTATTGAGTATGAAATGGATGAACTGAAATGCAAGTCTAGTCGACTTCACAGCTTTGCCCAGAGTGCAGACACGGAGGGCAGGGAGAGCCAGCTGTCATGTTGCAGAAAAAGAGCCCACAGAGACCGGAGGAGGTGAGGTAGGCCCCACTGTCGGTGTACACTCTGTATTCTCCAGGCATCCCCAGGGAGGGCACATTCCTCAAGGGCAAGAAGCAGAGCTGTTGATTTAAAAGATTCTTAGAATATTCTGTTCAATACCCCAGTGGAGTTTTCTTTGCCTAGAAACAATATATCTAGGCCATGCCTTGAACTGTGGGACATCCATAAGGAAGACTGTCATGATTCTAGGCCCCTAAGCAGTTTCCTGAGGCCTGGAAAGTCCCTTCAGGTCTCTCAGCCTTTGACTTCTTTTTCCCTCCCCAGGGAAGAGTGCTGATCCCACCACCAAGTCTCAAGCCGATTCTCCGTTCTTGACTTCTGGAGAAAATTGGAAGATTGACTATTGTCATAAAGTGAGTCTGCGGTTTTTCAGTGAAGTTTTAAAACAGTTGCAAAGTTCCTTACAATCACTTCTAGGGGTGCCTGGGTGGCTTGTTCGGTTAGGCGTCCAACTCTTGGTTTCAGCTCAGGTCATGGTCTCAGGGTCCTGAAATCAAGCCCCATGTCAGCCTCCCTGCTCAGTGCGGAGTCTGCTTAAGATTCTTTCCCTCTCCCTCTTCCTCCCCCTCTGCCCCTCACCCTGCTCGCGGGTGTGTGCTCGCTCCTTCTCTCTCTCAAATAAATAAATAAATAAAATCTTACAATTACTTCTAGAAAATCTAAGTAGCTAACCAATAAGCCCATCCTTCCTGGAATGCAGCATGGCTCTCTGAGATTATTAGGGAATTTAGACAAGATGAGATGAAGAGGACTGCAAAGAAGTGTGCACAGGCCCAGGTATAAGAAAAGAGCCATGTGATAGAGAAATTTGACTGCAAGCTGTGAGTTGGGTCTGGATGTGATCCTCTGTTTCTCTCAAGGGGACACCAGGTACTGAAGCTCACCCGGACAGGCTGCTGGCATGTGCATTTTGAAAAAGCTTCTCTGCTATTTTTGATATCCTCTCCCCTCACCACCCCCACCAAAGCCTAGTTGAAAATCCCTGTGGTAAAAGAAATGAAAAAGGCATCCTGGGAAAACAAGGCTGTGGATTGGCCAAGATGGACACAAAGCAAAGAGTGAAGTCATTCCTTCCTAGGGAAGATGTGAAAAGATCCTTACTGTTTACTGCAACCTCACTGTGACTCGCTTGCCTTCTAACATTCCCCTGAGGAGATAATAAATAGATACAGTGCTTTACAGAGCAATGCTCCTATTGTTCCCCTGCCGCACAAGGCTACTCAGAAATGGTGCCCTGGGGCTGTAACCCTAATTTCTTTTTAACATTCACAAGCAACACAATCGTGCTTGCAGATAAAGACTCCAGAGATATTGTGCTACTTTCTCAATGAAAAAGAAGAATTGAGGCTATGCTAAACTCCACTGCAGAACAGAGCACAGAATAATACATTCCATTATGCATTTATTCCCTTCACGGTCGGCATACAAGAATAGTCCCAACATGCACACACTCTGCTCTTCCCTTAGTGCTCCTACCATGCTCTCTCCCATCCCACCTTCATGCTCCAGTGCATTTCAGACCATAACCAGGCAGTGCTCTGCCCCTATTAACTATGTGCACACTCCCACCCTGCTGGCCTATAGCAGTGCTCTTACTGATGACTTTTATTTTTGGATTCTTCTACTCTCACTTTTAGCTACATTCCCTCCTTTAAGCCTCACACCAATGTTTTGAAGTGAAGACTTTCCTCATTTTACAGATGAGGAAGGAAATTAAGGCAGAGATGTTAAGGGAGTAATTTGTCCAGAATTACAGTTTGTCCCGAATGCAAGTCCAAGTCAAGGTGGACTCCAAAACATCACTCTTTCCATCAACTTGCATTGGATTATCCACACACTCAGCCTCTGCCTTTCTTTTACACACCTCCAGCCCACTCATCAAGTATGCTCTCTTTTGAACATTCAGTCACACTTTCTCTAACCCCTTTCTCTTTGCTTCTTCTTGCTTAGTTTCCTGATAAAAATTCCTGCCTTATTTTTTTCATTCATTCCTAGGTGACTTGTTCTATATGTGAAAAAGTAGTACCAGGCAAGTACCTATTAAAGAAAAGTAAATTTGTGACTTTTCAAGTAAAAATAAACATAGTAAACAACAGCACTATTCAAAGATTGGGAGATACCCAAAATTCCTCCAGAATTTCTACAAGAATGCTCATCCACTTTCTCCTCCTTCTTGGATGAAATATTTTTAACTTAACCATCAGCAGTAAATTATATCATTTTCAGTTTGGTGTAGTTTTTACCTCAAAATTGCAATATTTCAAGTCAGAGACCTTTGCAGGCTGACCTGGGAAACCAACCACCAAACATGCTATGGTAACTTAGAAAAAGGAATTTTTAAAACCCCATTTTAGTTGGTAACAGTTTGTTTAGTTTGTAGAAATGTATACTATGGAAAAGTATATGTATAATGTCTCCAGTCAAGGTCTGTGCAAGCTCCTGTTTAAGTCAAGACAGCAGCTTCCCCTTTCCCATAATCTTATACACCAAAGGGTTGTTGCTTATTTTTTTTCCACGAGTAAGTATCTAAATGTGTTTATTCTCTTATCCCTTTCAGCTGCCTGCCTGCTTGATCAATGAATGCATAGTCCATGCGCCTTCCCCTAGTTTCCTGCTCTTCCTCATTATTTCAGCCCCAATGCGTCACTGATGAGCTTGCCTGCCCAGCATAAAGGTGGGTGTACACGATGTCGTAGATAATTGAGAGATGAGATAAGATCCAGGATTTCATTTCTGACACCCTGCCTCTTATTCCATAGTTTGGTGTCAGGAAGACATGCTTTGGTGTCCTTAGGAAATACATTTTGTCATAAATATATTTTTATAAAACCTTCATTTTCTTATGAATTCAACATCTATCAAAAATGATCCTTGTTCAGAAATGGAATCCTGGTCTAGGATTTATGAGAACTCTATCCAGTTCTGTTTCAGGACCATTTATGTGACCTTGGGCAATAAAATAATCCTATAATCCTCTCTGTGAATACAACACAGTTGCTTTCCTCAAAGGGAACTTGGCACCATGGACTTATATTTGTTTCAGCCTCTGCCTCATAAAGCAGCTTATACTTTTGTGCGGAGACCAGATACATGTACGTGAAACAGAGAATAAGTCAATGCAAACTATAATCAAACTCTAAAATTTGTCATTTACTTCAAAATGCTATCAAAAGTCAGTAAATAGATGTCCTATGGACTAATATATTTGGTAATGACTTAATGGGGGAGGAGAGCTTTAAGGTGAGTCTAAACATGTGGATAGGTGTTAGTCTGCTAGTACTGCCATAACAAAACACCAACTACTGGGTGTCTTAAATAATAAGAGTTTATTTCTCACAGATCTGAAAGCTGGAAGTCTAAGATCAAGGTGCTGGCCAGTTTAGTTCCTGATAAGAACTCTCTTCCTGACTTACACAACAAGGCTGCCTTCTCAGTGTGTGCTCACGTGCCTTTCCTCAGTGCATGAGCAAGAACAGAGAAAGAGAGGGAGTTCTCTGTTGTCTTAAAAAGAACTAATCCTGTGGGATCAGGGTCCCACCTTTAGGACCTCATTTAATTATTAATTACCAGTGGGGCACCTGGGTGGCTCAGTCAGTTGTCAGGCTCTTGATTTCTTTTTAGGTCATGATCTGAGGGTTGTGAGATCTCCCCACCCAGTGTGGAGCCCGCTTTAGGATTCTCTCTTTCTCCCTCTGCCTCTATCCTTCCCCAACTTTCTCTAAAAAAATATATATATATATTTAATTACTAGTAATTACCTTAATTAATTCCTTCAAGGCCCCATCTCCAAATATAGCCACATTAGGTGTTAGGGCTTCAACATATGAATCTGGTAGGAGAACACAAGCATTCAGTCCATAACAGGGAGACATATGACCAAAATGTGTGTGGGAAAGTGTTTTGGACCAAAGACAATGTGAGAGAAGATGAGATCATAGGAAAAGTTTATATGGGGTCTATGTGGTGTGTGTGTGTGTGTGTGTGTGTGTGTGTGTGCGCACGCGCCCACATGTACTTAAGAGAGCATTAATTATTTCTAAACACTTATTGAGTGCCTGCTCTGGACCAAGCATTGTTCCTGGCACATGGGCTGCCCTCATGGAGTTATTTCTAGCAGGCAAGGGGGAGATACACATAAACATAATAAGTCAATTGTTTTAGTAAATGTTATCAAATGTGTAAAAGTGATGAGTACTATTGAAATAAGAAAGTAGAGCAGGAGATGGGGGTCAGGGGTGAAGGGGAGAGGTTGAGAAGTTTCATGAGGGTAGTCCATATAGGCCTCACTGAGAAGAGAAATAAAGATTTGAGGGAGTTAGTGAGATGGATAAGTTAGGGAAAGCATTCCAGATAGAGGAAGATAAAGCAAAGGCCTAAAGGCAGAAAATTCTTGACATTCAAGAACGAATGAAGATGCCAGTGTGGCCAGAGGGGAGTGAGTGAGGGCAGGAGCTGTAGGAAAGGTCAAAGTAGGCCTTGAAAGCCATTGTAAGGACTTTGGCAGTTAACTCTGTATGAATTGGGAGCCAGTGCAGGGTTTGAAAAAAGAATGACAAGACCTGACTTTTTAAAGGCTCATTCTAGCTGATGTGTGTAGGGTTAGGAGCTGGGAGGCCATGAAATGTTTATTGCAATAAACGGAACAAGATATGATGGTGGTTCAGACCAGGGTGGTACCAGGGGAGGTGAGAGGTGTGGTCTGATTCTGGACATATGTTGGCAGCAGAGCCAAGAAAATTTACTGACAGACTGAAAGAATTAGAGGAGTCAAGAATGATTTTGAGTTTTATGTTTATATATTACTCCAAATCATTTCACTATAGTTAGAGCATTTCTACTTTCTCTGCCCCCACTCCATCTGTTACTTTGCAGGCTAAAAATGTAGGACTTGGAGAATCTCACTGAGTTATCCAGTCTTTACATTAAAGGATTTAGAACCAAAATTTTGTGTTTGTAATACATGATATAACTTCATTTTATGTTGGTTTAGAGCAACCTGTGTTGTTAAATATGAACATTCCTTGATCACTCTGAAAAATTGCAGCTCAACTCCCCCTACTTCCCTTTCTTAGTTGATTTTTCTCCCAATCCGACATCTCACATACTATATATTTATATATACTTACATATCTTGTTTATTGTCTGTCTCCCCCACGAGAATATAAGCAGCAGTTTTTCTCTGTTCATTTCTATATCTCTGCTCCCTAGAAGAGTGACTGGTACACAGCAGGTTTCAGTAAATATGGATGAAGTGAATACATGCACAAATGTGTGTAAGAAAGAAGGAGAGAAGGAAGAAAGATAGAGAAGGTGAAAGAGAAGGAGAGAGAGGGAAGGAGATTAAACGATGAAACTGAAACTGCTTTGCAAGCACACATTCCGCAATGCCCTTTGCTAAGGGACACAGGAAATTCAAATTCTCTGGCTTTTAGGTCTAATAGCCACACACATATGCACAAACAAAATAATAAAATGGAATTTTAAAGTAATAAAATATAAATCAAATGAAGGAATTGTTAGTTTTTAAAAACTAAATTCAACTGTTGTGAATTCATTTCCCACAAATGATATTGAGTCTGGACACATTTTCTTTACTCCAGAAGATTTGAAATCCTGCCTTTTTCCACTGGATGGAAGATAAAAGCTATGGCAGGAGTTAGAGAAACTATGATATAGATTTTTTTTTAATGACTATTGAGCAAATAAATCAAGTGACACCATTCTCCCAAATAATGCCGAACTGTAGCATTTAGTTGCTCCTAATTCTGAATCCCCTCGCAGAAGAAAACATGCTACATGCTTATGTATGAACTGAAGAAGAACTAAAATTTCAGGGCACAAGGTCATGATTCAGAAAGTTGGCCTTTCCAAACCCCAGTCCCCATGAATCAAAATGCAGTATAGCCAGCAGGCATGGGAGTCATTTCCTGCTACTGAATCAGTAGCACTGTCTGCTACAACTCTTCCTAGACTTGGGTTGTATGAAGACCTACTCTTGGAAACCTTAAGTGAATATTTTCAATTAGACCATATGTAATATCGGTATTTCAGTCTGCAGTTAACAAAGCATGTTTATGTATCTTACCCATCCAGTGGACTAGGTGGAGCTCCCTTCCCCAGGGAAGATGCAAATCAGTTAAACTCTTGAGTCTGTGTGGTCCCTGTGCTGGTTATCTTCTGTTTTCACTCCAGACCCATTCTCTTCCCTTCTCCACACTCTCCCCCTTCTCTGTCTTCTGTGCCTGGAAAGCCACTGGCCTGCAAGGACCCCGTGGGCTTCTGGCTTCTCACTGTGTTTGGCCAAGGGGAGACATTGGTAGGAGAGGAAAGGGCAATGGAGAATAAGCCTTGAGCCTTTATTTCCCCAACTCCCTTCTTTGCAGGCTTCAGTGAATAAGCCATATCCCTCTAGGCAAACCACAGTTCCCTTCTGGTGGCCTCTCTGTGTTCTAGACTCAGCCCCCTTCACCCTATCCCTTCAGGCTTAGAGATAGTAACATGTTAATGGCTGCCAATACTGCAGTTTGTTGTTTTCCTTGAACTTGGCCTTTGCTTTGTTAAGTAGTTCCTTTATTAAATTCTTCTCAAATCACCTGCTTTGAGTGTGCCCCCATTTTGGTGCTAGAACCCAACAATGCACAGACTTAATAAGTAAGGGGAAGAAAAAGACTTGTACCCAGATATGTTAACTTCAAGTCCAGGACTTTTGCCCCATTTAATTGTCAAGGCTATCAGTATGATGAAGCTATATGCCTTCTAGAGGAAACCTGATTGACCACTTCATTTTTTTTAACAATACCAAATGCCTCTCTCACTTTGAATTTCATTTATTCAAACTGCCCACCAGCATTTGTTGAAAGCACACTCTGTGCCAGACACCTTGCTGTGTGCTGGAAATACAAAGATGAATAAGACATCTCTGTCCTCAACTTTCTCAGATCAAATGAAGGTAGGTGTCACACACTGAGATCACTGGAAGCTGATTTTGAGGTGGAGAACAACATGCAGAAAATTGATGAGGGAGTTCTTGGAATCAGCACCCATGGAAAGGCAGGAAGGAAACAGGATTAGGAGCAAGGAGAAGTTGAGCTGTGATGCAGTATCAGTGGAAGCCACAGCTGACCCTGCAGAGATTTCTGAAGTTCTCGTGAGCTTCAGACTTAAACCTCCCTAGGTGTAAGGGCCGAGCCTTTAACCTCCATGTTGGTTAGTCATTGGATGCTAACCACCCCCAGAAAAGGGACCTAACTTGGCTTAGATAGCTCTTTTCAACAAAGGCCATCCCCACAGGGAGCTGACATTTGAAGCCTGTCTCCACTGGCACTTCCAGCATCTGAGAGAATATGTTCATCATTCCAGAAGAGGGATCAGTACCTCTCATGCTAGGGAAAGGAGAAGAGACAAGTAATTATACAAAAATGTCATTAGGTCAGCCATAAAGATATGCACAGAGTATTATGGATGCCCAAAAAAGGAACTTAATCCAGTCTTGTGAGTCTTGAAGAAACTTCTTGAACAAGATGATTCTTAACTTGAATCCTAAAGGCTAAAGAAGAAATTAGCCAGACGAAGGAGATGCAGCATGCAAGGGCAGAGCCTGAATGTGGCATGGCACATATAGAAGAAGGGTTGTCAGTTCATAAAGTTTGCGACTGGAAAGGCAAGAAATTAAGCTGGGAAAGTAAGCAAGACCATATCAGGAAGACTTTGAAGGCTGTGTCAAGGGACTAGGGCTTTAGACTAGAGACCAAGGAGAAATCACTGTGAATGGAAGGAAAACCCTCCTCGCCCCCAGAACTTTTCCTTCTTTCAGAGGTTTACAGTGGCCAAGAAGGCCCTGGTTAAGGTGGGTTTCAAGTTCTCCTCAGCCTGGTCCATGTTTATGCTATAATCACATGCAACCCTTCCCCTCTGCTTAGCTCCTTCTTCTCTACCATGAAGGATGTCCTCATTGAGAAGGTATCTGCTCAACAGAGGGCTGTTCACTAAATATCCTATCGCCAGAGGCAGATCTAATTTCAGCCCTAGGGAGTGGATTCAGGATAAGGCACAAATACAGGCTAGTGAAAGCTCGGAAGAATTGATTGATCTAAAGAAACCACTATTCCATTCTGTTCAGTGTCCTGGTTGTCAATCAGTCCCACCTAAGATGCCCAGAAGGAAAGGTTTCCTGATTCTCATGCGTTTGTTTGCTCTTCCACCACACTAGCCACGCCCAACACGTTATACTCTTCTATGATGCAAAGCTGGAGAAAGATAATTTAAACTTTCTCGGAAGAAGCAGGATGTTAGGTTCCTAGAGTAGCAACTGTCAAACACAAAAAGATCTCTGGGTAAACCAGGTATGCAAGCACAGTCCTGCATTATGACAAATTCAATCACAGCAATGAAGGAGACAGCTGAACATGTTCATGCCTGACATGAATTTCATTCCTTGATAAACGTTCCTGTCAACTTATGTCAGGTTGGCCTGTGGAAGAACATTACTCTGGACAACGATGTCATCTCATGAGTCTAAATATTTAGACAACAGTTTAGAAATACTAAGGACAGTTGCCTGTGGCCTTTGATTCTGGCTAACAGGCTTGATTTCAGTTGAACTGTATGGAATTTGTCAAAACATGATTTTTCTTTTTATAAGAGACTTTTTTTTAAGATTTTATTTATTTATTTGACAGACAGACAGAGATAGTGAAAGAGGGAACACAAGCAGGGGGAGTGGGAGAGAGAGAAGCAGGCTTCCTGCTGAGCAGGGAGCCCGATGAGGACCTTGATCCCAGGATCCTGGGATCATGATCTGAGCCGAAGGCAGATGCTTAACAACTGAGCCACCCAGGTGCCCCTTAAAACATGATTTTTCTCCCAAGTTAGAAAAAGTTTCCAAGTTCAGTGTGTTCAATTTAGACTATTAAAGTGTTAAATATATCACGCTGTAAAGATGAGACTGCACACCTGGGTCCTTCCATTTTCCTGAGACATGCCCTTGGGCTCTCCTCACTGGCCAGAGAAATTTAAAGACAAAATTCCATGCAGAATATTTTGCTCTCTTCTAAGAAGTAAAATGAGAACACCAGGGGGCAAGGAAAGCAGTTTTCATCAGGGAGGAACCCTGTGAGGGTCAGAGTTGAGAACAATTTCAATTTGTCTGAGCTGTTACTATAGATTTAAAATATATAGCCATGCAGTGTTTTTGGCTGATTTCCCAGGGGCATATATGCTCCAAATTCCTAGCTCATCTATCAAGAGCCGTTAAGTGTTTAATGTTGCTTAAGACACTGTGGGTGTTGCCAATACAGTCTTCCCTTCAGGGAGCATGTGTTTCCCCTTGATAGTTTTCATCTTGGCTTGTTTGAGGCAAAGGCCTTAAAAACGCATCAAGTGTTTTGCTCTGGGTATTACCACACCCTGACTGCTCCTCCCTATTCTATACCTCATAGAATATAGAAATGAGTCTTTTCATTCATTCTTTAATTCGTTAAGCCTTTAAGCCCATTGTATTTGTTCCAGATACTAAGCTTGGAAGACTTAGGCAAGTGGGAGAGATCAACAAGTCAACACAAAACCAAAATCCACGGGGATTATTGCTAAGAGATTTAGAACAAAGTGCTTTTGGAATATTTTTCAACAGTCTTATCCTCAACTAAATTATGGGCTCATCTCAGTGATTTTGCCTTCTTAGACTCTTCACTACGCCCCAAATATAAATATCTCTCATTTAGCTTGGTTTTTTCTAGAAGAGCCTTATACTCTATTTTTTCTAGTAGATGGGCTTAGAAAGTCTAAGTATGCTTTGCACAAAGCCATTAATTATTTATTCTGTTATAGCTCTAGTATAGTCCCTAAAACATAAAGGTCACTGGGAGATTTTTGACCCTCTTCTCCAAGGTACCATGCTATTCCAAATAATAGCTAAGAAGCATATGGGCTTTTGTGCCATGAAATTCATTCAAGAGAAAGAGAGGCCTTCCTTCTGAAGGATTTTGTGCAAAATATTGAAGATGTGAATTCAGTCACTGGCCTCCCAAGCAGAGGGTTCTTTCAAAACAGGAAGGAGCAGCAGCTAAATGTTCTTTCAGTTAAATCATCTGAAAGCATAAACACAGGAATTCCACTTCCTTATCAATTTATCTCCAATGCCTCTGATGGATAAAAGAGGTGATCTCACATTGTTGATTTGGATGGGTAACTATTTTACTTGAGCTCTCCTGCAACAAGGCATTATTTGGAATATGTTAGAGAAAAGAAAAAGTAATGCCAGTTCTTTAGAACAATTATGGAGAAACTGCCAATGGAGCTGGCATTTCTTTATAAACAGTTGGCTTCAAATGGTCCAGAGATTAATGGACTGGAAGCAGGAATGACCTCATCAGCTTTCACCTTGACGTCACAAAACTACTATTGCTTGCTCTTCCCTCCTTCAAACAAAGGGACTCAAAGCTTTTGGTGAGTCCATATCCCTATTCCCATCACCAAAAGCCGTCATGCATTTAAATGTCAATGCCTCTCTAAAGGGACCTCAGCCCTGCTGAACCAGGAAAAGGGAGAGCAAACAGATGCTTATCTGCAGGACCAGAGGAACAAACTGCTCCCTGGTCTGAACCTGAGTCTGCAGCTGAGCCAGGCACCGGGAGGATACTGCCCGGCAGGAGGCCATGGCGCGGCCCTCTGTGGACACCCGGCTCCTTGAAAGAGTTCATTCACTCCACATGGGTGAGCAATTTCCTCCCAAGTGGCTACTCACCAATGGCAGACCCAATTACAGACAAGATTGATGAGTCTGCCTGGAGTGCTGAATCTACCTTAGTTCTTTTTTCTTACTTTGAAAAAAAAATCTTCACACACAAGAACTAAAGCTCTGGGACAAATCTCATCTCAAATAATGGGATGATTTCTTTAAATGGAGGGTAAAAGGAAACAAAAGGAAAGTCACAAGAAATATTATAGAAAGTAACCCAGGAAGCACTGCCTTCCACACCTCCCTCCTATACACACACACACACACACACACACACACACACACACAGCCCAGAAAGGCAATAATTCTCAGGGCCAAGAGTTGAAGACGCTTTCTTACTAGTGTGGGAAAAGCCGTAAGTTCTGCCCACGGGAATGACAGGGGCTGTCTGCATTCTCTCCCTTCCTGGTTTCATTCCTGCAGCCTGGGTCTGAGGCTAAGGGGAAGAGTTTGCCTTTGTCACATTTTATCTAGAATAACTCTTGCTAGGGCTATACTGCAACCCCAAGCCCTCTAAAATTTCACCTACTAGCATTTTTCTTCCAGGGCCAGCTACATAACTTATGCGGCTCTGTGCAAAATGCAAATGTAAGATCCTTGTCCACAAAAGCAAGAAAAAAAGTTTTTCCTTTCTTTTGTGGTCTTTCTTTCAGCCGGTCAAGGTAAGGGTTTTTTTATTTGCTATTTAGTGTTGCACTCCCTTGAGTGCAACAGGAAACTTCCAGGTGAACTCACAGGTGTCTGGGTCCTTGCCCCACAGTTTAGGGTGCATATGCTTGCCCCCAACCCTCTCACCAGAGGTAGAAGACAGCAGCAATAACTGAGCACTTTTAGGGAGTGGGAAAAAGAGAACCCATCCAACAGAGGTGGTGGGGGAGAGGAACACAGGTAAATCAAGGCTCCAAAGCCCCTGTGCCTGCTTCATTGTCCCTTCGGAGTTCACTTACAAAAACACAATTTAAAGATAAAATTATCTAGAATTTCAAAATGACAACCACAGAACACTAAACCCCAAGCATGAAATGCTTTCTGAGCTATGGGACCCTGTGCAACTGTACTGGTTGCCCACTCAGGAAGCCAGCCCTGTTTTCTCCTAATACAGGAAATACGGATATGAAGGTAAAAATTGTAAGAGTTTCCTCAAACATACAGATTTAGATAAACAGAGGATATACACACACACACATGCATTTACATGTGTGTAACTAGCTCTTCCCTGTACTGTTTTCTTAAGCTAGTTGCTCAGATGCAGGATTACTGAGACAAAAGTGTAGACACTGTTGTGGCTCTGGATGCACATTGACAGATTACTTTGCTGAAGGGTGTGTTAACTTACAGTGCCACCAGCAAACCCCAGCAGAACAAGGTAAATATATCCGTTTAGGCACTGGGGGGTACAGTGTGTTGGTAAACAGTTTTGTTCATTTAATATAAAAAAGTAGCCTAATTTTATTTTCATTTACATTGAAATATTATTTTATGTACCTTATGTCTGAAATATCTTGAAATTTTTGAAACCATCAACATTTTTCAAAATTAAACCATGCTATTTAGGGATCTCATACAACAGGCAGTATTATAAAATGTCACCTTTCATGTTGATCTTAATGGGCAAGTTTGTGTCCAGCAGAAAAGGAGAGGAGAAGAGAAAAAGAAAAGGAACAGGAAAATTAAACCTCAGTGGGAAAATGTCTTATGTTAAAGTCATGTCAAATGTGGCAGTTGGATCTATCCCTTGTCATTGCAGTAGGTCCCATAGAAGACATTGGATCTATCCCTTGTCATTGCAGTAGGTCCCATAGAAGACATTGGATCTATCCCTTGTCATTGCAGTAGGTCCCATAGAAGACATTATCAGTATTCATAAGTCCTTTATCACTGGCTGTTTTTACTGTGGTTACTTTTACCTATGTTTTATTCCCCATTCTTCTATCCTTAAGCAAATCATAAGCCCCTCAGGTTTGATGCAGCTTTGCATGATCCCACAATGCTTAGCACACTGATAAGTACATAGTCTTCATAAGACTTTCTAAAAGCATCAGGAAAATTCACTCAGCCTATGCATGTTGAGGTCCCTCATCCCTCATGTATAGCTATTACTAGATTTATGAGTTTTAGGTAGACTCATATGGTAACCATGAATTAAAAGATAAAGAGTCAAATCTAAAAACAATTATCATATATATATAGATATATACATGCATATATGTAAGGTATGGGTATGCAGACACATGCATATAAGAAAATGACATTTGGTAAAACTGTAATACCTGTACTATTCAGAACATACAATGTTGCATTTTTCTCTAAATTGTTTCCTAATTAATATCTAAATTCAGGATATTTAGGATATAATAGAAAAATAGTTTCTAACTGACAATAAAACTATATATATATAAATTTTATAATACATTATACATTAAAAGTTTATAAGTACTATAATGAAGCTAACAAAAAAATAAGGTTAAACATATGTGCAAATATTTTTTTTTTAAAGATTCTATTTATTTATTAGGGAGAGAGAGAGAAAGCGCAAGCAGGGCTAGCGGCAGGCAGAGGGAGAAGTAGGCTCCTCACTGAGCAGGGAGCCCGATGTGGGACTCGATCCCAGGACCCCGAGATCACGACCTGAGCTGAAGGCGGACGCTTAACCGACTGAGCCACCCAGGCATCCCTCTGCAAATATTTTTAAACTAAATACTAACCTTTTTCTTAAACCAGAGTTGAAACCAATAATAATAAATATAGACAACTTAATACAAAACACACTACAAATGGAAACAAATATTTTTAAAGGAGATCCACCAGACAATGCA
Organism: Eumetopias jubatus; assembly: GCF_037043125.1. NCBI lineage: Eukaryota > Metazoa > Chordata > Mammalia > Carnivora > Otariidae > Eumetopias > Eumetopias jubatus. Next base: position 128,320,311 of record NW_028274811.1, read on the forward strand.
GTTACTAAATATAGGCATCCTGGCCAGTAAGAAACTTTACATATAGATACAGATGTAGAGATAGACATAGATAGACAGATATAAATATATATAATGGATAATTCAAAGTATTATCATTACTGTGTTCTCAGGGAAGAGGAGACACTATATAGAATACTAACATAAAAACAAAGTTTATTGAGCATTTATCATGTGAAAGGTATTCTGGGGTATTTCATTTAATTCTCACAAAAACCCTAAGGAAATAGAGACTATTGTTTACCTGCCGTTTTGCAGAGGAGGGAATCGAGACACAGGAAGGTGAAATAAGCTAGTAAGCTGTGGAATCAGAATATGAACTCAGGCAACGAACAATTCAGCTTTAGCTTCTACGTTTGTCTGCCTCTCGTGATGTTTTAGTAGATTCACTGCCCTTAAAGCTTGGACCAGGCCATCAACTGCTTCTTGCCACGGAAGCCAATTTGTAGAGTTGCCAGATTTAGCAAATTAAAAATATAGGATGCCCAGTTAAAATTGAACTTCAGATAAATATTAAATTTTTTAGTATAAGTATGTCCCAATATTGCATGGGACATACTTATATTTAAAAATGTTTCATTATGGGGCACCTGGGTCACTCAGTCAGTTAAGCATCTGCCTTTGGGTCAGGTCATGATGCCGGAATCCTGGGATGGAGTCCCACACATTAGGCTCCCTGCTCATCGGGGAGTCTGCTTCTCCCTCTGCTGCTCTCTCTCTCTGTCAAATAAATAAAATCTTTTAAAAAATTAAAAAATGAAAAAATGTTTCATTGTTTATTAAATTCAAATTTAATTAAATTTCCTATATTTTATCTTGCAACCCTACTGGCTTGCCATCTCCCAGTACCTCTGAGTGACCATCACAGTTTCTGAAATGACAGCAATGTGGCTTTTTGAAAAACATAGAATAATTCTAAGTTGAAGTTGGCATCAGAGACAAGGGCAAACCCTGTTTCCATAGGTAAGATCTCCACTTCATAGCAACCAAAATGAAAATCCCTCTTAAACTTGCAGATTGGGCCAAATAGCCCTATAGAACCCCTCCTCTTGTAGGCCGTGTAAACCTTAATCAATATTTACAGAGTAAGGGCCCTCTGACCTTTATGCTTCTCACCTTTAAATAATGATAACATTTCACTGGGTTGTTTTGAAGGTCAAATGAGGTTATATATGTAAACATTTACTGTAAATGCTGCTTGGGGACTTGTTTTTGGACATATAAAATTAAGAAGTTATGTCATTTTTTTCCAAGAACCAAGAATAAATGTTGTTAATCCAAGCCACTTTCAGTGCACATATAAACCAGGGAGCCTAATATTTAAACAGATTAAGATAAAAACTAACATACTTGAAAGTGTATTTTTTTAAAAAAAGAAAGATTTAAATTTTGAAATCAGCTGTAAAATCAGTGTCTGTTCAAGCAGCCATATACAAGTAAAACTAATCTTTTTCATTACTTATTTCCATTATTATCCAGTGTCAACTATTTTTTTATTATGTTCAGTTAGCCAACATACAGTAGTATATCATTAGTTTTTGATGTAGTGTTCAATGATTCATTAGTTGCATATAACACCTAGTGCTTATCACAAGACGTGCCCTCCTTAATACCCATCACCCAGCTACCCCATCCCCCCACCCCCTCTCCTTTGAAACCCCCAGTTTGTTTCCTGGAGTCCAGAGTTTCTCATGGTTTGTCTCCCTCTCTGATTTCTTCCCTTTCAGTTTTCCCTCCCTTCCCCTGTGGTCAGTGTCAACTATTTTTAAATGATATATCAAAAGCAAGTAATAATATTAAAGATTATCCTTTTTTCTCTTTTTAGCTGAAAAGTTACCAAGGCACAGTTACACAGAACAAAGATTTAATAAAAAAAAAAAAAACTGCTAGTAGCCAAAAGTAATATGGGAAGAGGAAAAATAAATGTTATACACATACAGGATGATAATGAAACAATGATTTTTTTAGTTAAGTTTTAATTTACCAATATTTTTCAGATATCTGCTCAAGTACTTGTTTTTTTAGAAAAGCCTTGGTTTTCTTTTAAAAATCTCCCCAAATCGGAATTTCAACTTTTTCTTTAAAAATAGAAAACACCTCTGAAGAAAAATTAATTGAATAGAAGTCTCAAATATTCAAGTTGGATTGATTAACTGAAGCAATTTATTCCTCCAAATTCTTTGTGAACTGGCAAGCGTCAGTCTGACCAGCGTCAGAATACTTGAAATGTAACTCTACTGCTAGAAACTCCTGATAGAGTTTGAAGAAATTTTAGGGAGTTTGAGGAGAAATGATAGAGATACAGAGCAGAGAGAAAGAGTTGAAGCTGATGAAACTGAGTGTAAACTTGTGGTTTCAGACAGCAGGCAATGGAGGAGATGGGGTTGTAATGAAAAGAATATAGAGCTTGCAAGGTAGGAAGATCTGAATTCTTGTCCTGTGTCCACTACCAACTTGCTGTGACACTGGGCAAATCACTCAATCCCTCTAAGCCTCCATTTTCCCATTTTCAAAACAGAGCTGGTATTATATCACAGGGATATTGTGAGGAGAAAATGAGGTAATGTCACCCCAAAATGTACTTTTTTAAAGTTAATAAGTGGTTGTTATAAATAATATTCTTAAGTATTTGTAAGGGAGTAGAACCTAAAGGCTAGATGCTCAGGAAAGAGGGGATTCAATGAACGGAGAATTCATAGGCAGAATTCAAGGACTTTATACAATGGAGTTCATTTGGGTACAGGAAGAAGAAACTGGGGTTGGAAAGGTAGATACGGAATCCAGAAAATGAATTATAGTTCCAGAAAATTCTGATGTTAAGTGGTACATAGACCTGGAAATTATTGTAAAAACTTCTATTGTCTGTACACTCATAACTAAAGTCATTATACATGTAAGTGGTCCTACAAAATCTCTTCACATAATAACAATCTCATTTGTTCTGTGCCTGAGTCTACTGAGTGGAGACAACCCAGGATAGGAGCAGTGACTCAGGAGAGTGTGAAGGAAAGACTGTGGCTTTGGAGGAGAAATCTGTGATTGGATGTGATGGAGGAAAGTTTCTCAAGTGTCAACCAAACCAGATAGCTGCATTCTACTTGGATGATTTCATGTTTTGCAATGATTCCAAATTAGAAACAGTTGGCAGGCAGTCAAATCAAATCACATTATGAGTTCAGTCTCATCTCTTCCCTCTGCTGCCCTACAAGTAAGAATGAGGGATGAATGAGCTACCAGGTACCATATCCCCCAAATTCCAGGGATACATAAAAGCTCTTCTGAGTGATTTTCTTGAAGTCTCTTCCCCCATTTGACTTACGGTAAAAGGGAAGTATTCTCTGACCCCACCCCAGGATGGGGGCTATAGCCACCATGCCAAAAATGTTCTCCAGAAATGTTCTCCTATTGGCCTTATCAATGTCTTCATTAATTCATAGCCTTCTCAAAAATATAGCTTCTTATATGAACTAATAATGGCAGACCGGAATCACTCACTTTGCAAATCCTGCATAAATAGTCTGATAACCTCACTCTAGAATGCAGGTGTTGACACCTATTGTTTTATCCTCAATTTTATGGGCCTCTAGCAAAAGAGACACTAAGAAAATTCTCAGTTACATCCAATTTCATTAGTATATTGATAAAAATATCTAAAGGAATATGCACAAAATTATATACAGTGATTTTCGAAGTGAAAATGATCACAAGGGACTAACTTTCTACATGACACAGTTCTACTAAGATTAAATTTTTTGTGATAAGGAAAAAAATCATTAATATGAATATCCACAAGATCCTAAGCTAAGGTATTCACAAGGAATGTTGAATTGATTATGAATCTCTCCTTGGGAAGAAAGCAAACTCCAGTTTTAAGGCATGAAGTTTCAAAAGATGACATCAGCTCTTTGCCCTCTCTTCATACAAAACTTGGCTTTGTCTTCCTCTGAGTTGGCTTCATTCCCAGGCAGACTATCTCCATGTGGAAGCAAATGTGCCTTCCAAAAGTTCCAAGTTCACCTGGTTTCTTTGTCCTCACAAAGTCAAAAATAGGGAGTCTCTCCTTCATAGAGTTTATAGTGATCTCTCCTATTCCAGAGATTCTCAGTGGCCCTGCTAGGACCTTTGGACCAATCACTGTGTCCGGGGTAGAGCACTTTGATTGGTGAGCCTGGGTTAAGTGGCTTGGCCACTTAGTGGCTCACCAAGTGGCAGGTGAGATAAGATCCACTTGATTATAGGCCCCATCTAAAATATATGTAAAAGAGAAGAGAATGTTTCTTAAAGTGATATAGAGCCAGACCAAAAGAAAAAAGAAAAAAGGAAGAAGGAAAGGCAGGGAGGAAGGGAGGGAAGGATGGAGGAAGAGATGGAAGGAGTGAGGAAGGGAGGAGAATAAAAAATGACTTAATACCTCAGAGATGCTGCATCTATAGAGAACATTTATTGACTGCCATCTGCATGCATGATAGATCCTTAGAAATCTAGGATTTAACATTGAAAATTTTAGCTCTAAGGGATTTCAAAGATCCAAGATAAGATGGCATATAATAAATTCTATGGTGATAGTGTTTCCTACATTGGTGAAACCCAAAATTTATTGTGCATCAGAAGCACTTAGAAGACTTAACTAAAACACAGATCGCTGCCCCAGTAAGTCTGGGGTGGGGCCCAAGAATGTACATTTTTAGGAAGTTCCCAAGTGATACTGATATTGTGAGGCTAATACTTTGAGAACCAATGCCCTACATCAAAGGATTTCATGAAGACAAAGTAGATAATATAAGGTGGCTTCTGCTAATTTGAATCTCTGCTTCAGCAAGAGTACTAACCTTATTTGATGAACAAGTCAATTCAACTTCTGCATCTCAATTAGTGGCGTCCTTGACTTTAAGAAAACCATAAAATCAATGTGTGCTTCAGAATTATCAAAATTTGGTGTTCAAAGTTTAACCAAGGGTCCACCCTAAAGAACAATGAAATTCAATGTCAGATGCTAATTCTCTAACTGAAGCTAAAGCCTGAAGGAAATATCCCATCGTTACCTTTCCCCACTGCTGCCTTATCCTATGAAAAATAATGCAAGGCATGGTCAAGTCAAGGACACCATCAGAAAGAAGCCAGCAAAACAGGCAGAAAAGACACCAAGAGCTTTAAACTCAAGATGCTTTCAACTCCAAAACAGCCATGTTCTTTCTCTTTAGTTCATCCAGTGTTTCTGACGGAAGTGAAATTCTTCTCTGGCATCCAAGAAAGATTTATGACCGGAAAAGAACAGATTTTACCTGGCAGCTGGTGCGTGCAAGCTTTGTTCTCTTTCATAGCAGGTCCAATTCCTCTTTATTTTGCAGATGCTAATATTAGACTCAGTTAATCATCGCACATTCCTTTTATTAGGTGAGGAGCTACATTCTTGAAACCACTCTCGAGAAAACAATCCTTCACTTCCAGACCACCCTGAGTTGTAGACTTGGGGTTTCGGCAGCAGTAGCACCACTGGGTCATGTGGCAGACGTCTGGGCAGCCCAGAGACATCTGTTCTTCAGCCTCAACCCTTTGCAAGTGGTTCAGGAACTTCCTCTTTTCTTGCTCTCTTGGCCCAATGTTGTTCCTTCTACAAACATCCAGAAGGTGTTAGTGCCACCAGAGTATCAGACTTTTATTGCCACTTTCCTGATGGGAAAATTGGCCTGTAATGAAGGCCAGCCTGCTAGAATAGGATGTATTCAATCTACTTTATTTGAAGCCCTAATTCAGACAAGTTAGATCCATCTGCGTTTTGTACAAAATCTGAAATAGTTAGACCATATTAGTTCTGTTAGTTCTCGGCGAATATGTCTTGTTTTAATAGTCATTTCTAAGTTGATAATTGGCAAATTCGTAGCCAATTTGCCATAGAACCATTGTGGTTAGATTCTGAGCCAATCCCCAGATGCTTCCTTAACTCATTTTTCTCCTGAAGTACAGTACTACACTAATAGTAGCATGAGATCTCATCACCACTTTCAACTATCTACTTTTGAAATTAAAACATCCCAAGTTCCAGTTGAGGACTCTAGGGAGTGATGCTGGGACTCTCCTTCATTCCCTTCTGTTCCACCCATAGTAACCTGCAGAACTCCCAACAGTGAGTGCGGATCCCAGAAAGCAGAAAGGGGATCCTGGGGGGAGACTTGAGGTGATGGCAGCAATGGAGGTCTAGGCCTTTGGTGAACATCAGCAAGCAGGAGCAGATATCCACAGTTTACATGGCAGTCCCAGTCTCTGCTGAGTGACAATGATGGTAGAAATGGGGAGTAGGGAAACAAGAGGAGGAAAAGGGGACCCCTCACAGAAGCAGTGATGCCTGCAGGGAGATAAGCTTCTGGCTTGGCCTCCAGTTCACAAGAAGAAAATACTGCAGAGTCTTGAATTAAGAAGTGGTCCATTTGAGGGCACCTGGGTGGCTCAGTCGTTGAGCATCTGTCTGCCTTCGGCTCAGGTCATGATCCCGGAGTCCTTGGGATCGAGCCCCGCATCGGGCTCCCTGCTCTGCGGGGAGCTTGCTTCTCCCTCTCCCACTCCCCCTGCTTGTGTTCCCTCTCTCGCTGTGTCTCTGTCAAATAAATAAATAAAATCTTTAATAAAAAAAAAAAAAAGAAGCGGTCCATTTGATGACCACAGTGGAACACACACACACATACACACACACACACAACACACACACATTGCCAACAAAATCCTTTGGGGAATTGCTTCACCAAGGAAAATAAAATGGTGTATAATTGGCACATCAATTTGAAACATAAATCCTTCCAATATGCTTGAAAATCATTTATTCCTTTAAATCTTTTAGCACCTACTTCTCTGCCCACCCCCAGATTCCATTATCAGACCTCACCCATCAACTATTTACTGAGTACCTACTCTGTGCCAAGACCAACCTCATGTATCTACTGTTAGTTTGCACAATCTACAAAGCATTTGCTGTGCGTCAGAAATACTCACTTGCCCAGTTCCTTCCCACGTACTGCCTCTGGGCCCCCTCTTTCTTTTCTTCTTTGCTCCTTCTCTTCTCTAAAATTCACTCAACCTGACTGGCCCTCCTAGAAGGCCTGTGGGTGCTGCTTATTCTAGAATCCCACTCCTGGTCATATCCCAAGCCCAGATAGACGAGATTCCCCCCTTCTCCCAGGATAAGGAAATAGACACCAGTCCTGGCTGCCGCAAGACTGTGAAACAGGATAAATGAAGCCTGCCTCTATTTCTGCCTACATTCTATTTTCTAGGCTCTAAGAGGACTTGCTTCTTTTTCCTTCTTTCTTTCTTTTCCCTCATTCCATTTTTCCTTTTATATCCCTTTGTTTTTCTTCTCTTTCATCCTTCTTTTCAACCTTTATCTGTGAAACTCCTGCATTCTGCTAAGTGGTATGGAGAATCAGAGGAGATATCAAGTATACACATGCCCAGCTCACACAGAGGAGAAATGCATATATTAGGCTGCAAATGATGAAAACAAGGAATTGAGAAGTACATCCCACAGAACTCTTCTTGGGAAAAACTCCTTACAGGCATTCATAGAAGGCTCAAGCCTATTAGACTTCATTTACATTTCATAGCTTTTACTGAATTTTCTTCAACTGTCTCTCCAAACATACTTCTCTGGTCCATAAACCATTTCCAGGGAAACTTAGATCATATTGGGTATAATTCCTGTAACTTTGCAAGAATATGAGATGGACCATTCATTTCTAAGCAAAGCTCTCTATTTAAAAGATAATGTTTAGTAAAAGGTGAATCCTCAGTCAGCATTGTCCATAACACCATCCTCCCACATTCTGATAATCATGGTGTTCTGTATCTCCTTAAAATACTGCTTACTGGGACCTGCATGCCACTTTTAATTTCATTACTTCTTTATAAACATTTATTTATTAAACTATGAACAAGTCTATTCAGATTGCATGGGGCCAAATGTGAGAGAAATACTAATAACATTGGATATGCCCAGGCTTCCCCAACACTTTTATTGCTTTTAAGTAAAAAATTTTTCATGCTAAAATTAGATAACATATAAGGCTTGGAGGTGACTTCTTTCAGCATATTGTATTTTCCTTAGGGATAATGTAATATGGAATTCCAAGGAGGGAGCATCCAGGCTATGTTGTGAAGTTTGTGAAATATTATAGCATTAAGGTAACCACTTACTCCTGTGTGTCTGGGGGCTCCAAGAAGTCAGAGGAATTGCTCACTGGCCCACTGCTTCCTGGAGTTTCACTTTTAAAATGACCACAATGTAATTAGGAGGCAGCCTGATCCATAAAGACCACCTAAGGCAAGGAAATTTACCTGTAGGATAGACATTAGCTCTGCCTTCCCTTGTCCTGGAACATGATGAACACACAAAGGCAAGCTCCTCTTTAAGCCACCTGGAAGAAACAGAATCTCTCTCCTGGGAGTCTAGCCAAGGAAAAGAACTTTTGTTAATCATTACTCATTATCAATTTGGCCAAAGGATTGGGGGTTTATTTTTTTGCATCTGGGTGGCACAGACTCTGGGCAAACTTTATCACATAAACAAGTAGTTTACAATTCTGGGTGGTTTCCCTGGGGCAGAAATTCTCACACTTGTCCTTCTGAATTTCTACTGGGATCTATTTCACCTTAAAATAAGAAAAGACTTGGCATTTTCAGTCATCCTCTTGACTTGGTAAGATGGAATCCTCCATGCATCTCTTCAGAGCTCAGGAGGCTTTTCTGGAGAAAAAAATAATTGTACAGACTATCATTTTCATGTACAGTTATCCTAAAATGGAATAATCATTAAAAACACTTCTATGCCTTCTTCTGCCCCATCATCTGGTGCTGTAGACTCAAGGATACAGCTGGCCTTTGGGAACAGGGGAATGCTTTTCAATACTAGTAATGGATCTAGCTTTTCTTCCTCAGGATTAGTTATTCGAATGGTGACCTTATTTGATTTAAACAAGCCATGTTGGTTCTTCTGCCTTCAACAAATAGAAAAGTCCAATAGAAAATCCACATTAACTCTTATGGATACCAGATATGCATTATTAATTACTCTAATTCTCAAAGGCACTTAGAAACACTTAGTTTTCATTGCTTATAATGCTCCCTGGGGATATCTCAGGCAAAATATCATTTGCTTAGGTAGGCAGGAGATTGTGAGGTCTTTCATTTTATTTCTTTTCCTGAGAGGACTTGGAAAAACTGAGAGACTTCCATTCCTCTGATATGAGACATAAAAAAGTAAATTATTCTTTTAGAACCCACCACCAAGCAAGATGGACTAGCCAAGATTGTTCCTAGTCTAAGAAAAAGCCAACTCATTTAGGCAAAATCAAATTGTACTTTTCTAGAGATTAAATTTGAGACAGCATTTTTCAAACATTTGTCTTTACTATAACTCACAGCAAAAAAATGTAATTTACATCATTTACACACACATATATATATTTACCTGAAAAAACATTTTGGGATTTTTGGGGGTTTTTTAAATAACATTTTGTGAAACATCACTTATTCATACCATGTGCTATGAATGTGCTATGCTCATGTTCATGCTATGAACTCTGATGTTTTCATCTCTTCTATTTCATCCTATTCAATTCTATTTCATTCTTTTTAAAATACTAGCTGCAACTCACAAAATTGGCTTCCCAATCTATGACCCACAGTGTGAAAAAAAAACTCTTGGGGGTAGGGGAGAAAGAAAATAATTTTATCATAAATCCTCTAAAAATCCTCCCACTTCTACTGAAGATGCTTAAATTTCCCATTGAAGATGGCATTGCTTTAGCTAAAATGGTCTCTATTATTAAAATGTAAATGAACCTTGAACGGGTAAGAGATTCAACTTGGTCTATCATTTACACCTTTATGAGACTGAAAATATTACATGACATTGCAACACATCACACCACAACAGAAAAGAGGTTGAATAGGGGAGGAGATGAGAGTGACAATAAGAATGCTCAGAGGAAGGACTGGGTGAAAGGCTTCTAAGGAGATTAGGGCACCTTGGTGATCCTAGACCTTTGCCCTCTCCCCATGTGAAGGTAGAGAGAATGTAGGCTTTTTTTTAATAACATTTTTTTAAACATTTATTTGTGTCACTTATGGTAGAAAAAAGTATCTAGAGATGTGCATGACCCAGTTGTTAAATAGAACATTTCCAAGGTGAACACATGCCCTAGCTTTTTTACCCACTTTCTAAGATAGCCAATTCCTCCTTTCTCCCCACCCCAAGGCCTCCTCAGCACACCTCGAGTTCCCTGACGACCCCCCTCCAGTCCAGCACATATCATAGGGCAAGAATGGGAAATGCATGCAGAAATGGAAGGAACATAACCCAGCACCATAGGGCCTGCAGTGAAGCTTCCATTAAGCAAAGGAACAACCCAGGAGCAGGAGGCCCCACCTGGCCCCACCTCTTCCCCTTCTGTACACTCTTTCTCCCTCTGGGAATGTCCTTCCCATTCTTCTGCACCTTGCTCACCTTTTCCAATAAGAAGTTTCCAACTCTGCCAGCCCTGCTCTGAACCCCAGGAGCACTTTCTACCAATACCACTCCTCTGTCCTTTCAAAGCAATGTCTGCATACGTCCATCAGAGCACTGCATGCAGAACATCATCACGGTTTGATTGGCTGCCTCAGTTATTAGATTGTCAGTTCCTTGAGGCACCTAGTCATCCCTAGTACCCAGGACAGTGACCATGCCCCTTACTCATTCATACCTTTCATTCATTTAACAAATACTAATATAGTGCCAGTACACTGGGCCAGGTGTAAGTAGTGCGGTGATGAGCTGCTGTTATAGAATGTTTGTCTATTTGTCAGTGTTGTCTGTTTGTCAATTAATAAATATTTGCTGAATGAATGAAGGGATGGAGGAGTGAATAAATGAACCCCATACTGTCATATACTGTTACCGCACCACTTCATCATATACACCTATCCATTCCAGGACAGCTTTGATTGTGAGGAAGCCCTTATACTGAACCAGTCTTTTGCCCTGAAGCTTCTATGTATTAGTCCATAAAGAATAAGAGCAGCTGACAATAGCTGCTCTGTCTCTGGGCTTTCTCCTCTCCAACCTAAACATCCTCGGTGCTTTCAGGGGTCCCCAAGATAGCTGCATCAGCAATAACATGGAACAATTTGAGTTCCCTCACCCATCTACTTGCTCTCCTAGAAACATCTTCCATGTGGTCTGTAATCTCCTGTAACCATGACACCATGACAAAACCCCAGCCTCCAGGTGTGCTAACTGCTGCATCCGAAACTACACATCTATAGACCCAAACTCTTGATATATCAGCTTCTCCGAAAAACACATTCTCTCATTGACTTACTATTAATGTTGGCCACATACTTATATTTGAACTATATAGGGTTGTTTATCCAGAAACTCCCTTTACTTCTTGAAATTTTGGAATGGCCCTCCTCTTTCCCCCTGCCCATAGCACATTTAAATGACCATTTTGAAAGCTTCCTTTTTTTACATGATTGTGTTTCCCTGGCTACAGGAGAGCCCTTACCAAATGTCCTATCAGAATTCTTTCACAGAATTTTCTGGGTCTCTTTCAAGTCTAGTAGCAAAAGTCAGAAGAGGGAAGACTCACAAGCATTTAAAGTTCATAATGCTGCCTGGCGTGGAAAAATGGTCTGTAGTGAGAGAAGAAAACCCAAAGGAGAGAATGCCACCCAAAGAGAAGCCAAGACTAGAATGGAGGGCCCCAGGGCTTTTGTGTCCCTTGCCCAATTTATCCCTGAAACCTAGCAGCAATATTCTGTCCCTCAGTCTGGTTGTTCTTGGATTCTGAGAGCCAATAAATTCCCTTTTTTGCCCTTTTGCCTAATTCCAGTTGGGTTTCTGTAAGTTGCAACCAAAAAATTCCTGACTAATACAACCCCTAATTTTTTCTTCCTGAGTGTTGCCATGCTGTTCCTAAACCAAATAATCTCATCCTGTACTTACATGTTTTTCAACTCAAAGGTAGGATCTTACATTTACTGCTGTGGAACATCATCTTGTTTTATTTGATTCATAATTCTAGTGTAGCTGTTCACAAATTTGTACACACTACTGTCAGTTGTCCTAAGAAAAAGTGGCTTTTGTAAACTTTTGGTAGCAGAGCTAGTCACCCTCATAAGACCCTGCTGAGTGGCAAGAAAAAAATAAATTTTCCAGTAACAGTGTCTCAAAAAAGACTTTTAGGCCGAAAGAAACTGACTTGATTCTTTTGAGTAAATTTTTAGTCCTTTAGAACACTCCAGCCCCTCTTCTCCAAGATGTTGACTGGCTAAAGGAAGGAATCATGAGATTTCATGATGATGGAAATGGGGCCCCAAATCCAGGTGACTTCCTCCGGTCTTCCCTGGTCTGTACAGTGGAACAATTTGTCCGGTCTCATCCCAGAGGTGTTGAGGACTTCACCTAAGCATTGGGTCATCATAGTGGCATCCACAGCTGGATCAGTGGCCCTGACCAGTCGACTCTGGTTACAAACTTACTTTATGCTGTTATCAAATAGAAACAAATCCAGACTTACCAAGGAAAGACTTTATTCAAAAGGATTGTTCCAAAAGAGAGAAGAGAAGTAGGAGTAGGGACTATTGTTATAGGGAGGACATCTTGAGCATAAGGTCTGCAAGAATCTCAAGAGTTCGCAAAAATAGTTTTTCTTTTATACAGAGGAGTTAACAAGACTAAAAAGAACTGGATGTAGGGAAATGGGATGAAACTGTGGTATGATGGAATAGTAGACCAGAGAATATTTTACCCTGAGGCCAGCCTATTCATAGGAGGGCTTGTATGCTGATTCAGGCTGAGGGTGGGCCAAAGTTCAGAGACCTGGGGTAAGGAGAGAGTCCTAACTAACTGAAGTTCAATTAGAGGGCAACTGGGTAGCTCAGTCAGTTAAGCGTCTGACTCTTGATCTCAGCTCAGGTCTTGATCTCAGAGTCATAAGTTCAAGGCTCTGCAATGGGCATGGAGCCTACTTTAAAAAAAAAAAAAACTTAAAAAAAATAAATGAATGAAGTTCAATGAAAAAGTATTTTTTCCTGTTTAGTCAATAGACACAAGCAATTCATCTAATCATTTATGAGGCAAAATGGGAATTTGGAGGATGTGTGTATGGCCTTGTTGTAGATAAGGCAGGCAGCATGGGGAGAATCTTATCTAGGTCATATGGGAGAGGGTGGTTCTTTGCAGTGAACCCTCTCCTGGAACACAAAAGGATGGGGAATTTCTTCCCCTCTCTTGTTTCAGGATCACAGAGCTCAGGTAAGGTCCAACATTGTCACTGTGAACCTTGGTTTTCAGTCCAAGCCCTCTTAGCATCTCCATATGCCCTCTCCAGGGCATGTGAGAATTTCTGGGCTCCAAGAATGACACAGATGGATCACAGAAAGCTGGAAGTGGTGCCTTGGATCCATCTATCAAGCCACCTCTCTGTCAGTGATACACCATCCTGGAAGATATTGATGCCCAGCCCATTGTGAGACTAATTCTAGAAGTTTGCAGGTTACCACAGACTCTGCCTACAGAAACTGAACAATCATCCCAATATGATTGGATTCCCATTCCATAAACCTATCTGAATACTTCTGCACCCTTGAATTTTGGGGCCCTTGAATAAGGTCCCTGAGGGCCCTACCATCAGACCTTCATACCCTACTTGGTCTCCTTTCTCCTTCCCACAGCCCTCTGAGATTACAAAGGGTGAATTTTCCTTCCTTCCTTAATGGCTTCCATGACATGATACTTAAGTCCCCTCTGCCCTCAATGATCAAAACCATTAGTAGGAACTAAAGTTTAGAAAATCTATTCTCCCCCACCAAAACTTGTCTTCCAAAATATAATCAGTTTGTAAACTCAAAACTTCCATTTTGGAATTTAAAGTTCAGCATTGTCTTTGTTGTTGCATTCCTGCTGCAAAAATTCTAATATTCTGCAAGGCAAATGGGTGCCTCTGGCTGTCTAGGAGGTCACATATAAGGAAATTCAAATATGAAGATTATTTTACATAAATCAAAAATATTATCCCCATTACATTAGCATGGAAATAAAAATGGAACCTATTTGTGTCATCCAAATTATTTGTTAACTCTGATCTCATTCACCCATAAATTTGAAAAACTCATCTTCATTGGTAAAAAGAATAAAATTATTGAACAAGGTAGAGGATCTTGGAGATGCACCTCTAAAAATATGTTTGCAAATGGACTGTGATCCACAGTGAAAATACTGCTTGCCTCAAATTTATTCTGATGTTAGCACAAGTAAATCATTTTTGGGGTGATGTAGTCTACAGACCCTAAAGTGACCCCCAAAGATCCTCATCTTCTGGTATTCATGCCTTTCTGTAATCTCATTGCCTTGAGTCTGGGCGTTACTCGTGAGTTGCTTCTAACCAATAGAATATGGCAATGGTGATAAATGTCTCTCCTTGATTATGTTAAGTTGTATAAGACACAATCTTGTTAGAGACTTTCTCCCTTGCTGGCTTTGAAGAAATAAATGGACATGTTAGAAGGCCCACATGTCAAGAGGGTGAGGGTGGCCTCTAGGAGCCGGTATAATAGATAGTAGATATATATTGTTTTAAGACACTGTGTTTGTGGCAATTTGTTACATAGCATAGAAAACTAATACAGAATCATATAGTGAGGGAACAAACTGTTCAGATATGTGCCTTGGTTCTGATCCCTGCTTCAGATTATATCGCCTTTTTAGGCAGGTGGCTGAATCAGTACTCAGAAGAGCTAGGTTTCAAGACAAATCCCAATAAATGGTGACAAACAATTCCCTTCCCTTCTCTGTGCCTCACTTTTCTCATCTGTAAAATAAGGACATCATAATGGGTGAACTCTAAGGGACCTTTCAACTCAAAAGTTTAATGTCCTATCATCCAAAAAGAGGAAGATACCCTTGAAATGCATTGGAAGTGAGGTGAAACAAAAAGGAATGTAATTTGGAAATAATGGAACAGAAATGAGCAAGTTTTGAAAACTGAAAGGAAATTCAGTTCTAAATAAAAATTTGTAAAAAGCCCATATACTGATAGTCCCATAGAAGTCAATGAAATGAAACAACCCAGACCAGTTACAAATGTGATGCTGGCACGTCTAACAAGTGGGCAATGGGGCCGTTAGTACTTCTCAGATTAGTTTTATGGACTTCATTCTGGAGACATATGTTGTTTAAAAAAAAAAGAAAAGAAAAGAAAAATTCTAGTTCAAATCTTTTCCAGTGAAAGAAAAAAGAACTTACCTTCAGCCCAACTCTGAGAAACTTAATATGGAAATCCTCTTCGGGTTGTCCACCCCTAATAACAGACATTGCTCAGTTATTAGACCACTGTCATGACTTCTGGTTAGTTGGAAGAGCAGAGCCAATGTTCTTAGAAGTAAACCAGAGCAACAAACTCATGTGAAATAGTTTTGTGGGTCTCCATTTTCTAATGCTACATAAAGAAAGGCTTTGAATAGTGTTGGATTCTGGGAAGAACCACGGTGAGTATTTTCTAAGATTTCAAAGTCAATGGGGGATATAACTGAGAACATAAATTCTAAAACCATCATAAGCCGAATGTTGGAAAAAGAGAAGCAAGTGTTCTTTTCAGTGTGAAGGAAAAAAAAACCTGCTCATTAGAGCCTTAGAATGAATCTACTCTTATAAGTCTAATCCATGAATAAACTAAGAAATAGAACTTTGCTGAAAAATTCCTCATGGATTTACAAGTTGCTATAAGTCCCCAGGGAGTGGGGTTTGAGCTATAAAGTTGCCTGAGGTACACAGCTCTGTACAGTGTAGTGAGAATTTGGAAACTGACATCTCTCCACAACAAAGACACTACTGATACCAAAAACCAGACCTATCTGGCTTTCTGTCCCCTGTGTTAAATAGTACTTAGTGTGGGTTTAAGAGTAACTTAATGGTTGCTGGCTTTAAAAAGAGGGAATTTTTGAGGGACTATTGGATATGGGAAAGCAGAAGTGCCTATCTAGATTTCTTTAAAACCTGGGACATGGAAGTCATTTAATTAATTTTTTATTTTAAATTGATAATTATGAATGGTGTAATAATACTCAAAATTCTTAATTACTTAAGAACATATAAATAAGACCTGAAAACAAGTGTACATATACTTTTATTTTCCTTGTCAAATGAAATTACAATGTTAAAGAGCCCAGCAAATAGAAGGTATCAATAAATTTAGGTTTCATTTAACTTTCCATTCTGTGCTTTATCCAAATTCCCTATAATAATGGACCAATTTTTTGCCAACTCTTAGATTTTGTAATGAACTCAGCTGAATGTTAAGTGTGTTGTTTTGGGTGGACACCAGGTATAAACAGTCACAAAACTATATTATAGTAGACTAAGCTGATGATATTGACTATCTTGCACGTTATACCAAGCTCTGGTAATGGAGTACTCAATCCATTTTTAAAGTCTGCTTTTACTAAATGTAACATTTCTTTCTTCCTCAAATGAGGAAAGATCCAATTTGGTAGTACTGCAGAAAATAGGAAAATTATCAACTTTGGGGGCATAAGAGTGCTGGTCACAGTAAGGATTATTTTATCTTCTATATGTTTTGATCATTAGACTGAATCAGAAAACTGGAAGTCAGTGATTCATAATGATCTTACCACCTTAGACAGCTGGTTGCTCACCAGGTAGAGGGCTTCAGATAAATGTTCCATGACCCTGAGATCTCTCCAGGATGAGATTTTTATTTACCTTTGTGTTCAATCAGATTTTCTAGTTCACATTCAAGAATTCAATTTAAAAAATTAGCAATTTCACTCAGTATTTTTAATTACTTACCAAATACTCATTCACCAAAGAATGTATTGGTGTCCAGCTATATTCAAAACACCTTGTCAGTTAGGTAGAGCAGTGTGGGGATAAAGATAAAGGCATAAATAAGATGTAATTTCTGGCTTTTAAGAACAGCTTCTCTAGTAAAAGAAATGAGACATAGTCACAGACAACCACACTACAAGGTAGGATATACCCTAACAGGAATACAGGTAATATGCAATATGAGTTCAGAGGCAGGATAATTTGATATTGGCAATATTCAAAATAAGATTTGACAGTATTTATCATTGATGCCACAATGTGGAACAATCATAATTATCTTATAATCAAGGATCTCAGAAGTAGGAGAATTCTGAGAAATCATCAAGTCCAGTCCTCTGTCCCATGGGTTCTTAAGTAGAAATTCATAGACTAACTTTAAGATATTCAGACCTTCTACATTGCATATCCTTCTCTGTCTCCTTTGGAGACTCATCCTCTTCTATCCCAGCATTAAATATTGAAGTGCCTCAAAGATTCATCCCAAGCCCATCCATCCATATCCAGGACTTCAATAGTTATATATATCAATGACTCCTAAATTCATCTCTCCAAACAGGATCTCATTTCTAAGTTCCATATATTTCAGTGCCTACTTGGCATTTTCACTAGGAAAACTTAAAGGCAGATTACACTCAACATGTCTGAGATGTATCTCATAATCTTCCCACTCAAACCTGTTCTTCTTTTATACTTACCCCAGGCATTCATCCTTAAACCCCTACAATACCACCTTCAACACTGAAACTAGACCATCTTTTTGCAATTCATATCTGACCATGTTACATTTTTGCTAAAACCCTATAGCAGCTTCCCATTGTTCATTACTTAAAACCCTAAACATGGCTTCAGGTTTTGGATGCTTTGGATTGCAAATAACAGAGATCCCCACTTAACTTTCTTAAATAATAATTATGTCACTTAACAAGAAGTCTTTAAAATAGTGGCTCTGGATGGATCATCAACATCATCAAGGACCCAGTTTCTTTCCAGTCTTTCTTCTCTGCCATTGAATTTTTTTTTTAAGATTTCTGGTTTATGCTCACCATAGTCTTCATCATGAAAAAAATTTCCTTTCCATACCAATTCCTCACACATTTATTGTGTACTTTAATTATGATGAGGGTACTTCTGCAAGGTGTTTTCAAGTGTGAGTAGATAGGGTTCCTGAGATCTGTTGCCTCAACAGGGTGCCCAGTTTGAGAACCATCACCTTGGTCACATGACCAAAAAACATCATGGTCCTATATCTATTTATTTATAAGGCACCAACCAATGAGTTTCAAGGTCAGAAGCATTCAGTTGTATTGGACTGAAATGTCTAATGGTGCTTGGTCAAGCATAGGTTGGCACACTGTGTTGCCCTCAGTCTACCTCCTAATGAGATGAAATATTCATCAACTGTGAGTCATAAACTCTCTCCTTGCCATGTACTTTGCTGTGCTGAATGCATGCAGGGATTTAACTCAAGAGATGATAAGGAAATAAAAGGTAATATAAGAGGTATGATTTATTATTTTAGAGCCATGCATTGGAGGAGAGGCACACCAGGCAGAAAGGTACCATAAGATACCCTCCTTGGGAATGGCATGATGCTCTTAGGAATGCAGGCTACCAAGGTGAGTATACCAGGTTTTGATCCAATATCAACTGCAAACAAAATTTGATAAACAAGAAATTCATTTACAGTGAAGATATGTTACTTGTGGTCATTACTTAGAGGTAGCCAAGGTGACCTTTGTGACCTCCAAAAGAAGCCAACCACCCCAGTCTGAAGAGAGACCAATACTTAGAATCAGGAGGGATTGGAGTTCTAGCCTAGTCCAAACATATAAAAGACATGGCACAATGACCTTAGCATGAGCTCACAGAAGAAAAGTAGAAGCCAAGATGAAGTGGTCTTTCCATCATTAGGAAAACACACAGAAGTCTTGTAAGGAGAGCACTATGAAGTTTATGTAATGAAACCAGGTGGAATTTGGTGGTGAACACTAATTGAGTGATAATTTTGGATGGAAAACAAACATGAATGTTCTGGATGTTTTCCACTCTTGATCAAAAACTCTTAATTTGTCACAGTTTCTTTGAATTTTGAAGATCATTTGAATACCCATCAGCCATTTAAAGTCAAACTGAGCAACCAGAGGTTGGTTGATCAGATATTTTCAAAACATCCATAATTCCAGCAATCGTATGAAGAAGTATAAGAAAGACATTGCCACCTCACACCCATTAGGATGGCTATTGTCAAAAAAACAGAAAATAATAAGTATTAGCAAGGATTGGACCTCTGTGCACTGTTTGCAGGAATGTAAAATGCAGCTGCTATGGAAAACAGTATGGAAGTTCCTCAAAAAATTAAAAATAGGACTACCACATGATCCAGCAACTCCACTTCTGTGTATACACCTGAATTTAAATCAGGGTCTCAAAGAGATATTTGCATACCCATGTTTATAGCAGCATTATTAACAATAGCCAAGATGTGGAAGCAACCCAAATGTCCATTGACAGATTTATGTAAAAACAAAATGTGTATACATACAGTAGAATATTATTTGGCCTTAAAAAGGAAAGAAGTCTTGCCACATGCTACAACATGGACATGAACCTTGAAGACAGTATGCTAAGTGAAATAAGCCAGTCACAAAAAGACAAATATTGTATAATACCACTTATATGAGGTATCTAGTAGTCAAATTCACAGAAATAGAAGAATCATGGTTACCAGGGAAAAGGGGAGTCGTTGTTTTAGATTTGCAAGATAAAAAAAAGTTCTGAAGATCTGTTTCACAACACTGTGAATATACTTAACATTATTGGACTTAAAAATGGCTAAGATGGTAAATTTTATGTTATGTACTTTTTACCAAAATAAAAGACTACAAATTCTCTCATTGACAATGAACTTCAGTAGAGATCTGGTGAGAAACTTCTTCACAGACAACGGGAAGATGGATGGGAGAAAGAATACAGAGTTTTAAGGGGTCTGGACTTGGCTGTCCTTCCTAGTAACTTAGGAAGTATTGAATGTAAATGAAGATAGAGCTGAGATAATAACCTCAGAATACAAAAGGGATTGAAGAGGTTAATGCAAGACCTCCTTTCTGCTAACCGCAGGTCTCCCCAGTTCTGAATGTCCTGATAGATCCGCATCTTTTGATAACACAGACCCACCCACTCTCTCCTCCTTAGAACCTGTACTACCTGAACTGTCAAGGCAAAGTCTTCATATGATTTGCCCCTATCTATCCATTCTGGGAAGAAGGCTAAAAGAAAGTACTTATATCCTGGGAGCTAAAACACAAGAATGGATTGGGCTTGGGGGGAAACCTGGGGATCAGGTGAGCGAGCTAAGGGGAATACGCATACATAGTTCTTTAGTTTGGAGCAAGGCATTGATTCAAACCATTCAGGCAGTGAGAAACCAGAGGGTAACAAAGAACTAAAAACAAGGCTAGCCAGTGGGACAGAGCCTGAGGAGCAGAGCCCAGTAGTCCAGATCATAGGCATGAATAGGAACTTCAATTCCCCAGGGGGTAAGTATAACTAACGGAGGTTTCAGAACTCAGTCAGGTGGTCCAAGCAGCACACCCAGGAATCCTACAGCAAATGTAACTGATGCCCATCAGAAGGCTCTTCGCAGCAGAAATATAGACCATTCCATACAGAAATTCATCTTACCTCAAAGACCCAGATTGAAGACTTCACCAATTATTGACCCTTCCAACTAAAAGTAAGAAAAGGCATTCACTGTTTCTAGCTTGATCTCTTTCCATTCATTGCCTTTAATTAGACTGCAAAGACTTTATTTCTGGAAGTACAGAGGATATGATTACCTGGAAACTGCCCACTACAGAACAGCTAGAAATACTGGAAAGAGTGAAAGAGAGCGAATCAAACATTCCTGTAAATTTATAGCTGAGCTCACAAAAAAAAAAAATCAAGGGCCCCAGGGCCCCAAAATTCAGAAGGAACTGAATGAACTCCAGAGCAGTAAGAGCATGAGCCAAATGGCCACTGCCCTTGACATGAAGGAGAGGTGGGGAGTTTGCCATTTTACAGAAACCAGGACTTGGGTCTTAACAGCCATGCCAGAAAGGAGAATGAATGTTTTGGAGAAATTTTGCCATGACTAGGTGCCTCTCTCGGGTGACTTTGGTGGACTTCTAGCCTCCTTGTCAGAACCAGTCCCCATATCTTTCTTCCCATTCGTTGTTCCTAAAGATGAATATAATGAACTTTCTTCAGTGCTTCTTCTGGATATGTTTATCTCAGAAAGCAGAGGACATTGAAGCTTCTTAAGTACAATAACAAACCCTGGAGACCCTCAAAGTCTTCTAGTTTGTGCAAAATTTAGTCATCCATGAGCCTTTAGCTTCTCGTCTTCTCGTCCAGGTTCACAAAGTTTAGGAATACATATTCTCACTTGCCTCGTTAAAGGCTCCTAGATTCTGTAATCTATAGCCCAGAGGATCTTGAGCCCAGAACCTACCTTACCTTAAAATGAACAGTTAAACCTAGAATGTTCTTTCAGAAAAATTCAACAATTATTCCTTTTAGAAGAAGGAAGCTTGCAAGTTTTTTGTTTGTTTTGTTAGGTTTCCTTTTTTTTTTGAATCATTATGTCCCCAACATCTAGCAACAAGCACTTAAAACATTTATTGAAAAGGGGTGCCTGGGTGGCTCAGTCCATTAATCGTCTGACTCTTGATTTTGGCTCAGGTCATGATCTCAGGGTCGGGATGGAGCCCCACGTTGGGCCCCGCACTGAGCACGGAACCTGCTTAGGATTCTCTCTCCCTCTCCGTCTGCCCCTCCCCCCACCCCTGCCCCCTTCTCTCCACCCCCCATCCCTCCATGCTCACAAGCACACATGAACTCTCTATTAAAAAAAAAATTATTGAAAACCAATGAATGATTGCAGGCCTTTATACCACATCATGTAATCAGTCTTTCAGCACAGAAGGGTGGCATCTCTGGATTGTGATCTCAGTTGCTACTTAGAACATTAATAGGCTGGGTGATGTTTTCCTCTGTGCTGCAAGGGGAATCCCATGCTCAGGGGATGGCTTTTTCCTGCCCTAAAGACCAGTCTCCCAGTCTTTGCTTCATAGCCTTTCTCACTTTCTTTTTTCTTCTCTTTCTGGCTTCCTCCTACTTTGCAACCTTCAAGTCAAACAGCTAAGTTGAATTTTGTATGAGCTTAGTTTTTTTTCTTAATCTATTATTGAAGTATAATTGACATACAATGTTATATTACTTCCAGGTGTACTGAAACTACTGCTTCAACATTCTATACATTACTCAACATACTGCTCAACAATTCTATACATTACTGATGATGCGACAATTCCAGACATTACTCAATGCTCACCACAATCACTGTAGTCACCATCTGTCACCATACAATGTTATCGCAATATTATTGACTATATTCCCTATACTGTACTTTTTAATCTCTGTGACTTATTTACTCTGTAACTGGAAGTTTCTACCTCTTGATCGTCTTCATCTGTTCTGCCCACCCCTCTAAACACCATCTCCCTTCTGGCAACCACCTCACCTGCCTAACTGTTTTTAAAGCCAAATAGGATGTCTTTCCTTTAACAAGTCTCCGTAGTGACAGCTTTGGTCATGGCCACCTCAGGCCTGGAACCAGTACCTAGCTGAAGAATTAGAGGTCTCAGGAAATGGTACCAAACTGTCAGGAAACCGGTAGACATCTAGAAAGAAAAAAAGGAGCACATAGTTACAGTAAAAACAGAGCTCCTTATCAGTGATGGTCATTCTCCTCAGACAAGGAATTTTGTGTTTTCCTGAGAAGGTAAAAATGAGAAGATCATTAGCCCTGAGATAACTCACTGAAATGCACCCAGAGTGGCTATATGTTCACTGGGAGACCCCCATTGGCATTGCTGGCTGTAAATTATGGTCATTCCTAAGAGGTAACAAGAGAGGTTCTGTCAGCTGTGCAATTACTTTGTTTTGGCAGGACACTTTGGAGTCAAGAAAACATTGGCTGGAGTTCAAGGCCAAGATTTTGGATCAGCTGCCACCATAATTTTTCAGAAATGTGATGACCGTACCTCAAGAAATAGTTTCCTAAGTAGGCTGCAGGAATGTCTCCTGTACATGTTTGAAAGGGATTTAAGGAATGAAGCTCTTGGGGACCTTACCAGTATAGCTGAGTTACCATGGGCTTCTCAAGCAAAGGGCGAGAAGTCCGATTGAATCGGGAATCGTCTTCACCAAATGCAGTGAAGTAATTGGTGGCTTTAATTGAGATAGGGCATGCCTGGACTCCGTATCTTCTACATGATATATGAACACGGCAATATAAAATCTATCAAGGTTACCCAGATCTCTCTTCGTCATTGAAAGTTCTGTGTTAAACTAAACAGCATAAGCTTCCTACACTTCTCAGTATCCTGTTTGAATGTAACAATAGTGAAGAGAAGAACCATGTGAACATCTAAATGATCCCCAAACTTCCAGAGGGCCAATAGATATACTGAGGGTCCATTTCTTGCTTATTCACAGTCCTTCATTTATATATCAGAAAGCACCACTCATTCTTAAAAATTTCAGGGGATCACTGCAATTTGAATACCTAGGTCTATGGCTTGACATGGAGAATATTTCCTGCCCATTTGTATTTAGCATAACATTGCATCTAGACAAATACTCTATTACTAACAGTATATATTGTGGTTGTCAAGGGAAATATTTACAGTGTACCTGAGTTCCTACAATAGAAAATAAGATAAAATTTGAGTGGTGGGAGGTTGGGTGTGAAATTGAAAATCAAATATTGAGTCAGAAATACCATCACAGGGGCACCTGGGTGGCTCTGTTGGATAAGCATCTGCCTTCAGCTTAGGTCATGATCTCAGGGTCTGGGGATCAAGCCCCAAGTCAGACTCCATGTTCAGTGGGGAGTCTGCTTGAGATTCTCTCTCACTCTCTCCCTTTGCCCCTCCCACTCATGCACTCTCTCTCTCTCTCTAAACAAATCAATACAATCTTAAAAAAAAAAAGATATATCATCACAGAAGTATAGATATGATACCTACAGAGGAACTGAACATGCTTGGCCAGTGAGGGTAGAAAAAGAAAACCCTAGTCCTTAGAGGGCAGTAGCTGGGCCAGGCAAATAACATCATGAAACGACCAGGCAAGCCATTAATTTATTATCAATTATTACATTAATTTTATTAATTTTATGGAATAAAACTAAGTATATTAAAAACACTGTTCTATAAGTGATTTAAAAAATAGTGGTGGGTCTCTGAGAGTTTATATAGGAGGCTGGACTCCTCATTCTGTTTGGGAAATTATATTATTCATTATTCTTGAGGAAGCCTGTAAAATTTCTCTGCTGCACTATGAGTGTGCTTAGATTGGTTCTACATTATAAATGTAATATTTAAAATGCCACAAGATATAGTATAATGCAAATGCATGGACTGACGTCTTACTTGGAAGGCCTACTATTTTCTATATTTTTAATCACATTTCCAACTTTACTATGTGTGCCATGTATGGGTATGTATGTGGTGTGTAGGGGTGGGAGCCGTAAATGGGGGAAGAGATGGGGTTCTTAAAGGTTCAACAAAAGCAAAGTTTCCAATGATCAGATTCCTAAGGGTTCTCATCCTTCTGGCACCTTCCCTTCCCATCCTCCAACTTCCACTGCACATACAAACCTCACTAAAATACTGAGGGTTTCTCATAAAACAGTTGGGACTATTAGCTATGGCCATAAAAGCATTTTTGTCTTTTAAGGAATCAGGAATCAAATCGTTGATCTCTTGGGAGACTCTCAGGGCAGTGCTTTCTCCAGGGCCATTAGTAAGCTGGGAAGTTTATCCCAATATTCAAGGTTTTTTTTAGAGTCTGAGGTATCCTTCGTTCCCTAGCATAAAAAGAGTACTAGGTAGGCTTTTGAAGACCTGGGCTCTAGTGCTGGGTTTACTGTTTATCAACTGTGAGACTTTGAAAAGGTCATTTAACTTCTCAGAATATCAATTTCTTTTTCTGTGAAAGAGAAGCATCATTGATGGGTTGCATTCTGGGTTCACCTAGTAGGAAGAGGAAAATGGTAAACAATGGTACGTTGGTAAACATTTAACAACCAGTTCTCTGGAGGGAATGTGCCATGATCTGTAGCATTTGTTGGTGTTTATGGTGTAAATACTCATAACACGGCCAATGTCAAGCTACCAACCTGATTCCATTGAATGTGGAGCTAAAAAGAGATGTACAGTAGTGCATGATTCCTTACAGATATCTTGCAGATAGAGTAGATGTAAATAACCTCAAATGCATAGATAACAGTAAAATGTAATGAAATAATTTGAAAGTATGCTTTGTTTTTCACAGGGTGCCCTTTAAAATAACCACTTGGACTTAAGCCTGTGAAAAGTTAGAGATCTCTGCCCCTACTACCTTATAAATAATAGATGCTTGCTACCCTGTTTCTCCTTTTTTTTTTTAAGATTTTATTTTATTTATTTGAGAGATAGAGAGAGTGAGAGTGGAGGAGAGGCACAGGGAAAGGGAGAGGCAGACTCCCCACTGAGTGGGGAGCCCATTGTGGGTCTCGATTCCAGGACCCCGGGATCATGATGTGAGTAAAGGCAGATGCTTAACTGCTTAACCGACTGAGTGACCCAGGCACCCCTCCTGCTATCTGTCTCATGCTGACTCATGACCTGGGACAGAGGACTGCCTTCCCCCTTCCCTACTCCCCTCATTGCATTTCCTGTCCTCCACACACCTGTTCCTGGGATTTGTAAGTAACAAATCTTGTGACTTTACTTCCTTTGTGTGAGTATATTGAAACTGTGCCTTCAATCAAAAGAACCCCAAGGTTTTCACTTGCTTAAAGTGGGAGCTCCAATGCTAAGGGAGCTACCTGCCAACGCTGTGTGGGTACCTTGTGCCCCCTCATTCATGAAATCATACTCTGCATGTTGTTAATTCAGTACACTGGCTTGGGCTTCCCAACACATACCTCTCTCTCTCTCTCTCTCTGCACATGTATGTACCCAGGAAAGGACATGTGAGGGTACAGCAGGAAGGCAGCCATCTATAAGCCAAGAAGAAAGCTCTCACCAGGAACCAAATTAGCAGGCATCTTGATCTTGGACTTCCAGCCTCCAGAACTGTGAGAAATAAATTTCTGCTGGTGAAGACCCCCAGTCTGTGGTATTCTGGTCTGGCAGCCCCAGTGGACAGCCTGTGTTTCCTGGAGATTTCCTGGCCCCACCCTTCATTGCTGTCAGGCCCTCCACCACCACCCCAACCCCCCACTCCCACCTGCAGCCCAGAAACACATCCTGCTCAGAATCTTCTCAAACCTGGGCACCCAGTGTGAATGGCATTTGTGGTGCTGTCAGGGGAGATCACCGGCAGCTGTAGCCACAGCAGGAACAGGGAAACATCACTCCAACCATGAGAATCGCTGTGTTTCTCCAGCTTAAAATAAATCATAAATAACTTTCCAGATAATGAAGCAGCTTTTTACAACCCTGAGGCAACTGGAGATGCTTGAGGCTAATCAGTTTGCTTAGTCTGCTAGAACCTGAAGAGCTCTTTAGAGTGACAAAACTGACTTAGGATCTCTTCCAGCTGGGCAAGGGACATCACCATATGAGTCGGTGATGGTTACATGTGTAACCATGTAGAGATGCAAAGTAACAGTGTTCCTGAAGAGTTCTTTCCTTACCTGCCAATTCAAGGTTTACCACTCATTATAATATATTGTTTTCTTATTTATATAAACTTCCCTTTGCTGGGCAAAAATTCTTGTGTTCTTTCATGGGTACCATTCAAGCAGTACAATTCATCACAACCACTAACTGATCTTTACTTAAACTCTCCCTAGGAAAACAGAAAGTCCTCAGAGAATATGGATATGTGCAGTGTATGTTGGTTGAATTATAAACAGGAAAAGGTTTCTGTGGGATGTATTTTTAATGAGAACACATTGTTATACTGCGAGCATGTGGCATTCTTGCTTAAGAGAAACATTTACAAGAACACATACACATTTCTATCCAAACACCAAACGAAGTAGATACTTTAAACGACCAGTTTGCACCAGAAATAAAATATATTATACAAAACGGGGGGTTATATCCACAGTCATTAATTTTCATTTTCTACACAAAACAATAAATTAAATCACATTATATGCAGATAGTTCTACTTACATTAAAATAATAAATTGTAGCTTGTGCAGCTTTTATTTTTTTTCTACCATACTCATGGTAGATTTGTATTGTTTGGTAGTCCTATATTTAGAATAACAATGAGTAATATGGCCCAGAAGACAAGGGCTGCAGAAATAATCCTCCACGGTATCTATTCCATGTCCTCTTGGTTTCAACTATTCACCATGCATGAGGAACAAAGCTCAGATTCCCAGGACCCAGCAAAAAGAGTCTGCAAACTCACAACATCTCCAGGCTGTTGAGGGCACCCCATTGCTGTCTTGCAAGTAAGATGCACCACTTTGAACTCTTTCAGATGTTGGCATTAAATAATAAATAGGGCATCCTATATAGAAATCCAACTTTTCCTCTTTCTCGAAATTTTCTGCCCAATTATTGTGTGCTATCACAGCTTTGTTCCCCTAGCAAATAAAAAACAATTTGGTAGTCCATGTGACGATTTACACCCTTGGTGGAAGGGCCCTTTATTCCTGTGCATAAAATTTAGGTCTTTAAACATGTGAATCAAAGTAACACCATTTTTGCTAACTCTTAATTTTGCTTGTTCAAATGTCTCCCCTAGGAAACATTCCACGCCTGATACATCAAAGAGCTATTATAACACATGCATTTTTACTTCTGACACTTGGCTCCCATTGAAACCCTTTCACCATGTTCGACGTAGCTTAAAACAGGAGCATTAACAGCATCAGCTGGTTTAGAATTGCTTTACCTTTGGTATGAATTAACATTAGTGGTTAATGAAAAATTTGAACAAACTCCAATCTAGCCCCTTTTGAAAGTCATTTTAATCCTAGGGTCTAGCTGTGGGGTATGCCTTCAAGAGACATTCGTGAGATCTACATGCTGAAAACCAAAGCGAGGCTTGTTGGAATATAGGCACATCACAGGCTTGCCCAGCCCCAGAGCATGTGTGGGTTCTGATCCAAAGCCAGCTACGTTCTTATAGGCAGCACTATTTTGTCTTTTTTCCCTCTGAGGAAGTACAGAGGTCCTACTCACAAGTTTCTACCTGCATGGGCAAGATGCCAACTCATCTTTGGAGCTTCAAGTGGATGGTGCGGGGGTGGGGGGGTGTTGAGGGAGATGGATGATGGCAGGGGTTGTGAGTGAGAAAGGAGTGGTAAGGACAGGGGCTAGTTGCAATGCCACTCTCTTCTGTTTGTTTTGGAGGATCAAGCTCCTGATTCTTCTGGCTGGATGTGTCCCAAGCTTCTTGCTGAGTCTGGCTGTTGAAGATGGGCTAAATTATTGGGTATTCTGTAGTTTTAAAGATCAACTGAAAAAGAAACAAATCCCTCTGAACAGCACCTTCTCATCTTCTATGCTTCCACACTGCCCCCAAAACATATTCTGTGTTTTCAGACAGTTTCAGTTTTTTCCACTGAAGAAGAAATTCAGCCCATTTTCATCTTCTCCATGAAGCACTAACCACCAGGGGCATAACTAAACAGAACCCCTGAAATATAGATCGAGGGGCCTAATTTGTGTTGGTGTTTGGTTTTATACTGTACCCACTCAGGATCTGGGTTCTTTGGGTCCCAAGAAACATAAGTATGCATTCCTTTCAGTTTATAAACAATCCCTTATACTGGTGGTATAATATTTTATTTGGCCTCCTAAAGAGACTTCCACAAATAGCTCTGTATACTCACTCACAAGAAGGTGATGATGCCATGGGAAGCTAATTTCTGAATTGTCACTGTCTGTATGAGTTCTATACAGTAGCTTTAATTTCACTGCCAACAGCATAGCTTACACTCCCAAAATCAGTAGCAACCAGAAGGAAAGTGGTAAATTAGGGACAAAGGGGGCACAGGTACCTTGAATAAGTTAAGAACCCTAGAACCTGTGAACAGGGAGAAGTGATGGGAAATTTTAAAGCAAAAGTCTGAATTTCAAGGAAGAGGAGAAAAGGAGACATTCTCTTTCCATACATTTCTCTTCTCCCTCCTTTAAATATAGCTTCTGAAATGTAAAAAAAATAATAATAATAACTATCTCAAAGCCTGTGAAACTATGTCTGTGGTTCAGGAAAGGACAAGCTGACAGTTCTGAGAAATGTAATGTTGTAGGGGCTTCCTTGTGGATACTGTAGTCAGTCGGGGGGGAAGATATGCACTCTATACAGAAAATTATTCCTGGATAGAAGTGATCATCTGGAGAAAGCTTTTATTTTTGAATCCAGAAAAAAAAATCTAAGAAGGTGACAATGATGACCATAAAACCTATACTTACTTCCAACACCGTGAGTATATACGAGAAATATATACTCATTTTGACCTATATAAATATCAGCTTCTTTGGCCAGATGAAAAAATACTGATAAAGTTTCCCTTCTGAAATCTGAATGCCCTAGATTTCAGGGTAAAAATTTATAGAGTGATTTAAGAACTAAAGCCCTATTTATTTTACTGTATGATATGTGGCTTCTGGTGGAGTATGAATGACTAGTTGTCAAAGATGCTGCTTAGCAGTAAGGAAATTAAGTCCCAAATTATAATCTCTAGAGGTCCTAACCCAGAATACACTTGCGCCAAACACCTACACTTGTAGCAAAGTTTTCCAACTTAATGGAGTTTTCAAAACTTAATGGAGTTTTGGTAACTCATATGATGACTTCAAGGAGGAAAGAAGTGAAAACAGACATGTAAATAAGCACTCAGTCTTAGGAACTCCCAGAACAGTTAACTTTGGAACCGAATGGCATGTACCTATGAGAAACCTCATGACTTGTTCTGTCATTTTAAATAAAACTAAAATCTCACTTCTACCATTTTGTCTGGGGATATAATATTAAATTTAGAACTATTCCTCTATGTGAAGGAGAAATAAAAGATATTTGCTTTAAAAATGTTACAGTTAATGTTACAGTTACAGCCCCTATATTACTTCCAGAAAGGTTAGAAATGTTCACGTCCAAAGACTGCAACCAGGCAGAGTGATTTCCCACCTGTAATAAGCACATAGGCTTGAAATTTAAATTTTTTTCACAAACACAAGGTAGTATAAAATGAATATCTCTAAAATACATTGAAAATATCATGAAAAATAAAAATGAGAGAGAAATAAGCTTTCAATTCACAAGAAAAAGATGGATGCAAACCTTCCATTCTGTTTTCACTTGAGGAGTCCTGAGTTGTTAAATGTTTTGCTTTCCTAGATTTTACTTCCCAAACTCTCTTCCGACATTGGAATTTCTGGACCTTGCCTTCTTGTCATCTTTTGCCATCTTTTTTTGAGTCAGCACTTTTTCCTTTGCATCCACCATGGAGAACTACAACAGAGTCATTTCAGTTGATCATAGCTCATTCGGTTAACATGCTCTCCAACTGCCTAAATCCCATCTTTTAAATGTAGAAGGGCAATATGCCTCACACAGAAATAATCCATTCACTGAAATAATCCATTGGCTGGTTGAAGTAGGAGGGACAGAGGCAGACTCCTCCAGGCAAACAAGTTCAGGCCAGCTTCCAAGATATGCAGCTTTTTTCCCTCTGCCTGCCTCCACTCCCGCCTGTGTGAGCTATGACCTCCATCATTACCAAGGAGTTGCTCAAACTCCCCTATTTTCCTCCCTATGCATGATCTTTTATAGTCACTAAGATAATTTTAAAAACTATTTTCCAGATGTTCAAAATGTTACTAAGGAAAGCCCCTAGTGACATAATTACAACATGGTATGCTAATCTGCCAACTCCCTATTCTTCTCTCACTATTTTCTCCATAAATTACCAGCAAAAATGGCAACCTGAGTTTACACCTATGTGCAGAGTACTGGGTGCAGAGTAGATATTCAGTAAATATTTATTTAACTTTGTTCAAATCTCTTATATCTACACCTCACCCGCTATTACACGGGTTATTAGTGGATGACTATAAAGCTTTGTGGAGTCAACTAAGAAGGAATATAGTAGCTATTAGATTCCCTCTTTTAACCAAAATATCACTGAATCTTAGTAAAATGTCATGTATGCATTTTTAAATTTATCATTTCTGTGCTTACTGTCAAATTCTAATACTCTATAAGTTGTTCTTAAGGAAAAAGGGCTGCCTTAAACCCTAGTTAATTCTAATCAGTTCCACTCTTTATCTTGAAACTCATCATTTGACCAGAACTGGAAGAGGTCTATTCTAAAATAACTTTGCATTTAAAGCAGGTAAATCGATGTCCTCCTGTAGAGTCTGTGATCTGAATACATTTCTAGAGCTCTGTAATTAAAGTAGCAATTGGCATTTGGCTTTGGCCAAGAGGGATAGGGAAAAAGGGAGAGTAAGAGAAGCATCTTTCATCATTGCTGGTTTGTTGTACACTTTACCCATGCTTTTAAAATATAAGTGGAATTTAATCTTCAAAATGAAAAAATAGACACATTTTCTAATAGCAAAATATAAGATTAAAATACCTAAAAATAAAATGTTAGTGTGAAATAGGGCTTTTTTTTTACATTAAAAAGTGAAACATTTTAGATTTGCTTTTCTTATATAAATCCTCTTATCTTAATAATAGTTACAACTTTCCAGAATAGCTTTTATGAGACACTGAAGGAGATAAGCAGGAAATCCTTTTTCGAGATATGAAGTCAGGTCCTGAATATACATACATTGGACAGAGCAGTCCTCAACTTCTAATCTGTCCACCAGCACTAGAAAAAGGAACACTGTATTTCCAACCTTGGGATTTTTCATTACATTTTCCTCTTTTTGGATGTTAAATTCTTTCCAAGAATATTCTACTCGTAAACATGATCTTATTCTAGCTATAAAACATTTCATTTAAGAAAACCACATTTTTGTAGCCTTATATGAAATGCCCCCAAAAACCATCAAGATATGGAGACATCAGATTTTCAAACATAAATCTAATCATATGCCCTTGCAACAGTATGAACATTTAACAGAGTGATGTTGTATTCTCATATTTGTTTGTAATCGGGTGAAAGGCCAGGAGGCATATGGTGATTAATTATAGTTCCTGAGCTTCTAAAGAAATTTTACAATGAAATGATTAACTGCTTAAAAGAATGAGTTCTTCAAGAGCGCCCCTTCTGTTCCATTGATGTCTTTCATCCCATCTATCTCCTTAAAGAATCTCAGGCCAAAAGAAAAGGCTTTCTTTTAAGCCACTGAAAAATGGGATCTGATGGAATCTTCCCGTAACTCTCGATGTTTTCCAACGTTACTTTCTTCTTGCTGGCTTCGCCTTTCAATGGTTATTCTGTATTTCTTCCTGGGTAAAGGGAAAGTGAATGTAGTAATAAAATCTCACTTGGCTACAAAATACTATGGTTTCTCTTACAAAGAATGCCCTCAAGGGACATCTGGGTTTGGGTTGATAAATGAGAAGTGACAGAATACGAAACCCTGGTCAGAGATTAAAGCAGTGTGCCCCAAGGCGTTATGCCCTTATTCAAGGAGGAAAATTGGCATGCTTTCTGAAATGCCATAGAACAAGCCCTCCCCTTTTTCCCTGGGTGCCTTGTGGGTTAAGTCTTGTCTATTCTGCCACAGAAGCTCTCCCTAACTCCCAGGATATGCCCTAGATAAAGATCAGATTAAGTGTACTGTGACCAAAGGAACAGGAATACAATTGTTCCCACAAAGACTCACATACACCCGGGGTTACATTTCCATACAGAAATGAAGAAATCTTGGTCTAATGACTTGAGACTAAGCCACAAACTCAGTCACCAAAGATTACAGAGGAATGGACCGCCCTCATGATTTACGACTATCAATACCTTGAACACACGTAAATATTACAATTTTACAAGTTTGGGGGCTTAACCACAGTGGCAATTAAATGTGTGGATTCTCCAAGTACTGAGCACAGACCAGCCTGAGAGTGTGGCCTGCTCAGAACCACCTCCCCCTCTTCAGAAGATGAACCCAGACACTTATTTCTGGATCAGAGGCAGCATAAGAATAGGTAAGTTGTTTCTCCTTTGTCCAGATTCCCTCTCCACTTACACATTTGGTAGGAATTTACATCAGAATATTTGTGATCAAAGGAGGGCAGGGCTCTGTGGCCCACAGGGGGATGCAGTAGAAAGCCCTGGCCCACTGCCCAGTGTGCTAACCCACTGACCACCAAACCAGCAGGGTCATGAAGACCATCAAAAAGAACGGCTTCGTTCTTTTAACCGCCATGTTTTCAGGGTAAGAGCAAGATATGGACAAGTCACAAGGAGGACTATGCAAACGTGAGTGACCAAGGCAATAGAGGACAGTGAGTTCTAAAACTTGATAAAGCATCCTAACCTGAAAAAGTAGAAGGCCATTAACAAGCCAGCTCCTAGTAAGGCTCCCACAACAATTCCTGTCACTGCTGACTCTTCTAGACCACCTGCTTAAAAAAGAAACATAGATCATCAGAGTTCATTTGGAGAAACAGAAATGTCTCAAGTTTTAGTCACTGGAAGGTATATCTCAATTTCCCACTTGTGGCAAATTTTCTTTTTTTTTTTTTAAGAAAGTTTTTCTAGGGGATCCTGCAGTTTCCTTTTTTTTTTTTTTTTTGCCAAGTACAAAGCTTAAGAAGCATTTAAGAAAGGACCATAGGAAAACAATGGGAATAAAGCAGGTTCAAGAAAGATCTGAGGAATGCTGGAAACGGAGGTTTTCAGGTACATCCATTCTCTCTTGAGCTCCTAGTCAGAGAAGACAACTGGACGGGCCGTGGGACTGACCCAGTACATCTTATTTTCACAGACAGATGATGACACTTCAAAGTGCTACAAGATTTGGTGAAAAATGATTTGGGCTAATGTTCTGTTTTTAGATGTTCTCTCACCAAAGCTGGAGTTTCATGTCAAAATGTCCTATATAGCTTTGTGAAAATGTGAATATCAATTTGAAACAATCGAGTTCAGTAGCGTCCCAGTTATTATATAAATATGATAAATAGCCTTTATATAAACAGTATATATTAAACAGTCTTTAATGCATTATCCCATTTAATCCTCAGCCCGAATAAATATATATTTATTATATAAATATGATAAATAGCCTTTATATAAACAGTATATATTAAACAGTCTTTAATGCATTATCCCATTTAATCCTCAGCCCATTTAATCCTCAGCCCGATTGGGTACACATTTTTCATTTTACATATGGGGAAACTGAGGTTTAAAGAGGTAAAGGAACATTCCTAGGATCACAAAACCACTAAGTGACAAGGGTGGGATTTCAAATCCACGCCCGGAACTCCAGAGACTTTTTTTAACATATGTCTGCTTTACTCCCTCCCATAATTATCGCATATACACAAATAACACCGTTTGAAGGCTGGTCCCAAAGTAAGGAGCATACATATATTAGCCTAAAGTGACTAACTGGCCCGAAAGATCGATATTCACTTGGTTCTCCCTCACTAGCTTATCTCTAAAGCAAGGATTTCCAGCAATTTCCTATTTGTAGGCTCCTTGTAAGAATGTCCACTTGCTTCTATGTTTATGTTTGTTTGATATCCAAACAAAACACTCATCAAAGGCATATTTTACACTGATTTGCCAATTTGTAAATCTGAGGGTGTTTAAGGGACATTATCTGTTTGGTTCTGAGGGATAGGAGGACACCTACAAACTCTGAAAATCAGAATGAGACTTGCTACACATTTAATATGGGCTCTTTTTCTTTTCCCTAAGTGGACATCTCAAACGTGAAGAGATTGTATTATGGTAAGAGGGGTAATAATAGGGAGAGGCCTTCTACCATTTTGAAAAAAAGAAGAAAGACCCAGAAACATCTGATGAAAGTGGGATGCCAGTTTGTGTACTGTTCCCATGGGTTTTACCACATCAGAAAAAGCAAGGTGGACTTTCAGAACATGAGTTCCTGGATAGAATCTGTCTTTTAAACTTGCATTGTGGTGATAGTGCAGACTGTGAAAAGCAGAGCAAATTAAGTCTCTAAACTTACATGATTTGCAAGGAGAGCTGTTTGCATGCTCCACAATTCTGGTCTCATCTATTCTCAGTTTTAAAGGTCCCCAAGGATATTTGACATTTGGCCGCATTTCAAAACGACCTTCTTTTCCAAAGTAATCACCAATGACCTATGTAAAAGCAAAAAACAAATGTGCAAACTGAAAGCTCAAAGTTCTCTGTTTCCAAAGGAGGCGTAGGGTGGGCGCCCCGTCACTCTGACTATAATGATGTCTTTTTGAGGACTTTGTAAATCAAGATTTGCAGTCACTAATGGTGCTTTTAAGGTAAGCATAATTTAGGGAGAACTGTGACTCCCTATAGCAGGAAAGTGGTTATACAGAAAACAACAATCTCAGAAGTTATGGCTTTTCCCTTGCTCATCAGAGGAGGTGCCGCTCCACGCATCTGCCATCCGCCATCGAGCAGCCCACACAGTCAGCCCAGTCCAGCCCAGATTGCTTTCAGGGATGTGGGAGAGAGTCGGGGCCCACCTCATAGCCAGATTAAACCATTACAGGTACACAGCCTCATACCACTCAATCAGCTGGGCATATAAAGAGTCAAAAAGGGGGCACTGGGTGGCTCAGTCTGTTAAGCGTCTGCCTTCGGTTCAGGTCACAGTCCCAGGGTCGTGGGATCGAGCCCCGCATCAGGCTCCCTTCTCAGCGGGGAGTCTGCTTCTCCCTCTCCCACTTCCCCTGCTTGTGTTCCCTCTCTCGCTGTGTCTCTCTCTGTCAAATAAATAAATAAAAATCTAAGAAATAAAAAGTGTCTTTTAGGAACATCCTCTTTCACCCTTCTCTGGCTGGAAGATTAGTCAGTGACTTCAGGAGTTACATTCTCCTCTCTGATGAATTTACCTATTTGTGCCCCCATTTCCAGACTGAACTCTCTTTTTCAACGGGCACAGTCTTCCTTGCTGACTCAATTCAAGGTTTGTCCAGTTTCTGTTTCAAACCGATGTTTCACCAGCTACCTGAGCCCTGATCTGGAAGTACCTTCCCACCCAGGTTCTCGGGATCTGTTTCTCTTTCTGCTGGGCACCCGCACATTGCTCCCTGAGTGGCCTGTGACGTCACCCCTCTCTCTTCTGACAGAGGCCCAGCAAGCTTCCACAGGCTAGTTCATGTCGTAGTAAAAAGAATTCTAGATAATCACCAAAATCTAACGATCACTGGCATGTGCTGAGCACTTACCAAGTACTTTACACACATCCACTCCTGAATGTTCACAGCCACCCTACAATGGACGATTACTATCCACCTTTCACAGAGGGAGAGACCAGAATGTCCACAAGACCCAGACCACTCCAAGGGTTAAAGAAGCATTCAGTAAATGTAGCAAGTGCCAGGTTCTGCTGGCTCTGCTCTTCCCACAAAGGCCCGATACATGTGCACTAGGAGAAAAGCAGCAAGTCCCTTATGCCAGGTCCCATCAAGTGCCATGGGAACATCAACTCTGGGCGACAACCATCAAAGAAACACACTTGGCCACTGGAAACATAGCATTTGCCCACTTAGGGTAAACATGGAACCCTTTCTTGAAATCATCCAGGATATCCTCAACCAGAAGTAAGCCCTCCCTACTCGGAAACACCAAGACTTTCAGCTCATTTTTATGTGGAGACTGCGTTGGGGACAGCTATGTGGACACGGGGACGAATGCATTCCTTGGAATCTCAACAAGCAGAAGGAGCAGCCGAGGCGGGGTGTCATTTGCTCACCTCCTGGGTGCCCGCCTCGGGGTCTGTCATAGCGATCACGGAGAAATCCCCATACCGGTCTCCGTTGGCATCTATGGACACCTGCCCAGCAATACCTAGAGGATGAGATGTGAAGAACTCCAAGTTAGTGACTTACAAGACCTCCATCCGCCAACAAAAACAAGAAAGTGAATTGACAGGATTCTTTAAACAAACTCATGCCACAGGGAATCTCATCAGACTCTGAGCATTTTTGTTGGCATTTGGAAAGACATTGTACTGTGTCTGCATTCCTAAATTCTTAACATTTCTTCATTTAAAAATGAAAAGAAAAAGAAATAAATGACCTTCTTCGGGGAATATGTTAAAAAAAAATTAAAGCTAATCCTGAAAGCAGCATGCTTATCCCAGAGTTTTGTATTAATTAAAAAAAAAAAAAAATCTGCAAGGAGAGAGAGGTTGGAAGTGCAGTGTGCTCCTAGACTTGTCATGAGTATGTGTTATCACTGACCAAACATTAGAAAAGAAAACTCGTTCTAAAATAACATAAAATTTAAAAAAGAAAAGAAAAGAAAACTCGTTCTAGGCCCAGGACTCAGCAAATTGCTTCATTATGGGCTCCCGTGATGCCCAGGAAAGCTGAGGGCCTGCTTCATGGTCACGGGGGCCAAGAGCTAAAGAGGAGCTAGTCTTTACCCCACTGTGTCCATTCCTGTTTGTTTTGTTTTGGGGTTTTTTCCACAGCTTTACTGAGCTATAATTGACACACATCACTGTATGAGTTTCAAGTGTACGGCACAAAAGACTGACTTATATATACTGTGAAACAGTGACCACGTCAAGCGTAGTTGACATCCACCATCTCACAGAGACACACTAAATCAGTCATTGTTTATCCAGATGAGTTCTGGGCCAGCACTAGGTGCTGAGTTTAATGCCACTGCCCAGGCAAAGATGAACTGGACACATTCTCCCCCTCAAGACAGGGGCAGCCCGGACTAAGGATTTCTGACTACATGTATTTGAATCCTAGCTTTCACATTTATGAGCTCCATGTCCATGGGCAAGGACTTAGCCCTCTGGGCCTTGGTCTTTAGGACCGTAAAAGAGGGACACCAGCACCTCCCAGCCAAGAGGCTGTTGAGACGATTAACTGAGCCACGAGAGGTCGAGCACTTGCGCCGCAGGTGTAAAAGATGTTAGCCGCTTTCTTCTGCTGTTGCTACCGCCACTGGGCCTGGAATCTGGGAGTGGACCTCCGACCGTGCCCATGCCACTCAGAGAAGGAGTTGGCGTCTAGTTGGAGACTCAAGCAGACTCAGTAGAAGAGGAGGTCTTTTATAGGAATGTTAGTGAAGTCCATAACCTAGACAAGTAGCCATGAGGGAGTAGCACTATTCTCAGCAGAAAGGCCAGCCTTGTTAGTATTTAAAGGCATGGAAGCTGAAAGGAAGCAGAAGGACCAGGAGGTTCTGGGGGAGGTAGCCCCTGTGTGTGGAAGGAAGCAGTGAGATGTCAGACTGGAATCGGGTGGCCCTAAGCGCCCGCATGAAGGATTTGAATTTGCCTGGCTAGCAACAGTGGTTTAGACAGCTAATCAGTAAAAGCAAATATGTATCATTAGTTGCTATTAAATACGTCTGCATTGTAATTTTCATTAACTAAGTAAGAGAATGCATATGTCAGCCACTTCCTAATTAACTAAGACTATTTGTTTTCTTTCAGTTTAGACCCTAATAGAGTTCAGTGTAATTCTTAGTGTTTCTATTGATTTGATTCTCTCCGGAAGTAAAATGAATGTCTGGGAAAAGCAATCCCAAGGGAAAGTTCCATCCTCTGGTGTGGTTTGGAGAGGGCAAGTATTTGGGTTTACTGTCCTTTGGGTTGTGGTTTGAAGGCCCACTGATTTTTCCAGACTTTGGTCTACTTTGCCACAAACAGAATGGAGCTACCATTCATCTTGATTTTTTTTTTTTTTGTCTTTTTAATACAGACTGGTTACAAAGTATACACCTATCTCAAACTTGTTTATCCTTGACAGCCTATACAACATTTAAGTAAGAAATGTCATTTTTAAAAATCATATTTATCTCCAAACATATTGCTTATCCAAAACCATTTGTCATTCTGTTCAGAGGTGTTTATAAAGGTGTGTTCTGCTAAGGCTTTTGCAGAGTATTTTATAAAACAAGGTGGCCCTAGTAATCCAAGACCTCATTACACTTTAGGTTATTACAATTCTGCCAAGAAATGGAGTGAGAACCCTCCGGGTGGCTGATTAGCAAGTGAGAGTTCACCTGAGAGTATTGTGTTAAGGTGAGATTGTAGGGCTGACAGCAGAATTTTCCTGTACATAAGTAATGAGATTCTACCCCCATTTCTATTGGCCTGTAGTGGACCTTAGGTTTGAACCACAGTCTTATTTACCTTGTTACTCTGACCTCTCACAGAGAGGAAATTCAGCTTCTTCCCAGGCCGTTTATTGAGAGCCTTGAGAGATGGTCATAGGTTTCAAGGTAATAAAATCCAAATTTGTCAAATAACATCCAGAGTATTTTTCCCTTGACAATTTAATGGTCACTTACAGAGTGACCATTTCTCAGAGTTCTTTGGGGGGCTACCCTCAGATTGATCACTATTTAGCAAATAAAATGAGCTTTCCAAACAATTCAAGCCCAATTGGCTTCAATTATCTTTACATTCAGACACATAAGATTCTAAGTTTAGCCTGAACTGTATAGTCGATCGTTCTAGGACTTATTCCATATTGCCAGTATAGACCTAGCCCTGAAATGGAAGTATCAAGACAGGCTACAGGAAAATTTAGTCCATGCCCTCTATACAAAACTGAATTCCAGCCCTTGTGGGCATCTGCCCTTCCCTTCACAACCTCCTTCGGAAGACCAGGAACAAATGTCCAGTGAGGAAGCTGAGCTTGTGTCCACACATGCCGGTTTCTCAGTGTATTGGGCACAACTTCTGGGAAATCTGACTGTGTCCTAACATGCCCCCTGAATTATCCTATTTGATTCCAGCTCAACTAAAGCAGTCCGAAGTTGAGCAAGACAATCTGAGAGGCTTATTGATTCATGTCCTCCAATCTGTCTAATGTTAAAGTAGATGTCACTCTAGTTTTGAGTAAGATGCAACATTCAATAAAGTCACCAAGGAGAAATTAAATCCATTGTCACCATAGCCGCTGCCCAGACAGCTGGAACCTGACCCCTCTAATAAGCA
Source organism: Eumetopias jubatus (assembly GCF_037043125.1). Lineage (NCBI taxonomy): Eukaryota > Metazoa > Chordata > Mammalia > Carnivora > Otariidae > Eumetopias > Eumetopias jubatus. The sequence continues at coordinate 128,360,316 of NW_028274811.1, forward strand.
AGGGCAGCGTGAGGCCGGGGAGTGCATTGAGGTCCCAAAGGAAAACCCATATATATGGGCCCCAAATCCAGACTTGGAAGTACTTGTTTCCCATCACTGAAAAATCTCATTCATTGAATTACAAATAAATGTAGAAAGGGCTCAAGGGAAGAGTTGGCAGGATGCAGGACTGAACTTTATCAGAGACCTTCCCTGGTCACTTCCTTTAAATTAGCCATCTCCTACCACCCCCTCCTGCCACTTTCTGTCTCCCTACCCTGCTTCATTTTATAGCGCCTGAAATGGTGTACTTATTTGTTTATCACCAGTGCCCCCCACAACCCTGAAAGCTCAGTTGATTGCAGGGAGAATCTTTAGTTCACTGCTGAATCCTCATCACTTTGAACCATGCCTGGCACATAGAAGGTGCTCAAGACTATTTGATGAATGAACGACTGAATGAATATGAAATTGATAGCTGCAAGTCTCTCGCAACTGGTTCATTCTCAGGTTCATTTTCTTTGAGTGTGTCAGTGAATTGAGAGGAAACCAGCACTCTATATGCTGTTAGCAAGAATTTAGACTAGTAGACCTTTATGGAAGATATTTGGCAATACTTAATTAACTTTACAAAGCACTAACATAGGGTGCCTGGGTGGCTCAGTTGGTTAAGCGACTGCCTTCGGCTCAGGTCATGATCCTGGAGTCCCGGGATCGAGTCCCACATCGGGCTCCCTGCTCAGCGGGGAGTCTGCTTCTCTCTCTGACCCTCTTTCCTCTTGTGCTCTCTGTCTCTCATTCTCTCTTTCTCAAATAAATAAATAAATCTAAAAAAAAAAGCACTAACATACATTTCGACCCAGATATCCCATGACTAGAAATGTTCCCTGTTGGATGTACTCACAAATATTCATCAAGATGTGTAAGATGCCTGTGATGGCATTTTGCATGACAGCAAAAACTGTAAACAACTGCAGTATCCATCAGTAGGAGACAGACTAAAGGAATCTTTATGCAGCCATATGGTCAAAAAGTATGGAACTACCATTTAAAAATGTGCTGAATCTATGAGTGCTCATATGGCAAATTTTTTTTACTTGACATAGAAGTTTAAAAAGCTGAGATGAAGAGTGGCGTTCATCATATGATTCCTTTTGTGTATGTTTTTTGATAAGATATACAAAAGCATAAGGGGTGGCAGAAGGCACAAAATCTTTTTAGACCGACTCATAGGAAATTAATAGTGCTTACATTAGGGAGAGGGGACTAGGGTGGGAGGGAAAACTTTCACTTTTCATTTTGTACATTTTTGTACTGTTTAAATTTTCCAGCCAAGAGTAGTCTCATTCTTGGACAATTTTTCAGTGTCAACAGAGGTTGCTTGAGTAATGAGATTATGGGCCATTTTTTGCCATGGTTCTTATACTTCTCTGTTCTTAAGAAGGCCACAGCTGATAGTCACCATCTTAAAAATAAAATAAAAGCACAGGGCTTGTTTGGACTTGCTTATCATCCCAAACCATCCAGGATTGAACAGATGAATGTATATATCTAGTACTATTTCTTTTAAAACTGATCACAGAACTCTTCACAAACTGATTATTTGTTGTGAATGAGGTTTGTGATAAATTTAATTTGAAGAAGCATAGAGTTGTTATCTAACAATCAGACGGAGATGAGGCACTTCCTGCATCAGTGGGACTCTATCAAAGCACTTTCACAAGCTTTATCTCATTTAATTTTCACAACAAGCCTGTGAGGTGGGTTGATCTTGACCTACTATCCTCACTTACAGCTGAGAAAAACAAGAAACTGACAATGTCCCACAGGTGTAAGAGAGAAAAGCAGAACCAGGGAAGAAGCAGCTTGATCACCTACAGAGTGTTGTCGCCTTACAGACCGAATCCTCACCTTCAAATGTCCTGTTCCAAGTCTGCTGGATAATTTTCCCTCCATCCTTCTTGCTGTAACCAGCTCTGAGTACTTCATGTAAAGCCAGAACATAGAGGAGGATGGCATCGTGGAATCCTTCAACAAACATGTTAACCTGGAAAGGAAACTCCAGTTGGGTGAGCCCAAACACCAATGTCTCAACATTCATGAATAATGTAAGCAAATCAAAGCAGTTAACCAGTTAGACTCAAGGTCCACAAACAGTGGCAGAGATGGGCAGAAGGGTAGCTAACAAGAATCATGCCTTGGTTTTCCTGGCACTGGCTTAGTGAGGAAAACCCTCCCTCAGTTCAGGAATTTGGAGGGCAGACAAGATATTACAGAAGTCAAGGAAATTGCAGCAGTTGATGAGGCTAAGTATTCCAGGTGCATCTGCCTTTGTCCAAAGTTCCTTCTACATAGGAGCCCTCCTCCTTCTTCACGTCTACTCTCTACCTCAAGCCAACCTAAGTCCAACCTCCCCCGTGAGGTCTTCACCATCTTTAACGGTCCCCATGATATTTCCATGCTCTGAATGTGACACCGACTCAAAGAACTGTACAGATCCATTCATTCATTTTCAGATACTATTGAAAGCCTACTCTAGCACTGGTGTTAAGGATTCAAAGAGGAGCAGGGCACTGCCATTTCTACCTGCCTGGCATCTGTGTCCTCTCTTCCATTGGCAATGGCATCTCAGTTTCTCTTTCCAGTTTATGTTTGTAGTGGTTCCTGTTCATCTGACCACTCCCTACTCAACCTCTGGACCACCCCCCTCCCAAGCTCTCACAAACAGGAATGGAAATAGGACCACTGGTTTATCACTGCTGAGTCCTGGATCAAATAAGATAGTCCTTGTCCTCAAGAAACTTAAGCTTCATGTGAATTTGGGGAAGCCTCTTAATTTCTTTCAGCCTTGTTTCATTCCATAAGCACCACTGGAAAGTTCTGATACCATATTTAAACCCATTGAACATTCATTGAACATGATATAAGCAAATACAATCTTGAAATTGAGTAGCTTCCAAATTCTGCATAAAAGTACAAAAAACAAAAACAAAAATCAAAACAAGTTTTCTTATTTCAGGAGAAAGTGTCAAGAATGGAATGCCATGGAGCAGAATGAATTCAGCCACTGGGAGTCTTTGTGAGGAGGCATTCTATGCCTCATCCCTAGAAAAAGATCCCACAGGAAGAGAGACACAACTGACCAGCATCACCTGGTTCAAATACACAAGCATTCACAGAAGACACAGCCCAGTGTCCAGTACTAGTTGGCCTCATCCCATCCCTAAGCACGGTGAGTCCTGTTCTCATCACAGAAGCAAATATTTTGGATTTGCCAAAGCCCAGTGCTGGAGGCAGTTTAGAATAACGGCTAGAGCCTGGGCTCACTACATAGCTCTGCCACTTCCTAGATGTGTTTCTCCACAACTCGGAGCCTCAGTTTTCCCTCTCTGGAAAATATTAGTACCAATGGGGTTGCTCTTAGGTTTAAATGAATTAGTAGATGTGAAAGACTTCCAACAGCGCCTGACAGAGTCAGTACTCGCTGTTAGGTTTTGGTGTTGTTATTGTCTACATATAGAGAATTATAAACCAAGGGATCTTGCTTAGCCTTTAATTCCTAATAGCAGTATTCAGAAGATAAGTGATCTACTTATGGTATAACATATCTTAGGGACCCATTTTACACTTAATGGAAACTAAGGCTCCTTGTTCATGCTTTAACATACCAAGCAGTTCTCTTACTTCCAGAGTATCATACCCTTAATTCCTCCCAAGCGTGAAGCACGCAGCCCACGCTGGTCAATTCCACGGACCATCTAGAAAAGGAGGAGGATGGGAAGCATGTTGGTTCACAGAAATCTCAGAGTTAGCTGCTGGACCCAAAGTCTAATCCTAGCCCTGACACATTACTTAATCTCTCTACTCTTCAATTTCCTCATTGGCTAAATGGGGGTTTAGTACCTACTGATCCCACAGAGCTCTTCTGGGGATTAAATGAATTAGTGCATATAAAACATCTTGAAACAGTTTCTGGGACCACGAGAACAAATGGTAGACGTTGGCTTTTACTCTTAGTCGTCAAGCTTAAGTCTCAGAGTCATTATTTTCTTAGGCAAAGAAGAATGATACAGAAATAACATCTACTGGTCAATGATAACTTTTCTGCTGATTTGGCTGTGCTAATTCAATTTTCCAAAAGAGTATGAAATTTTCACTTAAGCCATGAAGTCATCATGGCTTGAGAAAGTGTGCATGCTGATGAGTTAATGAGTTTTAATAAGTGAACTTAAGCTATGTAATATCTCAGGCCACGATAAAAATTTTTTTCAAAAGATAGCTCTATCTTCCCTTTGATAATTATATAAAACTCAGCCTGCTACAAAAGGAAATCATGGAAGCTTGGGATATGGGAGATGTAAGATGCCTTAGAAAAGCCCTGGTCTAATCCTCTCCTTACTTTTAGAACCAAAAGAGCATCACTCCCATTCAGTCTTCCTGCACTCTCTAATGGAGGGTTGTTCCCTCTCTACTCATTGTTCCTGGAGAGCCTAGTATGCTTCCTGCTTAAACTGTAAAGGACCAGCTACTGGGTATCAGATGTCCACTTCTCTCTCTCTTCTTCCTGATTCCTTCTCAAAATCCTAACGTAGGGCCACCATGCTGTCATCAGTGATCCAAAGCACAGGACAGCCCCAACCCCCTTCTGGCCCCTCCTCTTCCTTCCTCCTTGATATGCTCTTTCGATTGCCCCCTTTACACTCCCAAATTATCCAGCTGACAAACATGAGCTTGGATTACTCTCTTCCTACCAGGTTTGATGGTAGAAGAGAACAGATAGGTTCTGAACACGTGTCCAGGTCTGAAAACTCATTCTACCTTGATTTGCAAATGGATTGCAAAATTTACCTTCTTTCCTCTCAAAGTGGCTGAGTGTTTCCCTCTCCTGCCCAAATTAGCAGGAGAGCTGCTGACCCCCACCGAGGTTCACTGGCACCCCAGCCTGCTGTGGGGGAGGTTTCATAACACCTACCTCACAGAACCTCAAGCCAGAAACAAAACCCTACAGACCATCTTTTCTCGGGGAGAACATTCTCACATCCACACGTGTTTTTTAAATGGGCGGAAAGCCCATTAGCACATTATAGACACTGAAAATTGCAAGTGCAAAAAAAATTTTTTTAAGGAGGGAGAAAAAGATCCAAAGTACTAAGTTGCCTTTGAAACATTTTTCACTCAACCTCCAGGCTAAAAGGAACAAAGTCATCTGGTATGTCCCCCTGCCTCTGGTCATAACAAAATTTGAACCACAAAGTCCTGACTGACAGATCATGCTATTGTTACTAATCAAAGAAAATACGATTCCCTCACCTGAGTATTCCAGTATTTAGCATCATTTCTAACCAAAAGCTCTTCCTTACCGTCATTAGGCATAAGTCTTTTTTTTTTAAGATTTCTATTTATTTATTTGAGAGAGAGAGATAGCAAGGGAGAGCAGAGGAGGAGGGAGGGAGGGAGGGGCAGAGAGAGAAGTAGGCTCCCTGCTGAGCAGGGAGCCCAACACAGGATTTGATGCTAGGACCCTGGGATCATGACCTGAGCCGAAGGCAAACACTTAACCAACCGAGCCACCAGGCACCCCGTAAGTCTTAATTAAATTCCTAAACACAACCATTCCCCTGCTAGATTCTGAGCAATATCGTTCATGAGCCCTGAGAGTTTACAATCTCAACCAAATAGGACCACAGCAACACAAAAACACACAGATGGACTCTACACAAGAAAGTTATGAAGTAGACCATGATGAGGGGCAAGTTTCAGGGTAATAATTACTTGTGCTGTGTATCAAATAAAGCATCTATCATTTAAACAAAATGGAAGTCACTCATCATCTTCCACTCATTCTGGGAAGTTCACGAGAACAAGGTAGCATGCTGGCACTAACACTCCCATCATTTCATCGCCATTCTCTTGATTTTACCCTCTGTAGTTGGCCTGCAGCAGGTATTCCAAATGAAAGAATGCCATTTTGCCACTGGCCTTCCTCTCTGAGAGCTCTTGTCAACCACGTCTATGAATGTTGGTTGGTTTGTTTCTTTGTTTGTTTAATCCTCTATCATGGGGAAAGCTGAATAGAAATCTTGTTATATTTTAACTGATCATAAAGAATTACCATTCATGACATGGCTCCTATCTGTGACAGTGAGTGGAGTCTTTCTCATTTCTCTTTGGAGGGGCAAATTCATAGATGAATTCCTCAATGCCTGAGTTCCAAACAAGTAAGCAAAGTATGCTGCATGCCTCAGCTGTTCTGTAAAGTGAGAGTGAATAACACAGGAGTAATCTAGCTCCCCGGGTCGTCTGGATATCTGAGAAAGCCTTTAAAGCTCTCAGACAGAGGCTATGGGGAGAAAGTTAAATGCAAGGCTAGGCTGTCCTGGGATTTTACTTGTGGTATTCACGTAACTCAAGCCTATCACACAGTGTTTCTATCTTCCTTACCACAAACCGATGGTTCCCAGTGCAAATGAGGAAAGCTGAGGGTGTTGGGCAACATTTTTCAAGAGTCTTTTGAAAAAGACATGACCCTTAACCTCTCATTCAGTTGAAGGGGAGAGGAGGGAAATGGAAATTTTTAAAAAGATTTATTTATTTTAGAGAGAGAGAGCACAAGCAAGAGGGGCAAAGGGAGAGGGAGAGAGAAACTCAAGCAGATGCCCCACTGAGCTCAGAGCCTGACAAAGGGCTCGATCTCACAACCTTGAGGTCATGACCTGAGCCAAAACCAAGAGTTGGAAGTTCAACCGACTGCACTACTCCTATGCCCCAGGAAACGGAAATTTTGATGGTGACAAGGTAAGAAAAGAGATGGGTCTAGGACATTCCCTTTCCCCATCATATCAGGAACAATGACAGCTTGTCTGATTAATAATAAGACCCTTAAATGAAACTTATCCTGACCTACCGGGCTCCTGTTGATCACCGACAGGGCAAAGAAATGACCTCGGCATGCCGCAGGGATGGGCCAAAGGTTAAAGAATATTATCCATTTGATGAACACTTTACGAGTGATCTCCAAGCAATAAAAACAGATTTCATTTTAATTCAACTTCCTGTTGAACCATAAAATTAAAAATCTATAATTTAAGGTCCCTGCAAGAATGTCCATAAACCAAGTGACATCACAACTTCTTCAACACCAAAAGAGGGAGTTCTCGTTCTTACTGGCAGACGCTCCAGTGCCTGTTCTTCTCTACTGGGCCTGCCTTCATGGAATTCACACTTGGTCACTTGCTTAATTTAGCCTTGAGGAAAGTTAAGTTGAAAATCTAAATCCTTATCCTAGTTGAACTCTGAGGAAACGCAAAGGTCAAGAGGCTTCCTAACAGGAGTTAGGCAGCACATCAGGGAGAGAGCCAGGGCCCAGCTGTGTGCTTGGCCGAAGCATTGCCATCATGTCTGGCAGGTTTCTTCCTCCCTCTACTGAACTTATGACTTACATGGGATGGGGGTTTGCCCTAGGTTTCCCAAATGACTGTCCTATCCTGGGCTCAGGCCCACCCATGTAGCAATTCCTACCCTAGGATTAACTCAGATCTTACAGCCTACAGTGTGGCTGCCTACAGATAGAAGCAGATTTTTTTTCTCTCTCTCTCTCTCTCATCACCTAAAACAGAATGGATCATTAAACAAAAGCAGTCCTAGGAAGATCATTAAGTCAAGTTATGATCCCTCTCATTCTACAGCAACTGGCTGCCCTTTTAATGATTGCAGCAGCTGTGGAGGCTAAGCACAGGGACCACAGGGCTGGTATATGGCATACAGGAGAGCATCTCAGCAAGGAAAGCCACATGGGGCCACCTGGTCGGGAGCAACAAGGTAGAGGAAGACTCTGTGGAATTAGATTCTTCAAATTGGTGGCTGTGGAGCACAAGCAAATGAGAATGACTCAGAAACTTTCCCTCTGCTCATGCAGAGAATTCAGTCATCTGTTATATTTGCCCTCTGAATGTGTCACACACACATCATATCTGGATGCTTCTCATCACCCATTACCTTGAAGGCTTAGTTGAGAAATGCACATGCATAATGACACAGCTGTCCCCGGCTTTCAGATGGCCAAGGAGTGGTATCTGTGCTTGGCCTTGATATCCCATCAGTGCCCAACCAGAGAGTTGTGCCTCTGGAAGGCGTGATGACCCAACCCCCACAGACTGCTCTGGATACTCGTTGGCTTCTCTTCCCGGAGGTCTGGGGTCCTATCAGGCACAATGTTGAAGTGGATAAATGCATATTCCAAAATCCAGTGGGAGAAGGGCTGGGGCAGACAGCAGGACCCTGCATGGCCTGCAATGTTCACTGTCAGGTGGTAATGTAGACCCAAGAACAGAAGAGGAGTGACCAAGCTAGAGGTAGATGGAGACAGGGAAACACAGGAGGACAATTTCTGGCTTCATTATTTCTGAAAGGCCAAAATAAGAAGGAACATGTAAATTCTAAGTTCTCCAACTTGATGACATCCTTTTAAACAGCCTGAGAACTTCAGACCATTTCCCCTAAGTCATCCGGAGATGTGATGGCAAGGAAGAGATGAGCAAAAATCCAAGCTTTGGGGTTTCTTTCTTGGGGGGAAGGGGTGGACTTATTTTCATTTCTGTCATGTATCTTAAAATGAAACATCTCCCTTTTTCTTTAAGCAATTTCAAGGTATGGTAAGGACTGAGCTAAGATCCAGAACTCCAACTCCTAGTTCAAGTATTATTGATTTATTCAATCACTATGAATAGTCAAAAGCTTAATTTTGTTCAGTTCTTAATTTAGTCTCCCAAGATGTATTCCATAGAGCAGCAGCATTCCTTAAAATGTTAAAAGATGACTCTAGAAATAGCAGTATTGTGGTTAACAAGTTTACAAAATGTTAGACTGAACAAAGTCAAGCAGTTCTCTTTAAGGCCAGGTAATTATTATAACAGCTAACTTTCACTGAACATCTTCTACATGCTAGGAGCTATGTAAACACTTAAGTTCTATTGTATTGTCTTTACAAAACTTTCATAGATAGGCACTGTTATTATCCCGGAGAGAAACTCTAACTAACCCTCTAACAGAATGGAGATATCTTGGTCAATGGATGGGGTCAAGATTCCAGAAAATGTTGGATGGGCAAGTTTTTAGTAGGGGTCCAAACCAGGACTGCCTAGTTATGACATTTATCCTATTGACACATATGTTCAGCCAACTAATACTGGAAAACAGCTTTGTGTTCTAGTTTGTGTTTTTAATTGGCTTGGTAGCTCTACAAGTTGAGTATGTAGACTGGAAAGAGCAATAAGAGTAATAGAGAGAAGATTAAGACTGACGATGTTCTTCAGTGATGGAGAAGCAAATTCCACACCTGGAGAGGGAATAGTAAGGCAGAGGGTGAAAGAAGAAAGGAGGAAAGGGGACATGAGGCAACAAGCTAATTGTCCCTCATCTCTTAATTCAATCTTTAAACCAGAGTTAATACATGACTCAGATCAAGTGGATCAGGATTTCTGAAAAGTCATGGACTCAAATAAAGTTGACCTTGCAATGAGTAAAAAGACCTTTTATGCCAAAGGAGCATCTAAACAAGCTGGATGTAAAGGATGAGGGTCCTACTTCAGAGACCAGTCTGTTCCAAGCACATCAGCAACCAAACCAGGTAATAAAAGATCTACTGATGTAATGCTTTTCTAACTAGCACTCAATGTGAAATATGATGACTTTGATAAATAATAGTAATAAATGTAGCAAAGCTTCATCTACCCAGCTTCATCAAAGAAAAAAAGATGTTTCATATAAGCAAAGTTTCCAGGTTCTTAAATGTTTTTTCTCTAAGTATCAAAATTTTTAAATATAAACACCGTTGATGGAAGTATTCTTGGGGGAAGCCACATACATTCTAAATTAGCTACATACATTCCTGCCTTGATAGCACAAGTATGCTGCATGTGATATTAACTTATTATGATTCTCCATATGTAAGGCTATGACAATAGGCAGTCCAGTAGCCTTCATTGCTATTAAAAAGTGCACTGGGCTCTTTATACAATTCTGACACCAGACTTGTATGTTCCTAGATATTCTCACTTCTTCCTTGTTGACTCTTCATTATTAGCCACACTCCCAAATGAACTCTATGCCCTACTCTTTACAAAATTTCTTGGATTCTCTGAGCATGCCATGAGGTACATTTACACATTAGCCCCTGGGCTTGGAATTCCCTCCCCATGGGCCTTGTCTCATCCAAAGCAAACTGCTCCTCAACTTTGCTGGATATTCTCAGGTTACCCCCTCCAGATCCACTTCCACCCTTCTTCAACTAGCTCTGAGCTCTGGGAGGCTGACATATATGGACAACTCACCTGGGTCCCCTTGTCCCCAGGCTTCTGGTTGGTTCAGCAGATGAGAGGGTGGAAGGAGATAAAGGTCAGGAGAACAGGGGCTGCACTCCTCCACCAGATGTCACAGGTGGCTTTCCCCAACTGCCACAAGACTCATGGGTGCTAGTAACCTCCCCCTCCTCTTGGTCTAGGGGTTGTAACAGCTTCCCAGATTTGCAGGCCTTGCAGTTCTTTGCCATTTTCTGTTGATCTTCCTTAATTCCACACATAACTTTATAATCGTCCCTTCACTGAGGTCTCTTTCATTTCCTTTCAATGTGTCTTTTATTTCCTCCCAGGATCCTGATGGACACATCAACCTTCTGTGAGGCACTCAAACTTGTTCTTGCTATATCTTTCCCTGAACCATCCAATTCCTCCTTTCTTCCACAAGTGCACCTAATGCAAACTTGTATTATCTCACTGACCAGTCTGTTTTACACTTTTGCATGCCTCCATACTCTGATATTCCACAAGCTATTTGAAGCACAAACCATATGGTAGGTATCTTAGTTTCCCTGGGATCTAGCCCTGCATCTAACACAGAGACTGCACTCACTGGAGTTGACTCCACTGTCACCTGTCACTACCTGCTACTTTCACTGTGCCTCTCTTGATGCCATCTTTCACACACACACACACACACACACACACACACACAAAACTAAATATTATCTCCCTCACAAGAAACTTAATTCCCTACACATTTTGAACACTGTTTATTGAAGAAATTAAGGAATTACTGGAAATTTTCAGGTGTGATAATAGCATTACAGTTCTGTTTTTTAAAAAGAGAGTTCCGGTAGTGGTAGAGTAGTTTGTATCAGATTAACATTTCAAAAAACAATTATACTCTCTGAACAAAAATTTTTAAGAAGAACTAATCGAAGACACTGGGAAGTGATCAAAAAGAGGCAGAAAATATAGGAGATTTGATCCTTGGATAAAGGGACCATATTTCATGAGAACTAAATGTATATGAGTATCCTCTAAGGGTACTCCTTGTCCAGGAGACATGGGGTAGCTAGGATTCAAGCAGAAAGTCAAAGCCTTCTTGGCTTTAGAGGTCAGAGGATGTAGTTCAGAGATGATCCTGAAGACATACAATGAGGGAGTAAATACTGGGAAGAAGAGAGCCACAGAGAAGGGAGCACTCAAATCAATTCATAAATTCTGCTGTCCTTAGTTGATTCCTAAACTGTACACACAGAGGAAAGACACCAAGAAATCCAGTAGAAAGCAAGATATGGAAAGCTGAAGATGCTAAGGAACATTTAAATTGCTGCCTTCTGCCCAGAAGAGTGTTAGGAGTTTGTAACCTGGCAAATATCTTAGGCTTTCTAGTAAAACCTTATATGGGCCACACCTTGGAAGTAGTCTATACCAAGAGACTAAGGATTCATCCTAAAACTAAAAGCAAACCAAAGAAAGCAAAGTTACCTTAATAAAAAATAAAACCAAGCTTCCAAAAGTTCAAAGTAATTAGTAATTTCACTCCCTGCTGGAACAAAAATTACTCTTCAGAGGAACATAGCTGAATACAGTCTTTATAATATATCATCCACAACATACATTACAAACTCAAAAAATACTAGACATTCAGGAGCAGGAGAGATGATCTATAGTCAAGAAAATAGTGAATAAAAAATGACCCTGAAATGATCCAAATGTTGAAATTAATAGATAAGAACCTTAAAGCAGCTATTATAAATATGTTCAAAGACTTAAAGAAAAAGATGACCACAAAGAATGATCAAATACAGAATCAGCAGAGAAATGGAAGCTTTAAAAAAGAACAAGTGGATATTCTAGAACTGAAAAGTGCAATATTGAAAAAAGAAATATTCACTGGTTAAGTTTAAAAGCAGAGTGAGTCCATGATCAAAAAGATGTATCAACAATAAATATCTCAATTTAAAGAACAGAAACAATACAAAGTCAATATACAAAAAACAACTTCATTTCTATATTTTACCAGCAAAAAATTGAAAATTTTATTTGTATTCTGCTTACAACAGCTTCAGAAGACATAAAATTATTAGCAATAAATTTAATCAAACATATGCAGAACCTCCACACAGAAAACTACAAACATTACTGAGAAAAATTAAAGACAACTCAAATAAATGGAGAGATATACCATGTTCATGGATTGGAGATTTAAGGTTTTTAACATGTCAGTTCTTCCCCAAATTAGTCTACAGATCAATCCAATCCAAATCAAAAAATCCCAGAAGTTTTTTTGTAGAAATTGACAAGTTGATTCTAAAATGTATATAGAAAAAGGAAAGAACTTGGAACATGCAAAACTTCCTTGAAAGAGAAAGGCAAATTAGAGGACTTTCAGATTTCAAGATCTACTGCAAAGCCACAGTATTCGATACAGTATAGAATTGTTATACAGACAAATAGAATAATGAAACAGAATAAAGAGTCCAAAATCCACACTTACATCGTTACCTGAATTTTGACTAAATCATTTTAGCAATTCACAATGGGAAAAACAGAATCTTTTAAACACATTGTGATGGGACAAATTGATAAAAAATACAGGAAAAAACTAAAATTTGATTTCTATTTCTCAGCATATACAAAAATTCATTTGAGATGGATCACAGATCTCAACATAAAAGCTAAAACTATAAAGCTCTAAAAGAAAACAGAATATCTTTGTGTCTTTGGGATTAGCAAGTTTTTCTTAAAGAGAATACAAAAAAAGCACTAACCATAAAAAAAAAGACTTCATTGATATAAAAAACTCTGCCATCAAAAAGTGTCATTAAAGATATGAAAAAGTGAAAAACTGAGAGAAAATATTTATTATACATATAACTGACTTATATTCAGAATATTTAAAAAGAACTTTTCAAGTCAATAACAAGAGATAAATAACTCCATTTAAAATTGGGCAAAATACTTCAGCAAACAGATCACAAAAATGAAGTAAGCCAACAAGCACATGAAAAGAGGTTCAAAATCACTAGTCACCAGGAGAATGCAATTTAAAACCACAATGAGGTACCATTCTACCTCCATCAGATTAACTAAAAGTAAAAAGCTGACAACACCAAATGTAGATGAGATTGTAGAACAACTGTAACTATCATACATTGCTGGTGGGAATTTAAAATAATATTACTTTGGCAGTTTCTTAAAAAGTTAAATATACACCTATGTTATGACCCAGCAATTTCATTCCTAGATATTTAGCCAATAAAAATTAAAGCCTAAGTCCCCAAAGGGACTTATACACGAATGTTAATTGCAGTCTTAGTCATAATAGTCCCAACCTGGGAAAAAAAAAAAAAGTCCATCAACAGGAGAATAAGTTATAAAATTATGGTATACAATAAAACATTACTCATAAATTTTAAAAAGAGAAAAATGAACTAATACATAAGACATCATGCAAAATCTCAAAAACAGCATATGAGTGAAAGAAGCCAGACACATAGTATATTCTTGAGAAAAGGAACAAAGCAAGAGGCATCACACTTTCTGATTTCAAAACATATTACAAAGCTATAGTAATCAAAACAGTATGGTACTAGCATAAAAATAGACACATAAACCAATAGAACAGAATCAAGAGCCCAAAAATAAACCCACACATATATGATTAATTAATCCTTGACAAGGGAAGCAAGAATACATAATGAGAAGGGTAGTCTCTTTAATAAATGGTGTTGGGAAAACTGGATATCTACATGTAAAAGAATGAAATTGAACCTCTATCTTACAACACTCACAAAAATTAACTAAAAATGGATTAAAGTCTTAAACAGGAGGCTGAAACTAGAAAACTACCTGGAGAAAACATAGGGAAAAGTTCCCTGGACATTGGTCTTGGCAATGATTTTTTGGGTATGACACCAAAAGCATAAGCAGCAAAAGCAAAAATAAACAAGTGGAAGCATATCACACTAAAAAGCTTCTGCACAGCAAAGGAAACATCAACCAAAAGGCAACATGTGGAAGGGGAGAAAATATTGGCAAACCATTTATCCGTTAAGGGGTTAATATTCAATCTACATAAGGAACTCATACAACTCAACAGCAAATAGTAATAATCCAATTTATAAATGAACAAAGGACCTGAATAGACATTTTTTGCCAAAGGGTTCATACAGATGGCCAACAGGTACATGAAAAGGCGCTCAACATCACTAATCATTGGGGGAATGTTAAGTCAAAACCACAATGAGATATCACTTCACACTTCTTAGGATGGTTATTATTTAAAAACAGGAAACAAAACAGGGCGCCTGGATGGCACAGTCGGTTAAGCATCCAACTCTTGATTTCAGCTCAAGTTGTGATCTCAGGGTCCTGGGATCAAGCCTCGTGTCAAGCTCCATGCTCAGCAAGGAGTCTGCTTGAGGATTCTCTCTCTCACTCTGCATCTCCCCCAGCTTGCTCTCTCTCTCTCTTTCAAATAAATAAATAAATCTTTTTTAAAAATTTTTAAAACAAAACAAAAATCAAGAGATAATAACTGTTGGCGAAAATATGGAGAAAAGGGAACACTTGGGCACCATAGGTAGGAATGTAAATTGGCACAGTCATTATGGAAAACAGTATGGAGATTCCTCAAAAAGTTAAAAATAAAACTACCATATGATCCAGCAATCCCACTTCTGGGTAGGTGTCTGAAGGAAATGAAATCAGTATCTTGAAGAGATACCTGCAACCCCATGTTCACTGCAGCATTATTCACAATAGCCAAGACACAAAAAAAAATCTAAGTATCCATCAATAAATTAATAGATAAAGTAACTGGTAGATATACAATGGAACATTATCCAACCATAAAAAAAAAGGAAATCCTACCATTTGTGACAATAGAGATGAACGTAGAGGGCATTATGCTAAGCAAAATAAACCAGACAGAAAAAGACAAATGCTCTATGATCTCACCTATAAGTGGAATCTAAGAAAGTCAAATTCATAGAAACCAAGAGTGGAATGGTGATTGCCAGGGGCTGGGGGTGGGAGAAACGGGGAGATGTTAGTCAAAGAGTACAAACTTACAGTTGTAAGATGAGTAAGTTCTAGGGATCGAATGTATAACATGGTGACTGTAGTTAACAATACTGTATTGTATACTTGTAAAAAAAAGAGTCTTATCTTTTAGATACAAACCAAAATATTTACAGATGAAATAAGGATACCTTAGATTTACTTCAAAATTATCAGGTGTTGGGGGTAAAGGCGGCCAAGTTTATAGATGAAATTAGACTGAGTTGGTAATTATTGAAGCTGAGTGATGGGGACATGGAGCTTCACTATACCATGCTCTCTCTTTTTGTATATATTTGAAATTTCCCACAATAAAAAGTTTTCTTTATTAATCAATTCCCTAAATGAACAACTCAAGCCAGGAGAATAGTGGAAATTTTCCACAGTTGGTGCTATTAGAACATATGAAAATACATAACAATCAGGTCAACATTCATGCTTTGTCCAGCCTACTTCTGCCATCAATCAAAAATTTTTAAATTTTTTTAAAGATTTTAACTTATTCATTTAAGAGAGAGAAAGCATGAGCAAGAGGGAGAACACGAGCAGGGGGAGGGGGAGAAGCAGACTCCCCTGCTAAGTAGGGAGCCCGACGTGGGACTTGATCCCAGGATTCTGGGATCATGACCTGAGCCGAAGGCAGTCGTTTAACCAACTGAGCCACCCAGTTGCCCCAAATTTTTTTAATTTTTAAATCAATGATTTTTAAAAAGACATTTATAGATCTTAAATATCAACCTAAAAGAGTAGAGCAATGCACCAAATGATCAACACTCTCTCAGTCCCATTTGGAATCCATCATAATGAAGTTATCTAAATCATTCTGGAACACATTTTAAGACAGCCTTTGGAAACTATGCAAATAATGAGTTTCATATGCTTACTAACTACCAGGAAAAATAGTCATCCCTTGTAATTATCCTGAAAGTATGCCTTCAGGTCTACAGTTGGAGAATTCAGTTAAGTCTTCAAATTTCAAGAAATGCCCCATAGTCTTCACAAGGTTGACTCATGCTACATCTTATACATTTTGAAGAGGTTGGTCTTTTTAAGTCTATCTCATTAAGAAAATTGTTTCATTCCCTTGGGCAATTAAAAGAATCTCTATTTCTTTTTAAAAACATGTAGAGCTAACATACTCTGCTAATGTGAGGAAACTCGATACTCTTAAGAAAGTTACCAAAACAGAGTATTCTAGATGCAGATGTGTCATGATTCTGATTCATGGCTAGCCCCAATATTTTGAAAGGCAGAATAACACTGAGCTCAATAAATATATTGGCCACGATAGAAGAAACTCGTGGGTATAGCCCAAAAGAATCAGAGAATTACAAAATTCCACAAATCGAAGGGAATTTAGAGTTCATACAGTCCAACCAGCATATCATTACAGGAGAAACTGAAGCCCATAACAGTTGCCTGAGTCACTCAAAGTCACACAGATATCAGGACAGAACTACAACCAGAACTCAAGTCTCCTAACTCCAAACCAGCACCTTCATCATCAGTGTTAACTTGCTTATCAAGCAAGGCACCTCCCCAAGGGTCGAATTCTCATGCCAGGATAGAGCACCAAGGATATCAGCCTCTTCTTTCAAAGACTAATATAACTTCTCTAACATGAGATTTCCAAGATGCCATCTACATATCAGGAGGAAGAAAAAAAGAATGCAAAAGTTTATCCTAGCAAGCATATTTTTAATTGTCAGGAAAATAGGATCAAAGGAAGAAAAAAAGGGTAATATTAGATATCAGATCATTAAAGTCAGGTCTTGCTGCTATAAGAAAAAGGAAGAAGAAAAGAAAAATTGTAAATTGACATAAAGCAGAAAAAAGAGCTTAGCCTTGTTAAGTCCACTGTTCATAAAGCCAATCCATCATCATTTAAGAACCTGCTATGTTATTTTAAGAACTGAGACATGGAATTTAAAGGTGGGGGTTGGGGGGGGAATCCTAATTAGAGACTCTATTCTCAAAGAACTGAGATGTCAAAAATCTTCTGTCAAATATCATTGTCATCTGACACAAGGACCCTCCCTCACTCCCAGGGCATAATGAATGCATTAAGGAGGTTGGCAGTCAGCTCACATTCTTCCTCTCCACCCACGTTATTGCATTCATACTGGGCCATTTCAATGTCCCTGTGCATTATTCATTCATTCAACACCATAGCCTCTTGGTTGCCTGACTGCCATTATTTGGCAAATTTCATCTTCCCTCAATTTCAACTCACTCTCATGCACACACTCTAGACCAAGGCCTCTCAGTCTTTACTGGGCATACAGGTCACACAGGCACCTCATTCAAATGCAGATTATGACTCAGTAGGTCTAAGGAATGAGGCACCAAGAGTCCTCCTTTCTACAATCTCCCAGTTGATTCTAATGTAGCTGCTCCAGAGACCACCCTTTGAGTAGCAAGACCCTAGACCTTATCATCACCTGCTCTACTTTCAAAATCCTTGACAATCTCTTTTTGACTACAATCTCCTATTTCCTTCTGCATGTAGAACAAGTTCTTTGAATTCAAACTTCCATCCTCCTTGACTCCCCTCTCTGCTTTGTCCAGCCAAGCGCCGGAATGGAGCAATTCCCAATAAAAGGATGAGGCAGGCAGACACCATGTTATTCAGGCAGAGGTGCCAGTGGGAAATTGGAAGGGGGGCCTGCCACTCAGGAGAAAGGTTGCAATTGGAGATATAAATTTAGGTGCTATCCACATAGAGGTGAACATCCCGCCCAGACAAGTGGATGGGCTGCCCAGAAACAGTGTTTAGAGAGAAAAAGGCCAAGGGAAGAACCCTGGGAAACACCAATATTTGTGGAGCGAGTGGGAAAGAGGATTCATGAAAGGGCACTAGGAAGGACTGCAGTGTAGGCAGAGAACTTGGAGACAGAAGCGTCTTGGCAGCCAAGGGAGGGGCAAATTTCAACACAGAAAGAGACCTTTCCAAACTACTCCTCTGTGAAATCCCTCCGGTCAAGCCAGGTTATTTTGCTCACTATTCCCTAAATGCGTCTAATGGCATTCTTACTTCTGAGCTTAGATTCACTTAGCCTCACTTAGGAGGCTCATTTGTACCCATCTCTTCTTGCCTGTCCTTCCAGAGCCACCCACACAGATGCTGAATTGTCCTCGCAGGACCTGACACAAGGCCTTGACCAAAGGAAGGACTTGGTAAATTCAAACAACAACCATCTCCAGGCTTAACTATATGCATGGTGATGCATGGGGTCAAGCAGTCAGCAGGAATACATGTGCATCTAGAGAGCCGAGGAACTGTATCTGAAATCTGTTCTCCCCAGAAATTCTTTTCTTTTTTTAATTAACATTTTCTTCTTTTTTTTAAGATTTTATTTATTTGAAAGAGAGACAGAGACAGTGAGAGAGAGCACCACAAGCGGGAAGGAGAGGGAGAAGCAGGCTCCCCACTGAGCAGGGAGCCTGACTCCACTCGGACTCGATCCCAGGACCCTGGGATCATAACCTGAGCCGAAGGCAGATGCTTAACCAACTGAGCCACCCAGGTGCCCCTCCCCAAGAAATTCTTGGACATAGGTTTGACATTAAATATGTCACTGCTGAGTACAGAAAAGGAAAAATGTCCTAAAATTGCAATGCATGCAATTTGTATGGCAACAGTGGGCAAGTTAGGGTGCCAATCTGACACGGGGCCACTTACTAATAGAGAAATTAAATCTTTAAGATCTTTACGATGGGCTGGAAACACAGCCATCTGGCTTCGGTGAGTCAGTAATTATCTCTCATTGAGAGAACAGGAAAAGGAAAGAATAAAGGAAATAATTATTAAAGATCCCCCAATTTAGGCCAATTGTCAAATTATTATACAAAAAAAAAGAAAAGAAAAGAAAATCCTCAGTTCGCCTCCTCCCTACCTCCAATTACAGCCTGTAGGAGCAAGATTTTTAAGAACTTTGCAAAATGAAGCAAGCTCACTCCGGGGCGGGGGCAAAAAT
Organism: Eumetopias jubatus; assembly: GCF_037043125.1. Lineage (NCBI taxonomy): Eukaryota > Metazoa > Chordata > Mammalia > Carnivora > Otariidae > Eumetopias > Eumetopias jubatus. The sequence goes on from NW_028274811.1 coordinate 128,379,637, forward strand.
CAGGAGACAAATACTAATCCAAAATAATTTCCTCCAGCTTGAGCTACTTTCAGATTTCATGCCTGGGAAGAGGATCAGGCCCCTGGCAACATATTATTCTAGTTCCTCTCCCTTAACAATTGGCCGGCCCCCAGAAAGGATGTCACCTCCAACTACTGCTGCACGCTGCTTGCAGGACTATGGGATGTCCCGCCCTCGGCTGCCGGCCTCTTTTCTTTGGACACTATCACTCGAAGCCCTTAAGCTTATAAAACCCCTTTACAATCATTTTCCATAACTTCCAAGAGCAACTCGGTGCGGTTTTCTCCATTTCACAGATCAAAGTCTCTGGCACACAAGGTGGCATGCCCCGAGGTCATCAATTGTTTTAATGCCCATTAATTAATATTTATTGAACCACTGCCTCGGGCTCTTCCACCGCATCCACCCACACGGACAGCAGCATCACCGGCCAGGCCTTATGAACCAGAGCTCTACCCTTGGACTTTAAAACCCTGCGGCTGCCTTCAGCATCAAACACCAGGATCCTGCGTTAGTGCACTGGCCCACGAATCTGGCCAGGGCCCATCTGCCCCGCTTCTCCCAAGCCGGAAGGCTGGACACGTGGGCATTTGCTTCTGATTCCTGTCACTTTATGCGAAATGCAGAGTCTTCTTGCTGCTGCTCTATCAGTAAAGTGCAAAGCTTCGTGTCGGGGAGCTGAAGACCTGTTCCAGCCAGGGGGTGATCTAACTAAAGCCAGGCTTCCCGAGCAGAGCTCTTAGAGAAAGAATGAATCCTGGCCTATGGGAGACTCTTTCACCTCCTCCTCCTGACAGCAAAATACCACCGTTAGGCTCGTTTACTGTACACCCTCCTTTTCTAGGTTCTTCCTATAAATGCGATATCCTGGTGATGCTAATCTATTGAACCCCAATATCTTTGTGTAAATGAGTTCCTCACCATGTGGAAAAAGAGGGAGGCTGAGACGCTGAGCCTCCAGGAGCACCAGGGGAGAAAAGAAAAAATAAATAAATCAGAGCTTTCCTCCTCGACAGTTTTGCTGTGGGCTCCTTCACTGGCACCAATGGGAATGAGTATAATCGTTCAAGCTGATGCATATTCTCGTTGCAAGCCCAAATGGTAATGTAGCCACAGTCCATATTTTAAGTGATCTGACTATTCTAAAAAGAACTTGGATTGTGTTTTCACTGTGAAGAATTTGGCCAAATGTGCTAAAATGCCCTCTACTCCATGCAGAAAAAAAAAAAAAGTAAAACAGCGCAGCCTTTCAGTTGTGAAACGTATTTCCCCACTGCATTGCTATTTTATTCATGCATATTTGAGTATATTGTCGCCATTATTGCAAAATATCTTTCTAACTGAAATTATATCACTGTACATAATGGAAATTAAAAAACAGTGATTGTCTTTCAAAAGGTCAGTGAAACCTACTGCTTGGAAAAGTCCTTTTTCATAGGTACTGTGGTTCTTCCTTTTTCAAACATTTTCACATTGCACCTGTTCAGTACTATTTTTGCAATTAATAAATCCACACCTGCCAATTTGTGAAAACTCACAAGCAAATGGATAATGGTTTACAATCAAACAAAAAGCACTTCAGTTGGGAGGTTCCCAAGTTTTTAAAATATTCTAATTTGGCACAACTAAAGCTACTTAAAAGTTATAGGAATAAGCAATTTCAAAGCAATTCTCCTATTTCAAGAAAAGGAAAGTGACTATTTTTTAGATTTCAGTGCATCTTTATTTAAATGTGCTTTGAAAGCCAACTGGTATTTCTTTAGCTAGCACAAAGAATGGCTTTTAATAAGCCACTCCTTTTGCAGTGCCACTGTCTGCCTGATTACATTTTCCTAATAAAACTAATCTTATTAATATGTTGGCATGTGAACTCATTATTCTTCTGTTGTTAAAAGCCAACTTATGGTTCACTTTTACTCTTTCAAATACAATTAGCAAAGCTCTCCAGTGCCTGAAAGGGCCTTTTCATTTGGACAAATTATTCCCCGGCTGGCTTTAAAGAAAAGGGGTGAGGACAAAAAGGGGAGATGGCCGGTGGGTGGGGGATGGGGTGAGAGGGGAGGTCCTCCTCTATTCTGATGCATCTCTGGCAGACACAAAAGCAGACACAAAATATGCACCATCTCACCAGAAGTGGGGCAAATACGGCTTGCATCCATCAGCTGCATTTTATTCTTCCATGACTTTTACTGAAGAGCTAAATTTTAAAACTCTCAGTAAGAGTATACAGAGTCCATTAAATGATATTATGTAAGGCAAGAGGGGATGAAGTGCCTGGCCAAGATTTTATTGATGATCTGATAACTTTTCAACTGATGTCACCTCCCACACTGTTCCTGTGCAAAACCAGTGTCAAAATACCAGCTGGTTTAGACAGCTTTACTGCTAGGCCATCCCCTCATTGAAGGAAATGAGAGTGGTGTTTTCCAACATTTCGGGCTTTCCAAAATGTAATGTGTGGCCTATCTAAACAATGATTTATTAAACCTGTCTCTGTTCAAATACCTTGGCTGGATACATCGGCTGCTCCGCAGGCTCCCATTTCATTCTGGAGTGTCAGTGGGAAACGTGGGAGAGAGACAATGCCCAAATAAACATCCCACCTCCCTAACAATACTGCTGGGCATCAAACGCTGCCGGAATATTTGTTTAATTAGTTAAATTTTCAACTCTTAAATAAGGAGAAAAAACAAGCTATGGGTGGCCCGCTAACCTCAAACGAGCAAATATTCAAGGTTATAAAATCACCCCCTGCTCAGAATACCTGGTTAGAAATAAAAACAGCATTTACCAAATTCTACCCCAAGTCAAGAACAGAGGTGGCATTAAGAAGCATGAAACTGAATTTGAAAGCCAAAGCACTAAGGATGCAGCATTATTTCATAAAAAAAAAAAAAAAATGGACTCTACACGTTCTTTATAACTAGAACACCTTTTTGTAATAACAAAAAGCCATTTCTGAGGTTCACTGGAGAAAGACTAAAAAACAGTTCTGATCCATTCTTAAAAACCAGGCTCCAATTGTGTCTTTGCAAAAGTACACTCGCAGCTCTATCTTTGCTAAGGCAAATTGAACCCAGAACACTGCAATTCCTTATGGATGCAAAAGTGAGTTTTGCATATTCAAACACATGCCATAGAACGATGACTATTTCAAAGCTGAAGAAAAGTTGGTCCTTTGTTCTTAAAAACTGGAGTAATGAAAATCTCCGAGACTCTTCTGATGTAAGGTTACAAGCAGCAGAATAGTACATTGTAATAAGTCTCCTAAAATGGGGGGGGGGGGGCAAGGGGGCCTTGTGATGATTGTTACACTGTGATTTTTCAGTAAAGGATATGTACATTCCATACCCAGATAAGGACAATGAAATGCAGCCTCTAAGTTAAGACCAAAGTCAGAAAAACATTTTCAATATGTAATAACAGAAACCTGGGAATGGGAAAGCTCCTTGAGGTGGTAGCCCAAATCTCTGGTTTTATAATAGAGGAAGCCCCAAGAGGTGAAGGGACCTGGCCAAGGACTTTCTCAGCCCAAGTCCACTGCCCTAGTCCACGGTCAGGAAGTCTGCCTTCTCTCCTACAGCTCTTTCCCAGCTGGATTGCATTTGGCTCTAGAATAATGCTGTCTGCAATAGTGGAGATTAGTAGGGGTTGGATCACATTCAGAGGAGACAGTCTCTGCTTTGGAAGGTAACTGAGCCCCACATTGGGGCCCTCTTAATATCTTCAAATGTTTTTTAACTTTTTTTTCTGAAGTATTTTGTTTACAATAAAAGAGTCCTAACAGATTCTAGAAAGGGTTTTAAATTGCTACCACTGCACTATGATAAATTACAAATAACCGGCCAGGGCACAAACAGCTCCCATTATTTTTATTTAAATATCCTTTTTTTTTTTTTTTAAGATTCTGTTTATTTATTTGACAGAGAGAGACAGAGCAAGAGAGGGGACACGAGCAGGGGGAGTGGGAGAGGGAGAAGCAGGCTTCCCACTAAGCAGGGAGCCTGACGTGGGGCTTGATCCCAGGATCCTGGATCAAGACCTGAGCGGAAGGCAGACACTTAATGACTGAGCCACCCAGGCGCCCCTAAATATCCCATCCTTTAACCTTAAACTGAGTCAACTTGGCTGTTAAAAAAAAATCTGCTTTAAAACCTTAACTTCTACTTGGACTGGCAACAGGATCCCTAGATGATGTTCCTGTATATGTACAAAAAAATCATTTTTCAAGTGAAGCTGGTATATAAGCTATATAAGAGGAGTTTAGCCCTAGACATAAAGTAAAATAAAAAAAGACAGTCTTCATACACTAGTATAACAAACCTGTAAAAGAACAACCCTTTTCTTAGTATTACTGTTAATGTATGTTGCTTGTGTATAATTGCTTTTAAAGAATCACAGAAGGCAGACATGTCTGTGAGGGTGAAAAAGTGAGCAATAAGCTATTAAGTCAAGAAAAAGTAGTCACTAGAAGGGAACGAAAACCAAATAGGAATTTCTAAAGGAGCTACAGCATTTGGAACCAAAAGAAACAGGGTCGATCCCTCTCTCAAACACACACAACTCTCTTCCTTGCTCTGAATATAATGAGATTAACCTCCCACACCTGTCACTACCAAAAAACAAACAAACATACAAAACAAGATGGCATTGCCATCTTTGAATATTTGCATTGTCCTGAGATTCAACAATCCAGGGAAACTTCTGGTAAAACACACATTCCCTCCAAAATTCCTACCAAGAAAACAATAAAAGAAATTCTTTAGGTATAAACTTGTAAGTGGAAAGGGTATGGGAAGGAAATAGTAGATGAGAAATGTCAACAAAATTTTGGAAGCTGGAAAGGGGTAACCGACACAATGGACCCAAGAAACTAAAACTAGACTGTGCACAGGAACAGGGCGGGCGGGGGTCCAATAAAAAAGAATTCTCAAGGGGCACCTGGGTGGCTCAGTCATTAAGCGTTCGCCTTCGGCTCAGGTCATGGTCCCAGGGTCCTGGGATCGAGCCCCACATCGGGCTCCTTGCTCCACAGGAGGCCTGCTTCTCCCTCTCCCACTCCCCCTGCTTGTGTTCCCTCTCTCGCTGTCAAATAAATAAATAAAATCTTTAAAAAAAAAATTCTCGTAAAGAAGTTCTAGAATTGGAGACACTATTTACCTCTGGAGGCAGGGATGCCATGCAGTTGAAAATGGTGGGATTAGTTGAAAGTCTGTATACAGATCATTTCAACTCAAATGCAGCTCCCTGCCCCTCCCCGCCCCCACCCCCGCCCCCAGCCACTGCCACACCTTACCCAGAGAAGAAATTTCCCCTTTCCATCCAGACAGAAAACAGGAGGTTTATTGGCTAAAAGTGTTGACACAAAAAAGATCTGAACAGGAAGGTATCAGGCACAGGTGGAGCTCAGATAAAGCATAAAACTGAAGATCAGGTTTAAGTGAAAAGTCTACAATCCTAAAGGTGAGGCTTCCACACCATGTTCTCCGAGAATGTAGGGAAGGCTTACAACTCTCAAGAAGGGATTTGGAGGAGAATTCTCTAATGAACCCGATAAGCCTAAGAGAAACAATCTCCAGCTAATCATATTCGAGATAACCCTTTGAAAAAACTAGCTCAATACCTTATTTCCCTACAATAAAATCTACCTCTAAACAAGTTCCCATGTACACAGAGCTTCTAGATAGCCTCTTTCATGGATCACCCTTAAATATAAATAGCTAAGGGTTACCAATAGTTTAAGAAAACCTTGTAATATAAAAGAAAGAAATCAAAAGTGATATTTTTAAAAGGAACTCGAAATAAGCAATGAAAAAGTAAAAGAAAACCTACAAAAAACACCTTGTCTCAACAAAAGTAAGATACCAGAATTGTAAAAAGCATCTTTGTTTTATGTTCCCTTAGAAAAAATTCTACTTACTAAATTGTGACAGTCCACCAATTATAAAATGGATCCCAACTTCAGATAAGTTAAAATGTGAAATAAATGTAATCTAGAACTGGTGAAAGGGTATATGCAGAAAGATAAGATATTGAATCCAAGAAACATTGTCAGGGTACTATTTTTTAGAAAGAGAATAAGAGAGAGCTCTTGGAAATTAAAAATATGATAGCAGAATTTAAAAATTCAATGGACACTTTGGAAGATGTAGTTGAAACAGTCTCTCAGAACAGAAAAGAAAAGGCCAAGTAGGAAAATGGGAGAAAAAAATGAAGAATCAACTGAAAAGGGCCAACATCCAACTTTAAAATTTCTGGAAAGAGCAAAGTGACCAGCGCAAAGATTTTAAAAGACCCACACCAAGACACATCATTGTGAAAAACTGGAGCCCCAGTGAGCCAATTGTCTGCCTGTGGCCTCCAATTCATTTCCCTCCCTGCATCTGCTTTGCTCTGCTCTACATCATAGGAGGATGAGTCTTCCAGGCTGCATTTCCTTGTCAGCAGACTTCTGGTTGGTTCAGCCAACAGGAAACACTGGTGGAAGAGTCAGGAAGAAGAGAAAAGCCGAGACATTACTTCCTCTCTCTCACCTCGTCTTAGGAAGCATCCCTGGCAGAAGATGCATTTCTTCCATGCATCTAGCTCTTATGAGCAGCCCTAACTCTTTGGTCCTGGTAAAACTGTTTCTTTCCTGGTCCTTCTAGCTCTGGAAGTGGTAATAGCTTTTGCTGTTGCTAATTTCTGGCTTGCCTTACTATTCTATTTGGCATTTCAGCTTTTCTTACACCTTACAGTTAGCTTCTCCTATTAAATTCCTTCTGCTGAATTACCTAGTTTTTCCTGACTAGACCCTGATTAAGCAATCAACAATAGAGAGAAAACACTAAAGGCTTCTAGAGAGAGAGAGAAAAAAAAGTGACATGAAAAAGATAATCAGAATGGTAATACAAAAAGCTGCAAAACAATAGAGCAATGACATCAAAATTGAGGGAAAATTAATCTTCAAGCTAAAATTTTATACCCAGCTAAATAATCGATTATATATAAAAATAAAACAAAATGTTTTCTAATATTCAAAGTCTCAAAAGATTTTCCACTCGTATCATCTTCTTCAAAATTAAGGTGAAATTCAACTAAGAAGGAGATTTGATATCCAAGAAAAAGGGGAACTAATACAAGAGAAAACTGAAGGACATTTCCAGGTTGATACTAAAGGAAGCAATTACTCTAAACTGGAACAGGAACAAAAAGCTGAAGAAGAAAAATCATTAACATCATTCTAGGGAATGAGAATGACATAATGAGAACTACATGGAAGCAAATAGAAAAACAAAGAAATTATTAAATTCAGAGAAAAAAGCCTACACAGGAGAGGAAATGTAATCATAAAACACCACATGGTTCTGCTATGTGGTTCATTATATATATGGTCATAATAATAATAGCTCTGAATGTGGTGGGGGTACTTTTCTTCAAATTTTACTTTGTGAATGTACCTTTAACTAAAAACTATGTTATAAAATATTGGGAGGATGGAGGAAAAGGAAGTACTTGTAGAGAAAGTGTGTAAAGGAGCTAAATCTCTTTCCATTTTAGAAAAAAAAATGAGATGATACCAGATTTTACATATCAAAAACAGCAGCATAAATAAGCTATTTTAGAAATATAGAGGGAAACAGCAGAAAAAGCCCATAAAAACATTAAGGATTATTGCCTCTAAGGAATGGGAGTCAGGAGCAGAGAAGAACAAGACACTGCTGTCTGTCCATAACTCTTACAGTACCATAAATTTATTTTTAATTCCATCTGGTTCTTTCTTTCGTTGATTGTATTCAATCTAGAAAGTCATGTATTATTTTGGTTTCAACAACAACAACAACAACATCAGGGGAAGACGAACTTCACCCAAAGGCAGAGCCAACTATTTATGAAGCCAGCCAGTGAATGGGCCTCAGAAGTGCCAAACACAATAGGGAGAATGGGGCAAGGCCAAGACTGGGATTTACACGGCTGAGAAGTCAGACAGGCTGCCAGAGGGGAAAGGAGGTCTCCAGCACCGGCTCAGTCTAAACTGAGAAATAGTAGCAAGGGTAAATTTAAGTCTACCTCTTAAAGACATAATGTGAAAACACTAGGAACTGGAAAGACTAGACTGACTCTCTAGTCCAAAATGAAGGAAGGAAAGAATGACCTGGTATCTCTTTCATCTCAGCAATAAAACTAATGGTTTTAGAATTTAAGATTAGGAAATCCTCCAGCATTTAGGTGTTTCTTCATTTTCTTCCAGGGGAATGAGTTTTCAATGCAGCTGTGTGTGCACAACGTTGTACCCTATCCGTAAGAAAAAATACAGCTTCAGACAATAACCGGGCAAATGGTAGGCTGACTAGCCATGGGGTCTAGTTCAATGATTCTTACTTCTTTGTGACACTGACCCCATTAAGAATCAGGTGAAAGATACTGGCCTCTCTCTCCAGAAATATACACGTTCGTTTACACACAAAAGTGTGTACATAATTAAAAAGAGTTAATGAACACTAAGTCAAGAGACCATTATCCACTTAAAGAGGTCATGGAAACTTGGATGAATTGGGAAGGAGCTTCCTCCTAAAGAACTAAGCGAACCCACTCCACTGTGGTTGACTTTATTCCCCTAGGACCATGGGTATTTTCACATATGCACCACATACGGTCTGCTACAAGATAAATTGTCCACATCTCTGTGAGTACTGTCAGTATATGCAAATGTCCTACACTGAGGTGCATAATGTTTTATATCCATGCTGGCATAGAAATGTGGCTCTTGTGGGCTTCCAGAGCTCATGGCCATGGATAGACCTGCTTAAGCATTTTTAGGTGATGAGGATCTCACCCCGGATTGGACCACTGCATGCTCACAAATCCAGCTCACAGCCATGCTCTCTGGAGCACTCAATGAACAGTATCTCATGATCTATAAAATAATAATTTACACTTCAGAAGAAAACAGGTTGCTGCAGATGAAGAAGAGACAGAGTTCTGGCCAGATTTCATCAAGCGTGTAAAAGAGCAAAGAGAAACTGGTATCTTAAAAGTGTGTATTTGATCAGGCAGGGTGCAGGAAAAGGAAGGAAGGACTTCAGCCTGTGTTGCCTGCCAGGCTCACTTGCAGGGCCCGAGACATTTAATCTTCAGGTCACGGGCTCAACCCCATATTGGGTGTGTTGTTAATAGAAAGGTCAGACTAATGACATTGAAGCAGGAGTCAGGGGATGCAACTAATCCTGGCTCGGCCACCACACAGCACATTCTAAAACAAAATACCAGAGCTCTAGAACTGGAACCACTCACATGGCAAAGGCCAAACACCCATTAAGATGCCCTGGAGTGAGAGCCACTGCCCATGTAGGCAACACAATAAAAACCAGCAGAGAAGGCCAGGCAGGCACTTTGCAAACACTTGTCCTAGCCACGCTGGGAGCCCATCTGATACCTGAGGGCCTCTCCCAGTGGGGTTTTACTTCTAATTTGAGATTTCTGATGACTCCCAGAGGGTCTTCAGAATTCCCATTATGAAAACTATCCCCATTACTATCCCCCAATACCATTTCCCACAGTATAAGTGACACTGAACTCCTCGCTTTGTGGACCTAACAAGGTCTAGGATTCCATCACCACTCAACATTGTTATATTGAGTGCAGCGTCCTAGTTATATTTGGAAAGGCCACCTCACCTGCCTGGGCCTCAGTTTCTACCTTTCTATCACTGTGCTGGGAATGGGTTGGATTTGATGTCCTCTGGTTCAATAATAACTAAAACAATAAGCCTGATAATAAAAGTTCATGTTTATTGGCTGTTTCCTTTGTACCAAGCATACAAGGGGAAGCAAGAATGAACAGAAACAGACATAGTTCCTCCTCTCACAGAGTTTACTGTCTGGTAGAAGAGGCCAGATTTAATTAGAAAATCCCACACACAGCTAAAGGCTATGACGGGAAGGATCAGGGTGCCTTAAGACAGTCTGGAGTGTCAGGAAAGACACGTCCTAAGAAGGTGGCGCCTGAGTTGAGAGCTGAAGGGTAGGTAGGAGTACCGGATACCGTAGGCATGCAGGAGCATCATGTACAATGGTCTCGAGTGTAAGAAACAAAAGTAAAAGAAATAACAGCTATCATCCATTGTATTCAATATGTATTCAATATGTATTGAATTCAATTGTATTCAATATGCAAAGGTATTCAATAATACAATTCATTGTATTCAATATGCCACAATGCCTGGCATTGTGTTAAATATTATTTACATATGATTCTTGAGTTCTTTCAATAGCCTTGTCAGTTAAAAATTATTTTCCCCATTTTATAGTCAGTAAACTAAGGCACAGAGCTTCCCAGGAATGTGCCCAAGATAAGAACAGTAAGAGGCAGCACCAGGTCTATGAAACCCCAGCCTACATATTTTAACCATAGGCTACACTGTCTGCAGCAATGGCTCCTGGGTCCTCCTAGAACACAGTGTATCAGAATGGAATAGGTCTCCACCGGGTTCACTAGTAAGAGGACAAATGTACTTTAAAAAAAATATTTTTAGGGGCACCTGGGTGGCGTACTCGGTTAAGTGGCCGACTCTTGACTTTGGCTCAGGTCATGATCTTAGGGTGGTGTGATCAAGCCCCACATTATAGGGTTCTGCGCTCAGCAGAGAGTCTGCTTTGGGATTTCTTTCCCTCTCCCTCTGCCCCCACCTCCACTCGCACAAGCACTTGCTCTCACTCTCGCTCTCTCCAAAATAAATAATCTTTTAAAAATATATATTTTGTATTACCCATAGCAATGGTGGAAACATCATCATAAAGACACATATACTAATAACCAGACCATTACAGTACATGCAACACATACAGTCCCAATGAAAGCCCAGCCCTAAGCAGTCTGATTTTCTATCATGCCACACACACGCACCTGCCAAACTACCCACCAAAGATAAAGGAAACAGGAGTAGATACTTGACCCAGAGATGCTAACGTACAGGCTGCCAATAGCCCTTGAGATGGCACAGCTGAAGAAGCTGCACCCAGGCAAACATGCATAGGTTCAACCGTAATCTTATTCTCCAAAATATGACCTGGGAAACGGAAAAGCTCAAAGTCTTGAAGAGTAGAGAGAGCAGAGTTATGCCTGGAGTGCAGACATTGTTAAAATTAGAAAAATCTAGTAATAGAAGTGGTTAAAAGTTACAAACTTTCAGGTATAAGATAAATAAATTCTGGAAATTTAATGTAAAGTGTGATGACTATAATTAATACTGTATTGTATATTGGAAAGTCACAAAGATAGTAGATCATAAAACTTCTCATCACCAGAAAAAAAATTTTGTGACTATGCAAGGTGATGGATGTTAAGTAAACTAACTGTGGTAAGCATTTTGCCACATATGCATATATCAAATATGAAACTTATATGATGTTATATATCAATTATATCTCAATAATACTGAAAAAGAGAAAAATCTGGTAATACAACTTAGTACATTATAACAGAATTAAAAAAAACCCATCTGATTATCTCAGCAAATGTAGAAAAGGCATTTGATGAAATTCAAACACCCCAACCTACACAGGTGATAAAATTGCATGGAACTTAATCTGCACACTCTATACTACACGCACACACACATACACAGGAATAAGGTCAGTGCATTGTGTCAGTGTCAATATCTGTATTGTGATCTTACACATAATTTCCAAAATGTAACCAGTGGGGGAAATTGGGCAATGTATACAAGTGATCTCTCTGTACTGCATCTTAAAACTGCACTTATCTCAATTAAAAAATCAACTTTAAAAAGACAGTGCAAGAGGTGGAGACGGAGGAAAAAAGGGAGAGATGAAGGAAAAGATCGATTTTATGGAAACAAAATAGCATTAATCCATCAAAATTTGATAAACTGAAAACATAAAATACTAATTTTATTTTAATAATCATACCCCCTCCAACTTCCCAATGTTTCAGTATAGGCTATCAAAGTTTAAAGTTTCACATTTTTGCATTTTGAGATCACAACATTTCCAAGGCTGCTGCCTACATACTGAATATGATGAAAGCAGCACTCACACGTATGACAGAGGGTCAGGGATATATTACAATTTACAGTGCCTACAATAAAAAACCTGTGTCTGTCGCTTTTCCCTAACGTCCATTATATAAACTCCAATGCTTGTTATGCTACCTTTGTTTCAGTTATTCTAATAAAAGATATAGTTTTGCCCAAACAAAACAAAACCTCATCAACAAAGAATAGAAAGGAACTTCCATAATCTAATAAGGACTTTCCCCCAAACCCCACACTAAACATTATGCATAAATGATGATTGGAACAGATAGGAAACCGTTATGTGTTCTTCATATTAAAGTTAAGAATAAGGCAAGGATGCTCACTATCACTGCTTTTATTCAATACGGTACTGGGATCCTAGCCAATGCCATTAAAAGTTTTAATGTAATTAGTTATACTTAATTTAATTTAATATGCTTAATTTAATGAAGTATACTTTTAATTAAGCATACATAGGAGAAGAATTGAAAAGAAACAAAACTGTCACTATTCACAAGTCATGTGATTGTTTAAAAAAATGAGTGGTGAATTTTAGAACTAATAAGAGTCCACCAAAGTTGCTGGATTTGAAATCAACAGCAGAGGCTGAAGAGCCCATGATGAGTGTCATGAACTGAAGTTCTAAGTAAGCAGATAAGACAACCCATTGGTACAAAGAAGAAAAGTAGAAAGACTTAGGAAAGAGCTGAGCCCTAGAATGAAGACCACCAAGCCTCGCTAGCTGTGTTAAGTGTCTCCTACAGCATTAGATCAAGTTCTAGCACCTGTGAGTCCCAGCTAGAGCAGCTCCTGGGTCTTTGGCTCCCACATCTCCCTCTTCCACAATACTCACCACAACTACCTGTCCACACTAACTAGATGGCACTGAGAAGAGCCCAACTAAACACGCATAAAATATGATGGGGCGCATGGGTGGCTCAGTCAGTTTAGCATCTGATGCTGGAATTCGGCTCAGGTCATGATCTCAGGATTGTGGGATCCAGCCCCGCGCCAGGCTCTGCGCTCAGCAGGGAGTCTGCTTGAGATTCTCTCTCTCCCTCTTCCTCTGCCCCTCCCCCCTAAAAATAAATCAATAAATCTTTAAAAAAATACATAAAATATAAAAAAGTAGACACATGTTCAGAATTGAAATAAATTATTATGAGTTCTAATTTCTACTTAACATTATAATTTGTATATTGTATTTGTATAATTGTAATCTACAACCACAACTAATCTCTAAAGCACTAGCACTTGGTTTGGAATATATTATAGATCTTTCTAGTAGGTACAAAGGTACACATTTCTTTTGCCCAAGAAGTATCATTATGTGGGACAGTCTCTATTGTGATACCTGAACTTCAACAGCTTCAGGTAAAAGGCCAAATAAAAATGCTCAGTGCCTTTACATTCTTTCCTATTCCTGAGGCAAAGGATTTGGATGATGACAATACTATCATAGGTTTCCTCAAACCTGGGCTCTACTGCAGAAGCTCCACTTCCTTCATAATTCAGAACCCACTGTCCAATATGGTAGCCACTAGTCACACATGGCTACTGAGCATTCGAAGGGAATTAAGATATGCTGTAAAGGGTAAAATACACACTGGATTTCAAAGACTTTACACAATAAAAAGAATATATAATCTCATCCATAGTTTTTACATTGATTCAATGTTGAAAGAACATTTTCTATGTGAGTTAAATAAAATGTATTATTCAAATTAATTTCACCTGGTTATTTTAACTTTTCAAAAATGTAGCTACTAGAAATTTTAAATTACATTTAAATTACATATGTGGCTCACATTTGCAACTCACATATATATATATCTACTGGACAGTACTGATTTAGAAAGTCAAAAGGTATTTTAAATGATATGTGTATTATATATAACACTTAAAACATGAATAAATATGTTTATAAGACCCTTTATATGTCTTTTGATAGCAAATTCTTATAAAGCCAGGAGTAATATAACAATAGTATAAAAGAGGCGTCCCTTATGGAGCTCCAACTTTTTGACTGGGATAATACTAAATGCTTCAGATAGATTCTCCATAATCCTCCCAACAGGGAGGAGTAGTTTGGACCAGGGAGACTGTGTAATTTGCCCTAGATCACACAGCTAAGAAGTGTTAGCTTCAGGCTCTGAATGTAGGTCTGTCTGGGGCCAATGTCTGTACCCTGCAGTACTTCAACTAAAGAAACTGAGAGAGGCCCTGTTTGGAAGTGCCCAAGTGAAGCTGGTCTTACGAAGACAGTCATTATCCACTTCGGGCAAGAACAATCCAAAGCGCTATATCTCCTGTTAAGAAGGTGTCTCTTTTCTGCCTTGGACACTGTGGAGTGAACAGTGTTGAAAACCAGCACAGGCACCCAATCGGTTTGAGGAATCCATGGCTCACCCAGCTCTGAGAACGAATCTACAGGAATGATGCAGAGTTTTGAGGAACCAGAGGTGGCAGAACAAGGGTGCCAAGTGAGGTGTGGCCAGCCGGCTTCGGTGCCACCTCTCAGATGAGCGACTCTGCTCGGTCCTTAGCATGGCCAAAGCTCCTGACCCTCGTCCTCTCTTGGAAAATGCATCAGTAACAACAGCACTGAGGAGCAGGAAGCTCTAGAAGCCCCAAGGGAAATGACACTGCCACAGGAGACGGGGCAGACTTGCCAAAAAGATTGTCATAAGGAAGAGATTTCTAAAACCCAAAATATCTCCTGCCATTGGGCTTTGGAAAAATTCAGCATGCAAAACTTGGGCACTCCATCATCCATCTTCCCCCCACAACACGCTCCCAGTCAAATAGGTGCCGGAAGTCTACCAACATCTGTTCAGCATTACCACAAGTACCCACAAAAAGCAATTTTCCTTCCTGCAGCAGTTGGAAAAGTGGAGTGGGGGGTGATTGGGGGGTGGAAGCGGGCCAGAAAAAAAAAAACAGAGAAAGCTCAGTGACATTCAGACACGAACCTAGGAATTTCTGAATGGTTCAGAATGGGACACTGTCACCTCTGATTTAATTAGAAGACTGTTTTCGGGATGCAGAAGGCCTAGGCCCATAATCAAGCACTTACGTAATCCTCCTCATTGAGTCCTTGTTTCTCAACAGAACTTTTCACCTCCATGGAAAACTTCTCAAATTCAGGCTTCACTGTCCTCAGTAGAGTGATTGTTTGGAGGGATGAGTATGCTTGCTTAGCTTCAAAGTCATGTTTGTCTCCTCTCTTCCACGAGCCATCTCCTACAGAGAAATAAAAATATTTATAATTCCAAGGCAGTCACCATAAAGGGACCATTCTCCCCCCTTCGACTGCAGCGTGTCACTACGTGTTACTTTTGGCAGCTGGGGCAGACGGTATTGTCATAGTCATGCCCTTGGACATAACCTGACGATGCCAAGATCCTCAAAGGAGAAGGCCTTTTGGACACGTGTTCCTTTGAAATGCGAGAGACAAAGCAAAGCATTCTAGAGTTAACTGCCTTATAATGACAGCGTAACTGTAATTTTCAGCCCCTGAGAACTGCAGCACTGCAGGAGTAAGAAGAAAGCTTTTATTCCTTTCCATTCACTTGTTTTTTTTTTTAATATCTACAGTCAACTGCGGAGGTCAACCGAGTCGTTACTATAGTACGATACACCTGACGTTGTGTGGATGTGAAATGACAGGAGCGCCGTGTATCACAACGGATATGCGCAAGTATGATAAAGTGGGCGCTATTCATAGAAAAACTTTGGAGATTGAGATTATTGATATTTTTTGAACCATTTGTGGAATCTCCTCAGAATGAAAGTAACTTAAGTGACCATGAGGATTTATCTCTCTCTAGTGCTGGCAACCTCATATAAAAATTATTTTTTGGACAATATTCATCAGTGCATCAACAGTAATAAAATAAAAATTGCTAACACTTACTGAGCACATATATAATAATAAAAGCTCTATTTATTGGGGCACCTGAGGGGCTCAGTCATTTCAGCGTCTGCCTTCAGCTCAGGTCATGATCCCAGGGTCCTAGGATGGAGCCCTGTGCTGGACTCCCTCTCCCTATGCCTTTCCCCACCACTCATGTTCTCTCTCAGACGTGCTCTTTCCCTTTCTCAAAAAAACAAATAAAATATTTCTTAAAAAGCTCTATTTATTGAGCACTTTATATGTAGGACTCATTTAATCTTCACAAGACTCCTTGGTTTGGGTATGTTATCCTCTTTTATAGATGGGGAAACTGAGGCACTGAGAAACTGGGTCCCCCCTGCTTCACAGTGCTCCCTTTCACAAAAGCAAAGGCAAATTACATGGATAAGATTTAGTACTCTTCTCTTTCTAATCTCATTTTTGAGGAAACATGTGGCCTGCAGGACCCCAAAAGGAAATGTGGACTTCTAACATTTGGCAATAAACTGTTGTTTCTATGAATTATCCTTATGATCCCTCCAGTTCTCTGGAGCCACAACAAAGAATTCAACCTGCTGGAGTCCAGCACCAGAGTCATTTGTTCACACTGAGCCCCTAGTCCACGGCGCACCCCTGGAGCCAGCAGCTGAGTAGTGAGGATGCTTGCGGAGCGTGCCCCCAGGGCTCCGCAGATCTCACTCTCTTACAGACACAGTTCAAGAAAGAGTTGATGGCTTGGGAACTTCTAGACCCGCTTAAATCAGACAGAAAATAATCAGCCATGTACCACACGCAAGGTTCCGTGATCGCCACCCCAGCAGGCATTATGAAGGGCTTGAACAGCCTCCACCACCTGAGGACAGGGTTTCGGAGCCGTCCGTGTGAACAGCTGAAGTTACAGCAAGGAACAGCTAGCTCACTGTGGCAGGAGGTAGGGAGTAGTAAGAAACAATGCGGAGGGTACAGATAGAGGCAAGGAGCTCCCACACTCCCAAGGGGGAAGGTTTCAAGTGAGGACGAGGCATCGGTCGTCCCTAAATGTGTGACTAGGATTTTAATAGAAGGCGAGCAGGATGGAAAGGTGTGCTTGGCCGAGCCCGTGGCACAGGCAAAGGTGCAAATGTGTATGACATTCAGCAGGCAGCTGGGAGCCTCAGTCTCGAGCACAAGAAAAGGCCAAGACAAAGAATTTGTTTGTGGAGTTATCTGTGTAATGATAATCCTAATAATAGCAACCATTCATTAATTGCTTCTATGTGCCAGGGAGCTGTTAAAAGATAAATAAGACAGAGCTGAGGACAGAATTCATTAAGGACTAGATCCGTTCTCAAGGAGCACAGATTAAATTTCAGGCCACCAAACAAAACTTGACAAAGTCCTCCTCCATATGAAACCTCCCAAACACCAAGGAGGTGACAGCATGCAGGGCAGGCAGCTGAGCCTGTAGTGAGGGAGAGCTGTTGTCCCTGCCCCCAGCCAGGGGGAGCCCAGCTGCGAGCTCGAGACACAGACAACATGGCCTTTGTTAAGGAGCCAAACCCATTTGCCAGGAAGACCCCCCAATTCTAAGAATGTCCAGAACATCTTCATCCCAAGGAGGAATACATTTCTTTGAAGTGTGCAATCAATATTTATTGATTCCTTTATAACTGATTTGAGATATCAAGACAACAGGAGTCATGTTCTATAGGCAGAGGGTCAGAGCTTCTCAACTCTGGGAAAGAGTACTCTCCAGGCGCTTAAGAAAGAAAATACTTAACCCTGAAGGGTTCTATACTGCAGTCAGACAACACATACAGAACTAGAAACAGCAACCATCTCACTCACTGAAAGAGGAAAACACTTTTCCCAAGAAGTGAAATCCAATACAATAAATCTGTTTACCGCAATCCAAAGGGTAATAACTTGGGAGTTCTGTCTTCAAGAAAAAAAAAAAATGGAAAACAATCTGCTTAGTAAATCTAATCCAAACTAAATGCTTATCTAGTCACCACCATAATTGATCCTGTGACTTCCTGCTTTTGCGGGCGTTCCTTGTTGTAATGTGTCAGTAACGTTGCCCACACCCAGGCTGTTGAACACTGGAAAAGCAGAGTTGGCTTGGCATGATGCCCCATCAGTAGGGACAAATTTAATTCAGTAGACAACTGGGTGCCTCTGGAGATTTACGAGTGTAACAGAAGAATGACATGATCAGAATCAGGCCTTGGGAAATAGCAATGGATTAGAATGGGGAGACACAGAGGGTTCACAGTCACAGCCGTCCAGGCAAGAGGTTACGAGAGGCGATCCAGGGGAAGTCACACACCAAAAAGCTAAGCGTGCTTCTCTGGGTAGCTAGAACTATGGGCAAGTTTTCTTTTCTCTTTTTTCTTTTCCTTTTTTGTGTTTTTGGGAATCTAATGAATTTTTCAATAATAAGCATTTACTGCTTTTGGAATCGTAAGAAGAGGGAGAGCCCCTGAGAATGAAAAGCAGGACAGTGCAAGAGGAATCTCAAGACTCTACAAGAGTGAGGGAGTGAGGGACAACAGAAAGGGAGGCACATCACATCACATCTGGTGACGCCAGAGAGGAAAGGAAAAGGAGATGTTATTAGAAGAAAGAGCAGAGCCCGATGGAGGAGGAGGAAAATGACGTGGAAATGGTAATGATGTCTTTCAGTCAGGGTCATGGTCAATCCAAGGTGACAACACCAGGCTGGAGCTGGAGACAGTGGTCTGAAGCCAGAAAGAGGAGTGAGCACTAGAAAACACTTTGGGGATGATGTTTCTAGTGGCCAGGAGAAGTACGAGGAGACAGAGAGGAGCTGACAGAGAACCAAAGAATGCCGTGCTACCGACACTAAGAAAAATAGGTTTCCAGAAAGAAATTGGTGAGAACAAAATGGAATGCTCTAGACGAGACCTGTGCTGCCTAATAGAGCAACCACCAGCCACACGTATGACTATTTAAATTTAAATTGATTAAAATTAAATAAAATTTAAAATTCGGTTCATCGGTCACATGTGGCACATTTCAGGTGCCTGGTAGCCACGTGTGGCTAGTAGCTGCCATCCTGGGCAACAAAGAACAGAACACAGCATCATGGAACATTCCATTTGGACAGCACTGCTTTAGAGGCACGGAGGCTTGGTCTGACCTAAGGCTAAGGGCTTTGGTGATGAGGTCATCGGTGACCTTGATGATAACACTTTCAGAGTGGTTAGTGCTAATGCCATCTTCTTTCAGTTGTCCTGAGCAAGGGATCAAGAAGAGGAAAAAGAAGGCTGCTAGCGAAGAGTAAGGCAGAGGAGGTGATCCTCTGAGGTTGTTTCAGGAATGAGGAAAAGTGAATTTGCTTTGTTTTGTTTTAAACATCATGGAGTCCCAAGCTTGTGTTTAGAGTAAGAGCACAGGATATTTGTGAAAAACGAAACAACAGGGGCGCCTGGGTGGCTCAGTCGTTAAGCGTCTGCCTTTGGCTCAGATCATGGTCCCAGGGCCCTGGGATCGAGCCCCACAGTGGGCTCCCTGCCCTGTGGAGAGTCTGCTTCTCCCTCTCCCACTCCCCTGCTTATGTTCCCTCTCTCACTGTGTCTCTCTCTGTCAAATAAATAAATAAAAATCTTAAAAAAGGAAAAAAAAAAAAAGAAAGAGGAAATAACCTGCTCACCACCAAGCCCTGTACTCAGCAATCCTGTGGCCAGGGGTCTGGAGTTGGCAAGGGGTACCCACCCTGGGATAACTAGCTAAGACATCACAGAATATGTCCAAGAAATGAATGCCTGGAGCTCCCCTGGGCTGGCTGTGTAGCAGTCTGGCTCTTGACCTCGCCTCACCCCACCCTCTCCAAATGGCCGGGTGTTACACGCTTGCCATGAGCTAGGCTGTCCACTTGCTCCCATCAGTAACAACAGCACCGCTTATTGGGCGATGCCGTTGTGAATGGCATTGCCTGTAGCATTTCATTCTTCAATCCTCATAAAAACTCCATGAGAAGGATGTAAGCATAAGTGCCACGTTACAGACGAGGAAACTGAGGCTCAAGGAGACTGACGTGTCCCAAGTCCCTTAGCCAATAAACAGAAGATGGATTCAAGTGCAAGCCAGACTCCAAACACTGGTGCCACGCCGTCCCTGCTCCATATTCATTTCATCAGAGTTTGGGGTGTTCCAAGCTTTAAAACTGACCATGCAATGGGATGACAAAAGTGCTAGGAACAAAAGTAACACAGAAGGAAAAGTCAGAAGAGGAAGCGTCTAAATGTGGTTTGACAACCGTCACAGCTGGAAGATTGTATGAGAATTCTTTTTCTTTTCACATCATCCCAAACAAACTCGAATGTGCATATATTACTTTTGTAGTAAAACGTAATAGATCTAATCTCTCCTCAATTTTTCTATTTTTCCACTTTTAGCGAGTCAAATAATTTATGTGTATCACCTAGCTCTACTATACTTCCATCTTCACCTTAATGAGTGCCCTCTGAGTTACCAGGAACTCCAGAAGGCTCTACACTACCTTTAACAGTCCTGGACAGGGTCACCCAAATAACTTTGCCACCTACCTTACATCCAAAGAAGATAATGCCAATGAACAAGAATGCCAGTGGGTGCTATTAAGAACTCTACAGGGCAATATATATCACCTTCTTTCTAGATTTTTTTAAAAGATTTATTTATTTATTTATTTATTTGAGAGAGAGCACGTGAGTAAGCAGGAGGGAGGGGCAGCGGGAGAGGGAGAGAATCTCAAGCAGAGACTCCATGCTGAGCGCAGAGCCCTAGATGAGGCTCGATCCCAGAACCCTGAAATCATTACCTGAGCTGAAATCAAGTATCAGACGCTTAACCAACTGAGCCACCCAGACATCACTTCTCTCTAAATTTTTTTAAACCCATCCTTTCAATCTTATTTTCCACCACCTGAATTCCCCCATAATATATTCTGAATTCCTATAACTATAATTTGGGCAGATCTGAGAATTTGTCTGAGTACTCACCAAGACCAAACAACCCAGTAATCAATAAATATGGACACACTGTATGTTTTAAAAAAAAAAATCCAATAGCAAGTAAGTATTAATTAAAATAGAGCCTTCTTCTGGAACTGGTATAAAGTTTGCTGTGAGGAAGCACAGGGAGAAAACAATGTTGAAGAATTTTTCATGAGCATATATTTGATTCTTAAGGCACAGTGGGGCTCCTGGGTAGCTCAGTCAGTTGAGCTTCTGACTCTTGGTTTCAGCTGAAGTCATGATCTCATGGGCGGCAGAATCAAGCCCCATGTGGGGCTCCACGCTCAGTGGGGAGTCTGCTTGAAGATTCTCTCCCTCTGCTCCTCCCCCAACTCATGCACACTCACACATGTGCATGCTTGCTCACTCTCTCTCTCAAATAAATAAATAAATATTTTTTAAAAATCTCAAAGAAGACCCTTTACTAGGTCTCTCTGCCTGCAATAAGATTCTGTTTACTGCTTCTATTCTGAGGAGGAAAAGGGCTTCAGGGTCTGTGGCAAGCATAGACATTTGCTTCCCTACATCCATTCTTCCTTCTTCCTTAGTAACAGTTTCCTAAATTGATTTGGGGTAACAGAGAATCTAGCTGAAAGCACACATTTTCTGGCATCCTTCACGACTAGGGGTAGCAAATGATATGTAAGTAGAAGTTAATCAGAGGGGCTTCCAGACAGACAGATCTTCAAACAGAATTGAGTCAACTGAGATAGTGTCTTTTTTGCCTTTCATCTTTCCCCGTTCATCTTGCCTAGAATGAAGACACCGTCCCTGGAGTCCTAGCCACCATCTTGTGATCTTTAGGATGGATGCTGTTCACTAAGATTAAAGGAGCTGAGAAACAGAAGAAGCTTGGAACCCTGATGATATTATGGAACCACCATCTCTACTCTGGACTGCCCACCTCTGGACTTCTTACAGGTGAGAGGAAAAACCTCTACATTTGCTTAAATAAATATAGGTGGGAGTCTTGGTTATTTGCATGCAGATGTAATTTCTAATGCACCTACATCCATTCTTGGTTCATTTGTTAACAGAATGTATGGCCTAAACTTATCTATAAAACTATACCAAGAGGGGTGCTTGGGTGGCCCAATGGGCTAAGTGTCTGCCTTTCTTTCAGGTCATGAACTCCGGGTCCTGAGTTCAAGCCCCATGTGGGGCTCCCTGCTGAGCAGGCTGCCCGCTTCTGCCTCTCCCTCTTCCCCTCCTCCCCGCTCATGCTCTCTTGCTCTCTCTCTCTCTCTCAAATAAATAAATAAAATCTTAAAAAAATAACTACACCAAGAAAAATGTATAAACTTACCATTTTTAAGAACTATATATAATCATCAGAGTAAACTAAGACTAATAATATAGCTAACATTTATTAAACACTTTATGTTTCAAGAAGTTTGCTATGTATCTCACACACATTACCTCATTTATTACTCTGCTTGATGCCATGAGGTAAGTACTATTATTATCATTAAAAGAAACTAAGGCCCACGGGGGAGGGCAGGGTTACATCAAGCACAGCCTCTCAGGCAGACTGAGAGCAGAGGCCAAAGCCTGAGCACCCATGCTATAAAAGGTAGGAAAAGAAAGGTCTAATCAGAAATACCAAGGATACTTTGCAAGTTGTATAGAGCACACTGTATAACTCTATGTAATTTAATTTTCAAGAAGCAAAAAAACTGAACTCATGGAAAAATACTTTAAAAATGCAACTTAAAAAAAAAGTTATCCCCAGATCACCAATACTAAGTCATATATATGGCTATGACTTCTTACACAGGGATATCATGCAGTGTAAAGGACACAATATCGCTGTTTTGGTATTCTTGCCAAATAAGTATAAACTCAATCTTACCACATGAAAACAACAGATAAATCCAAACTGGGAGACATTCTACGAAATAACAGGCTCATCAAAACTGTCAGATTATGAATGACAAAGAAAGATTGAGGAAATAACACAGATTGGCAAAGATTAAGAAAATACAACAACTATATGGATTGGATCCTGGAACAGAAAAAGATCATTAGGAAAGGTAGTAAATTTCAAATAGGCTTACAGTTTAGTTAGTAGTATGGTACCAATGTTAATATTCTTATTTTGATAATTGTACTATGGTTATTTAAATTGTTAACATTAGAGGAATCTGGGTAAAAAGTATACATGAACTCTCTATATTATTTTTGCAAGTTTTCTGTAAGTCTAAAATTATTTCAAAATAAATTTTTTTAAGTTTTTCAAAAATTACCTCTAAAAAGAAGTTAGGTCCAGATACAGAGTTGAATTGTTTCCATCTTTCAAGGAATATTCTTATGGTATATAAACTGTTCTAGAGCACAAAAACAATGGAAAGTGTCCCAATTAATTTTATAAAGCTAATATAAACCTGATATTAAAATCTGCCAATACCACCTCAAGGCAAGAAAACTACTGTCCAATCTCACTCATGAATATAGACTCAAAAGTCCTAAATAAGATACCAAAAGTGAAAATCAGCAATACACCTAAAAAAGTCATCATGACAAAGTATACTTAATTCTAAGAATACTACAATGGCTCAATCTCCTATTTATTAAAGAATAAAAGAATAGGTCAAATGTACTTGATAACATTCCCTACTCATTTCTAATTTTTAAAACCACACTTAATAAACTAGAAATAAAAGGAGACTTTAACATCTACTTCAATTCAAGAAGTTAGAAATTAAAGTATCACCATTTGTTATACAATATAATTCTGGAGGTTCTTGCCAATGCAATAAAAAAAGAAAAAAATGATCAATTGTCAAAATGGAGAAAAACACTTGTTGCTATATGAAAATAATATAAAAAACTATCAAAACAGAGGATTTAATATGTGGAATTCTTGCAAAAATAAATAAACAGAATCTCATAGCTTTTCTATATAACAACTACAGTTATAAAATGTAATGGGAAAAGAACATGATCATAATAACAACCAGAAAACATAATATCTAAGAATGAACTCAACAAGAATGGTACAGAATATAAACGAAGAAACTGCAAAATGTTGCTTATGGACATAAGAAGAAATTCAAATAAGTAAAATAATTGAAAAGTTAGATGGTGTAAGGATGCAGGAAAACAGACAATCTCATAGCTTGTTGCAAAAGCATAAAGTGGTAAACCTCTTTAAGGGTCAACTTGGCAAGATCTATCAGAACTTAAAACTTTCAACTCATAAATTCTACTTCAAGAAATTTATCTCACATGTAATATGTATGTATAAGTATGGGTATGTGCGTGTGTGCATGCACATACAAGGCTACTCAACATAGCATTGTTCTTAATAGTAAAAAGCTGAGAACAACATAAATATTGAAAAATGACAGATTGCTTAGGTAAAGATGGCATATCAACATTATAAAATACTATGTAGCCACACTTGAAATAGTATCACCACTATTGAAAAATATTTTTGTAAATTTTTTTATAAAATAAGGAAGATGCACATACTTCTAAATATTATCAATATACTTTTTAGCTAGGTGGCAGAATTATAGTAACTTATTTTCTTCCCTGTAACTTTCTGTTTCTCAATTTTTCTATAATATTCATGTATTGTAATTAGCAAAGAAAGGTAATACAAGCTTTATCTGTGAATGCAAGGAATTCTAGTACCTAATATTTGCACTGCACTGGCCCATTTATAATGTGCACTCACATGCATTTTTTCCAAATACACGCTATGTTTGCATTACCAGCTTGCAAAACTCAGAATAAATGTTTTTCATTTTGACCAGTCTCCACCACTATCTCAGTGAACTCAATAGTATAATTGCATTCTGATCTGGGGTCAAAAAGTGAAACCAACACTTGGCCTATGCAAAGAGAAGGGGAAAGACACCCATGGCAACAAGGAGGAAAAAGGGGTGTTTATCCTGCAAGCCTCAAATCTCTAATCTTCTCCACTACAGGAATCAGGAGCTACTTTTGTTTCATCAACTTTTCTTTAGCCCTGTGAGAATTGTGTTTTATTATCTGTTTATGTGCAATGCTCTACTCTTTGAGTTGATTGACTAAGCCAGGGCATCAAAGCAGGAAAGTGAGGTGTATGCTTTAAGGTTTAGATCCTGTCTAACTGTCTCTCAACAGCAAGAACAGGGAAGTAGAGCTCAGCATAAACAAGCCATTTGTGACAAGTAACACTTATGATTCCCTATAATTGCTCAGTTTTGAGCAGGCAATGTGCATTATTTGAGAAAATGTTCCATTGTCCTACACTGTCTCCTTCAGAGAGAGCCCTAATCACATATGAAGGAAATGTTTTGTACCTGTGACCTTTTTAAACACCCTCCATCCCAGCAACACTGGGAACTTCCCCAGATCCATCTTAAGGAATCATATGCTTTCAATCATATGTGTTGGTGGGTCTCAAACTTCTATATAGGGGAGGCTGAACGGGCAGTAATCTGGAAGCAAGTGGGGCTGGGAGCAGTAGCTTTAAAAAATGCTTTTACCTCAATTTATACTAATGGTTATTTTATTTTCACACTGCAGCCCATTACAAACCCCTATGTGTAACCTGCTTAGATATATAGACACATACAATTATATTACCAAAATAAAAGTTTTGTGAAATAATACACTTGCATGTGTGACACACTTTGACATGTTCTATTACATCGATATAGTCTAGTCTATTCTATTAAAAACCATGCCCAAATCTCATTAAAATATTCCAACCGTCCATCACGGTGGTAACCTGCAGTGGGAAACACGTTTGAGAGGGGTCGTTAGGGCCTGGATTTATGACCATCCAGAGTGCTGGAGGGAGTGATGCTCACTCCCAGACAATCCGTGACCACCCCAAGTAGGAGGTATCTTCTTGCTCTGAGTTCTCAAAGAAGAAAAGCTTGAGACCTTACGAGAAGTCCTGGGAGTGTTCAATATCACAAATTTCTAAGTTCCTTTTTATGGAACCAAGTCTATTGAGGTAATTCAAATTACTGGCTTTCTCAGGACCTCTTTGGACAGCTTAGAGAGAGGGGAAACTGGAAGCACAGTTACCGTAGGAAGAACTGTTGAAGAGCTCGATGTTGAAGAAGGCGTAGTCTCCACTGGTCATCCCATGCTTGTGCGCCGCCAGCATGATGCCCCGGATGGTGTCGCTGCTCGCACACATGATCACCACTGGGGAGGGAGGAACAAACAACATGTGTGAAACGCCCTTTCCCACAGGCCAGTGAGGACACGGAAACCAGGGGTGGGGACGTCTGACAAGGAACCAGGGACTAATATAGCCCTAAAGCACCACCTTACTCATGACTTACTAATTACAGAGGGAAAGAAGAGGAGCTTGACAGTGGAGAAAGCGAGCAGACGCCTGCATAACCAGGTGATGGAAGCCCCCATCACCAACCATGGGAGCACACGCATGAACCAACACCCAGGACCAAAAAGGTCAAAATGGGCAACGTGAATCCAATCAGGAGAGCAGCCAAAAACCCAGCTTTGGAAATGTTCTAACCCAAAAAGAGGTTAGAGGAACAGAAAACTAAAATGTGTGATCCTGCATCTTAAAAAAAATAATAATAATAAAAGTTTTGCTATAAAGGGCATTATTGAGACAACTGGAAAAATTTGGGGAAGTCTATAAATTAGATAGCAGTATTGCATCTGTGTTAAAAGTTTTTGCTTTTCATACTTATACTGTGGCTTTGTAAGTGAGTGCCCTTGTTCTTGGGGAGCACACACCTAAGTATTTAAGGGTAAGGGAGCATGACGGCTCTACTTACTTCTCAAATCGTTCCTAAAAAGATACGTGTGTGTGTGTGTGCGTGTGTGTGTGTGTGTATTTGAAGGTGGTAGGAAGGGAAAGAGCGGGGAGAGATTTGGAGTGAAAGCATATGGGGCAAAATGTTAAAACTGGTGACAGTCGAGGTCAAGGCTGTACAGAGTTTCCTTAAACTTTCTTACATCTTCTCTAAAAGTATAAAATTATTTCAAAATCAAGTTTTTTAAAAAAAGACTTCAAAGATATCATCAAATTTGCCCAATACAAGCCAGTGAAGAGTATCAACAGCTTTTTGTACTGCATAGCATGGCAAATACATTTTCCTGAGAAAGCAAACTGACGGCTCTAGGGAGAACAGTCGTTTGGCAAATCAGAGGATGCAGGGAGTGGTGTAACTTTTCTGCTGTCTGAATGTTGAAACATTTCTCTCAAGCTGTCTCAACGTATATAGGAAATAGTTAACGAGACTCCAGGACCCTCCTCATGTTCTCTCCGTTTGTACCTACACTGGCAGGTTTGAGGAGCTTTAAGCAGCTCCAGAACATTGTGGCCTGCCACGTGTGAGCTACACCAGGCTGGCGTGAAGCGGGTACCTGGCTGTCATCCAGTTAATTCCATCACTGTCGGTGGCCTCTGGTCCCCATGACGCAGACCACTGTGTTTCACAGGAGACCCGGGGAGGCCCGGGGGGGGCGGGCGTCCCCACATTATCACCACACACGCCAGCCCTCTGCGATGTGTCTGTTTTTTGTAAAAGCATGGGTGCTGAAAGACATCAAACAAACTCCAGGCTGGGCCAAAGCTGCCTTGGCAACCTGCACGAAGGGTTAGGCGCCTGTTGATATGTCGTTTATTACACATGTTAATTCAGAGTGTTAGATCGTGACTCTGACATTTCTTACTACAGAAGGGCTCGCTGAGCAGGCTCACGCTCTGGAGAACAAGTTTTAACAATACGAAATTCCATAAGGTCTGTAACTGTGGGAGTAGGTGTTGTTTGTGCCTAGAAATACTGGTATATATTTGGAATAAATAGTCAAATTCCAAGATGCCTCAGCAAGGAAGCTTTGAAAGAAACTCTTCATCACTCATTAGGACCTACACTCTTGTTTCAGCTCTGATTCAATTTTAGTCCCTTGAAATGATAAAAAGAGCGACGGTGTCCCACAGAGCAGCCAATAAGGAAAAGGCTGAGGCTAGACAAGTTTCAAGAGTGCAGATTCCAAGAGTGGGCATCTACAGAAGGACCCCGGAGGCTCTAGCTAACTGTCCACCAGCAGCCCCCATCATTTTGTGATCAATTTATCATAGTCCGGAGTCTGGCCCTAAACCCCCAGATATAGAACCTAATTCTATCGGCACATGAAGAGTAGAGTCATTGCTTGGAAGTAGAATCCCAATAATCTAACGCAGATGTTTTTAGATACTCTCAAATGCAGATAACTTCATTTCAATGAGGACCCCAATGGTCACACACACATTTGCATCAACATGTCCCTGGGCATGCCAAATGAGAAGCCATAGTGTAAGCAGTCCCATGTTAGGTGAGGATGGAATCTGAATCAAGGAGGTCAGTTGGAGGATTCAGGCATCCAAAGGCATCAGGCCTTGGTAACCGTAAGCATCCATGGAAGTGCTATACCTAGCCCAGGACCTAACAGGCTGTGTCCTCAGGCTGGAACATAAGCTTCCCTAAGTCCTGGATGGGCTCTGCCTGACACTGCCCCCCTGTCACTTCTTTGTCTATTTTTACAGCTCCGGCCCATCTCCTTCTCCCTATTTCCATCACCACAAAGACCAAACCCTCTGACAGACACACTCTTTCTTTAAATGTCAGTACCTGCTGGGACTGAGCAAGAGTGACACAGAGCAGCAGTGTGTCTATCTGAGCAGACTTTAATTATTCTAGATCTCATCCATTTTGTGTTGACCATGCAGTTAAATCCTCCTTTGTGAGAACTAATTTCCAAGTTCACGGGCAGGATATTGTTTTTCTTGCATAAAAGAAGCCCATAATGCACATTATCATCCAGTTGAAGTTGGAGCAAGCACTTACAGACACTGGCAAAGCAGAGAGAATGCAGAATCCTTCTAGATTTGTAGAATGTTTCCTAATCTCATATGGCTGTTTCATTCATGCCTAATTCAACAGCAACTATTTTTAGTAACTTGCCTTTATACAATCTGTCAGAAGGTTTAAAATAGTTTTCACTAAAATAGCTTTCTCCTCCTGCTCATGTTTCATCAGTTTATATAATAACTAATTAAATTACACATCTATTATAATAAATACAACTGGGATAAACGGATTTGGCGACAATTCTTGGAGGGTATATGGACAAGTGTGAGAAGCGTGCGGCCATAATCAGGAGAAGCATACAGTGACCAGCATTCACCAAGAGTCAGTACAGTGTGTGGAGCAAGAGAGCTGCAGCTGACCCTGCGGGCGGCTTAAATGACGGCCAATTAAGACAATCTGTGCTGTATTGAAGTAGAGTTAAATATATAAATACTCACTTTTTGGTCAAATTGTTAAGCTTGTAAAACGAGGGATGATGGTGTGATTCTAAGGTTCTGGATGGACTGTTCATCATTCTGCTCTATTTCTCTCTTTGCCAAAGACTTGTGATGTCCCATGGCATCCTCCACTATCTGACTCCCAGTGTCTTCTGGAAGTGACTTTGCAATCACTCTAAGAATGGCAGAGAGAAGCGTTAAAGGGTGGCTACAGAAGCCAATTCAGAGAACCAGAAACAGTCCAGGTGGCATACCTGAGTTAGGGGGGATATCTTTTCCCCAGTCTTATGTTTCCATCTGGGGTTACCTCTAAGAGGGTGAGACTCCTCATCCCTCAATGTGCCTTCATTTATCCCTCCCTCCCCCACCACCACCCAGAGGAAAAGGAGTAAATTGCTGGATTTGTGAGGTGAGTCTGAAAACAAAAATGGCATGCTGGATCCTTTCTTCCTTCCTCTTTTGGGTGCATGTCTGCTTCCAGAGGGGCACATATTAAGGGAAAAATAACAGTAAGTAGCAACAAATCTAAGTGGCAACAAATCTAAATCCATGTTTTCCGATTGGTTTTATCAATAATAAAAACATGGGGCACCCAGGTGGCTCAGTCGTTAAGCGTCTGCCTTCGGCTCAGGTCATGATCCCAGGGTCCTGGGATCGAGTCCCGCATCAGGCTCCCTGCTCGGCGGGAAGCCTGCTTCTCCCTCTCTCCCACTCCCACTCCCCCTGCTTGTGTTCCCTCTCTCGCTGTGTCTCTCTCTGTCAAATAAATAAATAAAATCTTTAAAAAATAATAATAATAATAATAACATATTTTGGGGGCACCTGGGTGGCTCGGTTGGTTAAGCGTCCGCCTTCTGCTCAGGTCGTGATCTCGGGTTCCTGGGATCAAGCCCCTGCTCAGTGGGGAGTCTGTTTCTCCCTCTCCCTCTGCTCCTCCCCCCATTCGTGCTTGCTCACATGCTCTCTCTCAAATAAATAAAGTCTTTTAAAAGAACATATTTTCACATTCTCTATCTGACTCTTGCATCCATTTTCCATTTAATTCTAAGCTTAAAAAAGAAAGAGATGTTACTTTATGGAAGCAAAGCAATATATGCCATATGCTGCAAATTGAAAATATGATAGCAGAAATTAGAAACCAAAACTTAATAGAAATTTGGGGAGCAAAGAAATATTTAAATGAGAGGAATTTCTTCTTAAAAGACAGGTGGTAAATAGGAGAAAAGAGGTAAGGAAGGTAGAGTTTCAATCCAGTAAGTCTAACATCCAAATAATACAAATTCTAGAAACACAAACAGAGAAAATGAAGGGGATAAAAGAAATAATTTAAGAAATTTTTTCAGAACTAAAAGACATGAGTCTCTGAACTGAAGAGGTGTACCCTCCAATACCCTGATATGCATAAGGCAAGATACTGGCATGAAAGTACATCATAACAAAATGTTAAAACTTTGAGAGCAAGGAGAAAATTCTAAAGTTTTTCAGGAAAAAAATAACAGATAACAAACAATAGGTCAAGAATCCAAATCGATTCAAACTTCCTAGTAGCAACATAGGAATCTGTAAGACAATCCTTCAGATCTTGAGGGAAAATGATTTCCAACCTAGAATTCCATAAAAATGTATAAGGGTAGAATGAAGACATTTTCGGTCATGAAAATGACCTTTTGGTCATGAAAGGTATCAAGCTTTAGCTCTCCTACATCCTTTCTGAGAAAGCTCCTGGAGGAAGTGATCCACCAAAACAAGAACACAAACTAAGAAAGAGGAACACCTAGGGATCTAGTCAGAGAGAGAGAGGGGCAATGGGAGTTGCAGGGGGTGTTAAAGAAAGAATCCAGAGTGACAACTGTGCAATCTGCTTAGAAAATAACCAAACTGGAGCATCTCAGGGGCTTACAATAGAGTTGATGGATGATTTGGTTGTAACTCCATAGGAAACTAAGCAAACAAGCAAAAACAGACTTTTTTTTTAACCCAAGGAAAACTAGAACAAAGCAGGAAATGTCATTGTAATAGCTGATTTGGTCCGACTACAGATAGCATTTAGAGGACAATGATAGAGACACTGAAAGCTGAGCTAACCAAAAATTCTTACACCACCGTTCTGAGAGGGTGTGTGCAAGGACACACACACGCATGCATGCGCGCACGTGCGATGGAATATTATGCAGCCATCAAAAAATGAAATCTTGCCATTTGCAATGACGTGGATGGAACTAGAGGGTATTATGCTGAGCGAAATAAGTCAATCAGGGAAAGACATGTATCATATGCTCTCACTGATATGAGGAATTTGAGAAATAAGACAGAGGATCATAGGGGAAGGGAGGGAAAAATGAAACAAGACAAAACTGGAGAGGGAGACAAACCATAAGAGACTCCTAATCTCAGGAGACAAACTGAGGGATGCTGGAGTGGTGGGGGGTGGGAGGGATGGGGCGGCTGGTGATGGACACTGGGGAGGGTATGTGCTATGGTGAGCGCTGTGAATTGTGTAAGACTGATGAATCACAGACCTGTACCCCTGAAACAAATAATACATTATATGTTAATAAAAAATTTTAAAAAAAATTTTTTTAATTAAAATAAGGTAAAAAAAAATGATGTCTGCAAGGAGAGCTCGAGCAGGTGGTTAATACGCAGGAGAAGAGAACTAAATTATCATCTGTCCCTGGGATGGCAAGAGACAAACCCTCAAACCGAAATAATCAAAGTCACATGTTATTTAGAGGTATGAAGTCAAATACCTACAGAAATCACTGCAAGAGCTGAAAGTACTTTCCTCTGGCAAGTGAAACATGGAAAGTGTGAGGGAGCAAACTCTTATTCTTGGGTGATCTTCTGACTTTTTAATCTATGTAACTGTATAACTAACTCCCATAAAATTAGTATCTTTTTTTAAAAAAGACTTCTTTCTGGCTGTTTCTACACTATACAGCAATGGGTTTCATTTGCAAAATAGAGATTGCACTTTTGTTTTTCACAAAGGTCCATCCACTCCAAAGACTTTCAGAGTTTCTACACTGCAGCTTACAGTGCTTCATTTTTCCCCTGCTGTGTGTTAGTTATTTTACACTTATCATGCGTTCTTTGCTTGAAAATTCTGCTGATCAACCATTTGGTCATTTATCCTAGCCTAAATCTAAAAATAAGTGACTCTTGTACTGATTAAATACTGTTGTCTCTATAGTTGTTAGCAGGCCCACATCAGTGACACACTAATAACTAAGAGGCTAAAACTACAGTTCTTCATACAAAAAATGTGTGTGTATACTCCTTCCAGTTCTGTGTTTCCTAAGATGCATAGGCAAAACAACTGCTAGCTTCTATTGCTTGAAAAAATTGTTATTTTTAAACTTGTCTTTTTAAAAAAAATAAATTTATTGTTGACTATAGAATACTGAGGGCAGTCGTGGACTAGCATTGAATAAGTTTTAAGTAAAGATCATTATGTTTTTACTGATACAGACTCAGGCATGTGTATTTCGGTGATGCTCTATGTTGGCTAAAGACAAAAGACGGAAAAAATTTTTAATTATTGACCTTGATGGTAAATCCTTAAAAGGAATGATCAGTTCCCCTCAGTTCTTCATTTTACAGTACAGCACATAGCCAAGTGAAATTTTAGTCATATTATTATTTGAGATGGTGGCATTATCAGTTTTTACCCGTTAGGAAATTCAAACATTCTCGATATGATTTTAAAGATGAAAATAAGTTCAGAAAAAGTGCTAAGAATGTTATCACCAAAAGATGGGGGGGGGGGACAGACACTCTCTGGTTCTATGATGTTTCATATGGAGTTTTCGAGGACAAAATTGTGGTCGGTTATTATGTTTTTAATATTTGAGTGAGCACAAATCCAAACCCCAGATCAGCGTGAAGAGGCCTAATTCTCATCTGACCCCACTGTTCCAGCAGGAGGAAATCCCTGCTCAGAGAAGGTAAATGCTTTGCCCAGGGCCATGCAGCAGCGGGGGACCCCAAAGCCAGAGCATCTGCTCCTCCTGCCAGAGTTCTCTCCCCAAGGCATGGCCTCACCTCGGTAAGGACGATTATCATCATATATATAAAATAAGAATAACCATAATCAAACGTCACATTGACTGAGCATCCGGTATGTGCCTGGCACTGTTTCAGCACATTCCACGTGTTCACTCACTTAACCCTCCCAGCATCCCCAACATGGGCTGCCCCAGCTACTGCCACTTTAGCTGAGGAGCCTGAGGTATGAGGCTTAGTAGCAGCAGCCAAACCTCTTTTCCTAGGGCAGGTGCTCTGGAAGTCAAACTCCACGGAACCCCTGAACTGAAGCCCTATTTAACACTTTAACCACTTATGGCAAAGTAAGGGTGATTAGTAAAAGATCCCCAGAGAGAGCTTTGTGATCAAGCAACTTTCACCCGAGGGTAGGGAAAGAGGGAGTGGGAGAGAAGACTTAGTAGAGAAACGGTTTTGTTTTATATTTATGAATATTTATCCTTCTGCCAAGTCATTGTTGGAAATAGACTTTAGATTATGAATGATAGCCTCATCACCTGCAATACACACAGTTCAGCCCAGCAAACTTTCACCACTAAATTCAAACCAAAATAAAAGAGAGAGAGAGAAGGAGAAGCAGCAAAAAGACCTGGGAACAGCTATGAGGCTTCAGGAATTAAATTAATCCGAGGCACCAGACTGTAGTCCAAGCTCTCTGAAGCCCCCAGGCCTAGCAGGGCACTGGCACCTCCCTACCCCTTGCCTCAGCCACACCATTGTGAGGCTGAGGGGACCGGTGGCTGCGATCTGCCCTCATGGGGCCGACCGCTCCCCTGAGGCCATGGATCTCAGGCGGTGTGTGCATCGGTCACCGCCAGCATTTAGACCTTCAGGGCTGTGGCAGCATAGACGGGTTGGCAGACCGCGGCTCGCGCCCGCCGGATAACACCCCCCTCCTCCCCCCCCCCCCCCCCGCCCCGGCCATCTCCAGCCCTTCGTGCCATGAAAACCAGAGCTGAAGAATCAGGTTCCGGGGACACAGGGCAACCTGAGGTCTACAGGCTCTGCAAAAACCTGGGGACTGGGAGAGGGGAAAGAAGTAGATGTGGGTTTCTCCGCCGGGCGTGACGAGTCCTCAGCGGTTGGACACAAGTGCCCTTTTTCATAATCAGCAAAACCGGCGCCCCGCCTGCTTGTCTGGCAGGGATTCGGCGCAGACAGCTTGGAGTTCGAATGCTCAAAACTTGGCCATGCATCCCCACTGTCAACACTGTCAACACCTCCCACTTCTTCTCTCTAAAGAGTGCGTTCACTCCCCAGTCCGAGTGGCCAAACTGAGCAAGGGGGCGACCACGACGCCATCCTCCAGGGAGCTTCTGCCCACTCTCACCTGTTCCTGAGGCTTCTAGCTTCCGGTTGCGCTGTGTCCCACAGCCACAGCGCCCAGGCGCCTGGCCATGCCGAGTCGTGGACCAGCCCTGTGTTTGGCTCAGCCCTTCTCGCCTGTGGCTTCCCCGCGTGGGGTCGTGGGGAACTTTGCCCCGACTGCACCACTGGCAATCCAGGAGCGTGCGCGCCGAGGGGGAAGCCGAGGTGGGTTCCCCGGCTCCCCCCGGGGACTCTGCACCCCAAACCTGACACCAGGAAAGAGGGAATGCACTATGCTGGGATCTCAGCCCACCTTCACGCAGCCTACACTGCAGTAAAATGGGCCGCACTGGGGTCTTCTGCAATTAGGTATCCTCGACCACCCGCTTCTCCTCCCGCTCCCTGCTCCCTGCCGCGGTAGCCGCCATCCTCAGCCTTGAGCTTTGTCGGGTTTGGTAGTTATTCAAACTCCCACAGACCCGGGGAGAAAACTTGGGGCGCACGTGCAAAGGCTGTAAGCGCCCGCTTCCCCAGCGCGAGCTCTTGCAAAGCCTCGCTCGGGGCGCTTTAGAGACCTTGGAGCCGAACGCGCGGGGGGGGGGGGGTAGTAAGCGTCGCCCGAGTCCAGACACAGCGAGGCATTTTTGGTGGAAACCACAGAGGCTCGTTTATAAGGGTCACGGAAGGAATGAGAAGGGCGAAACAATGACCCTTTAAAAGAAAGCTGGGATTTGTGGAAGGTGCAGCCAAGGAAACCCTTGGAACGAAGCTAGACAAGTAGCCGCTAGCCAGTTGTGGAGCGAAAAAATATGCTTCCGCACTAGGAGGGGGCGCACGATGGTAAAGGACTGAGTAACTAATTCTCTCGGCCGCGGGACGCTTTCAGACCCTGGTTGCAGTAGGGCACCGAGAGTGCGCCCCCAATCACCAGTCTGGCGCTGGCGAAGGGAGAGAGAGGAAGAAAAACCCAAGCAATCTGACAGCACCTGTCGGACCTGGGCATTCGGGAGCTGCAGGCCCAGATGCCCCTCCCCCAGGCTCCACCACCCGCCTCGGACCTCTATATTCACCCCGCGACCGCGAAGGGAGATGGTCAAAAGTTGTCGCAGCCAAACGGTGCACACCCGGGCGAATCCCCGCGTGCGCGTCCTCCCCGGGTCCTCGGTGCAGCAGGGGGTGGTAGGGTCCGCAGAGGAGCGGACGGGTGTGTAGGGAGAGCCGCGAGAACGGTTGGGTTAGGGCCGGAATTCCGGGGCGCACTCCTGCTCACCTCGCTCACTGGCCTGGATGTAGCGCACTATGTCGTCCAGGTCCAAGTCTTTGGCCTCATCGAAATTGTAGGCGGACGTGTGCAAGCCCTCCTCCTGGAAGACCTCGTGGACCCCCTCGAGGGTGAAGTAGCAGTTCCGCTCCAGCTTGTCATCGCTGTAGACCAGTGCGGCGCGGCTCCACTGGTGGTGGCGGAATAGGGCGAGCATCATCTCACCCATCTTAGCGTATGCGGGTGCCACGCGCGTGAGGTGTGAGTACTCCGTGTCCTTGTGCTGGAAGCCGGCGGCCAGTGCCCCTGCCGACAGCATAGGCAGGTCCCAGTGCGACGCAAGCCGGGCCACGGGCGCTGCTGCGTACTCGCACACGGGTCCCAGGATGAGATCCGGCTTGGCGCCGCGCGCCGCCGCCACGCGGTCCACCAGGCTGAAAAGTGCGCGGTTGCCGCAGTCCGAGTCTTCATAGGCCACCTGGAAGCGAGTGCCGGGTGGCAGAAGCCGCCGCTCGGTCCCGTTGCCCTCCACGCTGCGCAGCGCGTATTCGATGGCCGGCCGCACCCGGGCCAGAGAGAACAGGTACGAGTCGTCCTGGGGCAACAGCACCAGCACCTCGATCTTCTGCGGCTGCAGTACTTCTCTCTCCCGGCGCCATCCGCCGAGGCTGGCGCTCCCGCCGCCACCGCCACGGGTGCTGCCGACCAGCAACGCCCAGACAAGCAAGACGCACGCGGAGAAAGTGAGCACCAGCAGGGACGGCATCGTGCTGCAGGAAAGAGCCTGCCCTCGCTGCCGACTCGCCCTCTGCCCCCCACCCACCCTTCCTCTTTCCTCCCCACTCTTCTCTCCGAGGTCCCTGCGCCCCCTTGGGCGCTCTAAGAAAACAGAATACCCCCTTCGCCAAAAGACAGAGAGGAAGAGTCTTTCTTTGCAGTGTCACTCGTTTAAAAAAAGAGAAAGAAAAGAAAGAAAAAGTTCACCGCGTGTAAACCTGTACGCCTGTAATATATTTATATATATATACTTATAAATATATATATATATATATTCGCCCTCCCTTTATATATACTATTTTGCTTAGAGGTGGCTTCTTATTTGGGCGTTGCTAAGATTGCTTTTGAAAGCGTATTTGTAAAAGAAAAAAAAGTTAGACTTGTCCAAGTGCTTGTAATTGACGGTGCATCTCCCCCGCGTTTGATCTCATTGATTCGCGCCGGTTCCTGGATCCATAGCCCGCGTTTAAATAGCGTGGCAGCGGCGGAGCGTGTTACCACACAAGGCGCTCCGAGGCTGGGCTTGTATTTCCAGCGGGTGGGGTGGGTGGGGGTGGGGAGTGGTGGGGGCTGGGCTGGGGGAGCCTCTCATTAACATTCTTACATCAGGGCTCCTCCCCACACCCCTACCTTCCCACCCCTCCCCGGTCCCTAACCCCAACAACTCCCAGCCAGCCCCCGGCCTTGTCCTTAAAGCCGCAGTCGCCCACGTCCGCACCGGCGGGAGTCCCCAGCACACCGCACCGCCTCTGGGGTCCCCCGCCTTACCCTGGCCCCGCACGCGGCACCGCCTTCTCCAGCTCCAGGCTTTAAAAAGGGAAATGTGTTTTCTAAGTAAATGAGCGCAGGCACACACACTGTGCAAAAAACAACAGGATTAGAGGAAGGGGGTGGTCCTAGAAATTTGTAGTTTCGTTGTAAAAATCGGTAAATCCCGCCCACTCTCACCTCTTTCTCACTCCAGCCAAATTCCCTCCTGACGCGCCAACTCGGGGCGGGCACCCGACCTTCCCAGTCCCCTGGCACAAGGTCCGGGAACAGGGACCAAGGTTCCAGTGCAGACGGCTCGATCGAGGACTTAGAACTCCCAGCTAGCCCAGGCGGTACTTGCACCCCTCCCTCCCCCACTCTCCCCTGCCGCGCGCCCGCGTTCTCCCTCTGGGCCGCGCGGTTCGCGCTGGAGTCGCCGCCGGCGTTTCCAGGATTCCAGGGACCCAACGCAAAGACCCTCAGCCCGCGAGCTGCAAGCGGAAAAGAGAAACTTGTTGCTCCCAAAGGCGAGCGAAGAGTTCGGCTTCTGGAGGTGGCGAATAGTTTGAAGAGCA
Organism: Eumetopias jubatus; assembly: GCF_037043125.1. Lineage (NCBI taxonomy): Eukaryota > Metazoa > Chordata > Mammalia > Carnivora > Otariidae > Eumetopias > Eumetopias jubatus. The sequence goes on from NW_028274811.1 coordinate 128,417,556, forward strand.
TCTCCGAGGCGTCCTCAAGGTTTTGTTTGCCAAGCCAGGGAACTAAAGAGACCTCCCTATATCGTCACCCGAGGGTCCCCTGGGTGCAGGAGCACCGTCCGTTCCAACCGCTTCTCCTCGCGGTCGCGAGAGACACTATGCTCGCGGTCTTGCACTGCCGAGAAAGGTCCTGTGTCGGAGACCTAGACTTGCCACTGGTCAGAGCCACAACAGCAGCGGAGACAAGGATGGAAACGGCAGTGAAGTCCGTGGCCAGAGGGGCCTCGCGGGAGTCCTCCGCGCTACAGGGCAGGTCCAAATGGAACCTGACCCTCTGAACGTGACAACAGACCGAAGTCATTTGCAGTTCGAACGTGCTACAATGGACTGGGGAATTCCGATACTTAAGTGCCGCAAATTAAAATAAATTGAAAATGTTTTTAAAGGGACTTTCATTAGACTGTGTCCATGAATTCCTATTAGTCTTAGACCAACGCCCTCTTTCGGCAGAAACTTGCAGCCGGCTGTTATCGCTGATGCCACCGCCCCAGGCGCTGCGTTTCCTTGGTTTGCTGTTGGTTGTTCTTTCTTTTCTTTTTTCTTTTCTTTTCCTTGCTTTTCCTTTCTCTTCCTTTCAACAGGGAGACCCCAAAAGAGCAATCGTTCTCATTTGTAACGGTGAAAAGGCAAATTGGGATTACAGGAGACGTGGCAACTTCAAGCAACAGCGCTGGATGCCAGTTACAGCACCTCCTGAACGCTCTTTCTGGCACCGGAAATGTAATTATGGACAACAGATCACCTTCTGGATCTTTTAGATTTCAGATTATGCACTATGATCCCTGAATCTTCAAGTAGGACCTTTCTGCTCCTATAAGAACTCTCATTTATTTAGTTAGAGCTGCTAATCAATAGCAAAAGAGGCATCTTTATAAAATTTTAATTCCACAAAGAGGGTAATTCGCACACACTGGAAATTGAGATTTAGCACTTCACAGCAATTAAACCCTCCCTGAACTCCTGGGAAGAAAGAGGGAGGGAGGGAAGAAGGAAGGGAAGGAGGGAGGGAGGGAGGGAGAGAGGGAGGAAGGAAGGAAGGAAGGAAGGAAGGAAGGAAGGAAGGAAGGAAGGAAGGAAGGAAGGAAGGAGGAAGGAAGGAAGGAAGGAAGGAAGGAAGGAAGGAAGGAAGGAAGGAGAGAGAACAGAGCTAAATCACGAATTCCAAGGGTCTTAATGGATTTCCAAACTGGTTGCCAGGAGACGTGAAGGAACCAAGGTTTCCTATTACTGCTTTCTGTGCCCTGTGTCTGGAGAACACCAATGGCGCTATGATTCTGCACACTGGGTGGTGTGGGCTTAATAGGGAGAGTCTGGGGTTTCAGTGGCACCGGGCGTGATCGCTTCTGCCCCAGTCACACTGAGGGTCACACCCAGGACAGTGCGTTTATGTTTGGGTATCATAGCCTCTCGGTGGCCTTTGGATCAGCTCTCTCAACTTCCAGCTTGTCACCCAAGGGCACTGACAAACCAAGCTGTGGAAAGGAAGAGCCCCCAAACTAGAGAGCAGAACCAGAGAAGCCAGCGTTAGTGCCCTTGCTGGTGCTCAAAGCACCCCTTAAATTGTTCCAGTGAGCAGAAGCTGGGGTTCTTTTTAATTGAGGTATAATTGATGTGTAACATTATATTAGTCTCAGGTGTACTACATAATGATTCCATATTTTTATATATTGGGAAATGGTCACCACAATAAGTCTAGTTATAACTTTCATCACCATGCATAGTTACAAAAATTTTCTTCTTGTGATAAGAACTTCTAAGATCTCTTTGCAACTTTCAGATTTGCAATGCAGTCTTAACTATAGGCAACACGCTATATCTTACCTCCCCAGGACTTATATATTTTATCGAAATTAGGATTCTTAAAGAAAAATTTTAATTGAAAATGTGCACATTATAGGAAGTAGGAAGTATATGAATTTTAATATTATGAGTTTGTTTACTTTCCATCAAATAAGATTTTTTCCAAGCAGCCAAAAGCCTATGTAAATTTCTTGAATACCGTGAAGTTCTCCCATCATAGAACTGGAAAAGATTTTATGGGCGCCTGGGTGGCTCAGTTGGTTAAGCGACTGCCTTCGGCTCAGGTCATGATCCTGGAGTCCCGGGATCGAGTCCCATATCGGGCTCCCTGCTCGGCAGGGAGTCTGCTTCTCCCTCTGACCCTCTTCCCTCTCGTGTTCTCTATCTCTCATTCTCTCTCTCTCAAATAAATAAATAAAATCTTTAAAAAAAAAAAAAAAAAGAACTGGAAAAGATTTTAGAAGTCACCACACTGACACCCCTCACTCACTAGATGGTGAATTAGGCCAAAGAATAAAAATGAGGTACTTAAATACATCTTCGTCCCTGAGAGTATTTTAAAATGGGATTGAATTAGAAATAAGCATGTACCACCTATTATACCACGTAAGAGAAGTTTGGAGACAAAGCTAATTTCATTAAGTAATAACATTCTTTGTATTAAAATTTTATTTTATATACAGCTAAATTTTGAGGTTATACAGCACACTAAGATAATTATTAATAGAGTATAATAGAATTTTTGCAGCACTATAAACATGAATATAGATCAAGCCAAGAAAGAAGGAAAAAAGAAAAGAAAGAGAAATAACTCATCCCTTAGAGTCAATTTCTAAACATTGTTCCTTTCAAGTCTGTAAAACAGTGAAATGGAAAAAGAAAAAAAGATCCCTAACCTTTTCACTTAGTACATTGTTTCTGGCAACAATTGCTGAATGAAAACAAAAGAAAGTTACAGGGAAATGCTGAAAATAAAATTAACCAAGTGAAAGGCAATGTGAGGTCTAAACAGGATTATTACAAAAGCTAGTTGACTCTTATATAGGATTTAGAAATGTTTTCCTCCATATCCACAAACTATATTTTTGAACTTGAAGTTACTAAAATAAGGTGACCAGTTTTCTATATTCAGTTGTTTCTTTGCCGGCTCTTTGAAATGTCCGGTGTATGTATGTTAATTCTTCCACCACCAGGAAAGACAGCATGATCCAGAGAAGCCCAACATGCCATTCTGTGAAATGTGTTAGAAATGCTATCATAAGGAAGTTTTCTCCACCAATTTTAACAGTCTGTATGACCTTCTCCCTCACAAACCCAGTGGCAACCTCTCAAGTAAGAACCCTTCCAGATTTTCACAGAGAACATCTTCTCCCTCGTGAAGCCAGCCCTGAGGTCACAGTAAGGGACAGTAAAGGATCCCTGTGAAGCCAGCAGCCCACAAAGAAAATACCTTCTGGGGACAGAATTGTTGAAAACACACTTCCCCCTAGAGGCAGAAAAGATGAAAGAATATTACGCACAATTCAGAACATTTCTGTAATTTAATGAGTATTGAGGTTTTAGTTTTAACATATAGCTGATGTTTTAGAGGGAACCATTCAAGACCTGGGAGAGGAATCAGTGAATGCCAAAAAATTAAATTACAACTTTGCCTCTGGGCTTTATCTCTCCTCAAGCAGGGACTCTATTCATTGACCCCTTTTCTTCTGTTTTACAAATCTGTGATTTTTTTCCAGCACTATAAAAAATAGCAATTACATATTTTTTCCATTTAAATGTATGATTCAATTTCACCAGAAACTGCGGCTAAAGATGGGCTTGAGGGATTCTTTTGAAAACAACTCTAACAGACTTAACATTCTTAAGGTCAGATTTGTTTCTGTCTTACTGTCCCCTCTTAGGTTCCCATTAGCCACAATCTCTTTTCACTTCTTTGAAGATGTCCTGAGACAAAATGACATTGGAAAGACTTGGGTGGCTCAGTCGTTAAGCGTCTGCCTTCGGTTCAGGTCGTGGTCCCAGGGTCAGCAGGAAGCCTGCTTCTCCCTCTCCCGCACTTGTGTTCCCCCTCTTGCTGTGTCTCTTTCTGTCAAATAAATAAATAAATAAATCTTTAAAAAAAAAAAAAGAAAGAAAGACTTCTGAAAAACGTAGAGTTACTGCTCTGGTGTAACCTGAGTACCGGGCTGGGGGCCAGGCTTCCCAGGGGCATCCTAGGGAAAGAGCACCCCCAGAGAACCCTCCCAGCTCTTAGGCAGGTTATCACCTCGCCTGTTTGACCTTCAGTGTCCTCACTGGCCTCGATTTTTCTCGCTTCTACATGGGAGATAATAATATTGTCCTGGTGTTGCAGAAATAAGGATCAGAAAAAAGTAGATGCAGGATGCTTTGTATCCCGTAGGAAAATAAATGGCAGCTCTCGTTATTAAATTCCCTCTAATGCCTGGTAAAGAGTACTAGACCAAGTAAGTGTTCAATAAATGTTTATGGAATGAAGGAATTAATTCAAAATCCAAACCAGTGTGGCTTTGGTGTAACTTGCTTGGAATTATCTATCGACCTTAACTTAACAATGTTTGTTTGGTGACAGTGGTTTCCCAGGGGGAACCCTTTTGGCAATCACTGTGATACTGGCCCTGGATTCCCAACCTCAGATATTTCCTAGTAAGCTGGAGACAAAAGCTTGTTCAAGTGTTCCCTCTGCACAGTGGAGCAAAGAGAGTAGGAGCTGATGTTTGCCACCCACAGCTGCCCTTCCCATCTCAAAATTTCCTCCACAAAGTCAGGCTGCCTCCAGCCTCAGAGAACTAAAGGAGCAAGGGAAGCCAGGGATACATCAGAGAGTGATTTCTTTAAACGGAGGGGGGTGGGGAATAGAGCAGTTGTGCAGGGGACAGGACTTTGGGGTTGGGGAAGCAAGAGGCAGATTATATGGAAGCACAAAGGTTGTGCTGGAAGGAATGTGTTTACTTTATAGATGGAGGACATTATCACAAATAATGAGAAAAGAATAAAATGTATCCTAATGTACTAACTACCCAGGTAATAAAAATGTGAGGCCGGAGCTTAATGCTCTTGTCCAATTCAGCAAACCTTTTAAGATACTTACAGTGTGCCAAGGACTATGGTGTTCTGGGGCTTCATTAAACCTACTGTATCAGACATTCATTTGTTTTGTTTGGGGCTATGATCTGACCCAAGTTATACTTACTTGTATGTGATAGAAAATCACGCTATAATACTCACCTGGGCTATGTTTTGGAGAAACATTATCAGGACAAAATTACATCAAATTTCAAAAACATAAAAATAATTTTCCTGCTGTTATTACATTACAATATTGAATGGTTTATACTCTAAATTAATGAGCATTAATCTATTAGAATACAGGCTTCATGAGGACTGAGGGTTTTTTCTTTAATCCTGCATTGCCTCCTTCAAGAAGGATATAGCAGGCACCTAAAATTTTCTTACCGACGATAAATCCAAAGAACACAAATTTCCCATAAAACAGAATTTAGAAGACAAATAATAAAGCAATGAAAGGAAAAAAAGATAATTCAAAGAGAAATTTGTTCATAGATACAAACATATATATAAACTTCTAAATTCATAATTTTCAAAAACATTCAGATATGACCATGTTGGATTTCTGAATACGCAAACAACATAAGAGGCCCAAAATCCTAAATACCAATTTTAAGAGGTCTTAACACATTGATACACCAGCATTTCATCACTTGTACTCAATTCTTGATTATTTCCTTGTTAATGGGAAAAATGCAGTATCGTAAAAAAAAATCAGTATATTATCTTTTGTAATGCTATGAACAGGAATTTAAGGTGATGAGGAAAATTTTTGTTACACTATGTGCAATGTTGTGAGATATAATTTTTTATTTCTTTCCAGCAAGTACATTCCACTAGGTATTAAATCTTGGATAGCTGATACATGAGACTAAAATAGAATAGAATGCCATGAGGAAAACATCAGGAAAATTCTTGACATTTGCCCTCTCATATTTTCGGTGATCATGTTGTGACATCAAATTTCGCCCCGACACTAGTGGAGAAAATTGTTTCTTCAAGCTCACATTGTTACTTTTCACTTGTTGGTAACTCCTTTGACATTAAATGTTCTTCTTTCCTCTTCATCCATCCCTCAAAAATATTCTCCTTTCAACTCTTCTTCTCTTTCTCCCTTTACTAACTGCCTGGGGAAAATAGTAAAGATTATTTTAACCTGAATCCGTTGCTTTGCAGACTCTTGGAAGTCTCAGGGTATGACATGGAAATGACTTTCTACTTGGGCAATTTCTCATATTCAAGTGTATGTACAAATTGTCTCAAATTGCAAATCATTCATGCTGTAGTAGATCACCGTGAGGTTTTTTTCACCTCAGGTACAAATTTTTAAATTAACCATAGCATCAATTCTTGGCCCATTCAATCTGGCACATATCAATCTGCGAGTTTCTTGTCTTAATTTCTCTCCTTCATCGGCCATAAATGGCCATTAATTTGTATATTTTCTTTGGAAATAATGTCTATTCAGGTCCTTTGCTCATTGTTTAATTGGATTATTTACTTTTTTTTGCTATTTTGTACAGGCTCTATATATTTTGAATATTAACCTCTTATCAGATACATGGTTTACAAATATTTTCTCCCCTTCCATAGGTTGTCTTTTCAACTTATTGGTGGTTTCTTTTAAAAAAAATTTATTTATTTATTTGAGACAGAGCACAAAATGGGAGAGGGTCAGAGGGAAAAGCAGACTCCCTGCTGAGCCAGGAGCCTGACGCAGGGCTTGATCCCAGGACCCTGGGATCATGACCTGAGCTGAAGGCAGACACTTAACTGACTGAGCCACCCAGGCGCCCTTATTGATGGTTTCTTTGGCTGTACAGAAGCTCTTTAGTTTGATATGTCCCACTTGTTTGTTTTAGCTGTTGTTGCCTATGCTTTTGGCGTCCTATCCAAGAAATTATTACCAAGACCAATGTCAAAGAGCTTTTTCCCTGTTTCTTCTAAAATTTTTGTGGTTTCAGGCCTGACATGTAAATCTTTAATTCATTTCAAGTTAATTTTTGTAAGTGGTGTAAGATAGGGGTTCAATTTCATTCCTTCACTTGTGGATCTCCAATTTTCCCAACATCATATTAAAGAGACTACCTTGTCCCCATTGTGTGTTCTTGTTGCCCTTGTCAAAGATTTGTTGACTGTAGATGCAAGGGTCTTCTGGGCTCTCAATTCTGACCCACTGGTTTGTGTGCCTGTTTTTATGCCAGAACCTTACTGTTTTGATTATTATAGTTTTGTAATATAGTTTGAAATCAGGAAGTGTAATACTTTACCTTTGTTCTTCTTTCTCAGTATTGTTTTGGCTTAGGGATCCTTTGGGGATCCATAAAAATTTTAGGATAGTTTTTGTTATTTCTGTGAAAAATGCCATTGGAATTTTGATAGGGATAGCATTGAATCTGTAAATTGCTCTCAGTAGTATGGACATTTTAACAATATTAATTCTTCTAATCCAAGTACATGGGGTATCTTTTCCATTTATTGTGTCTTCAATTTCTTTCATCAATGTCTTATAGTTTTCAGTGCACAGGCCTTTCACTTGCTTAGTGAAATTTATTCCTAAGTATTTTATTGTTTTTTTATGCCACCATCCATGGGATTCCTTTTTTTCTCTTTCAGATAGTTTATTGTTAGTGGATAGAAACACATAACAGATCTTTATACGTTGATTGTGTAACCTGCAACTTAGCTGAATTCATTTCTTCATTTACTAATGGTGTTCTAACAGTTTTTAGTGGAATCTTTAGGTTTTCTTTACACAGGATCATGTCAACGGCAGAGATAACATTACCTCTTCCTTTCCAACTTAGAGGTCTTTCATTTCTTTTCCTTGCCTAATTGCTGTGGCTAGGACTTCCAATATTATGTTAAACAGAAGTGGTGAGAGTAGACATCTTTTCCTGTTCCATCTTAGAGGAAAGTCTTTTAACTTTACACCACTGAGTATGATGATGGCTGTGGGCTTGTTGTGTTAGACTTTCATAGGTCAGTGCGGTGACAGCTGCAGCCCTGGGGAGGGAACACAGCAGCAGTGACTCTGGGCAGCTCCAGCACATGGTTTCCATGTTGGTGAGGACTGTGGGCATCCTCAGGAGTGAGGATTACTAGGGTTCTCCTGCTCTCCTTTTCCCCCCATGGGGTAAAATCCCTCTAAGGGTCTCCCTCTTGGTGCTGAGCTGTTTTGGACAGGGGGCTGGGATGACACAGGCAAAATGTTTCCTACTCTTGTCTATGTGTACTCTTTTCAACATCCTCAGTTTTTGAGCTCTGCAGAGTTTCTGCTGATGCTTCACTGTAGTCCAGAGCTTTCCCAGAGCCATTTTCATCAGCTGTTCGCTTACTGGTTTTTTGGTTTGTTTTTGTGGGGTAGAGGAACATCAGGACCTTCTAGCCTGCCATGTTGCTGAACTACATTGTTACTTTTGAGTGCTGCATAGTAGTTGACCATAGCGTACTTGTTCATTCTCCTAGCTTTCAACCAATGTTAATTCTCTGCTGCCAGAAACAGCTCGGATAAGGATCGTCATCTGGGCCCCCTATATGAGAGTTTTCCTGAGGTTTATGTTGTTGGGTCACAGGTATATGTGTTTTTATTTTACTCTCTATGGCCAGACTACTCTGCAGAATGCCAGCATTAGTTTCCATCCCTACCAGCTTCACATGAGGGTTTCCCTTAGGAACCTCTTTAGAGTAAAACTTCAGTATGTTCCTAATGCCTGTTTAGTGTGTCTCCATTACCAAAAAGGAGGGCTGAACCAGTTTCCTCAGACACTTCATAACTGCAGAGTCTGTCTTCTAGACAATAAGAGAATTTGAACAAGTCCTAAACCTGACTTTAATTGTTAATTAGGTCACCCACCTCTTCCTGTCCAAACACTGTGGCCAAAGGAATCGCACGTGAGAACTGAATAATTGATGGCCCTAACTAAAATCCCAGTGTTGTTACTAAAAGAGAGAGAAATGGATGTTGAATGACCAGAACAAGTGCTTACTAGAGCATATGTTCTTAAAACTATAGCCTGTGGTTAGTAGGTATGACCAATCCACAGTCCTAACCCAAGCCACAACATCTCTGAGCAATATCCAAGATGGCTCAGTTCTGTTTCTGCATAAGAGACCACCTCAAAACTTAATGGCTTGAGACAGAACCCATTTATTTACTCATGATTCTGTAAGTGAGTTCAACTGAGGGGTTCTCCTGGTATTTTGTCTAGAATTACTCATGTGGCTATAATCATCTGGCAGCTTCTCTGGTGCTGGAAGATCCAAGAGGGCCTCACTCACATGCCTGGAAATTAGATGGGGCTGCCAGCTGGAATGTCTCAGTTCTCATCCATGCAGCCTCTCTGATAAGATGGCCTGCGTTTCTTACACAGAGGCGATCACAGTAGGCAAGCCTCAGTGCAAGAGTACATAACAAGTCTCTGGTTTGACGTTTGCTGATGTCTCATTGGCCAAAGCATGTCACATGGCCAAACCCAAAATCAACATGGGGAGGTGCCACATAAGGCAGTGAGTGTCAGATGCATGCTTCATTGAGAGCCATTAAAATAACAGTCTACTATTCTAGAGGACAGTTCCACAGCATACTACACTAAAATTAGTGCTTTACTGAGAGTCACCTAGAAAGGGGTACGACTCCCTGGCCAAAAACTGAAACCTAGAGAAATATTTGGCTCTTCTGGATTGAGCCAGCCCAGGAGATTGAGGGAACACTGAGTTAATGAATTCTAAGACAACACCCCCACATGGAGACTAGAGAAAATTCAAGGTACAAACAAAACAGACAATGAGACTTTGAGCTTTGGTGTTGGAAGACATCTACTGAACAGGGATTCTCAGCCATAGAAGCGATCTGCGGCAGAGAGGGCTAGTTGTCCACCCAATATCCGTTCTTCCCTTTGTCCTTATTAATAGGATCCATTTTATTCAAGGCAACAATCTTCTCTAATGAAAAATTATATTCATTGGCCTCCCTTGAAACTAAGTATGGCAATGTGAAGCTAAATATGGCTAATCACATTCTGGAAAACAGTATGGATTTTCCTCAAAAAGTTAAAAATAGAACTACTCTATAGTCCAGCAGTTGCACAACTAGGTATTTACCCAAAGAATAAAAAAATGCTAATTCAAAGAGATACATGCACCCCAATGTTTATAGCATCATTATCTACAATAGCCAAGCTGTGGAAACAGCCCACGTGCCCATCAACTGATGAATGCGTAAAGAAGATGTGGTATATATATATAAAATGGAATATTCCTTGGCCATTAAAAAGAATGAAATCTTGCCATTTGCAACACAGATGGAGCTAGAGAGTATTATGCTAAGTGAAATAAGTTAGAGAAAAACAAATACCATATTATTTCACTCAGATGTGGAACTTAAGAAACAAAACAGATGAACATGGGTGGAGGGAAAGAGAGGCAAATCAGAAAACAGACTCTTAACTGTAGAGAACAACTGAGAGTTGCTGGAGGGGAGGTGGGCAGGGAGATGGGCTAAATGGGTGATGGGTATTGAAGAGGGCACTTGTTGTGATGATCACTGGGTGTTATATGCAAATGATGAGTCAGATGTAGTTTTTATACCTGAAATATTACACTGTACGTTAACAAACTGGAATTTAATAAAAATGAAAAAATAGGGACACCTGGTGGCTCAATAAATTAAGCGTATGACTCTTGGTTTAGGCTCAGGTCACAATCTCAAGGTCATGAGATCCAGCCCCATGGCGGGCCCCTCATTCAACCCAGAATCTGATTGAGATGTTCTCTCCCTCTCCCTCTGCCCCTCCCCACCACGGGTCTCTAAATAAATAAATAACAAATAAATAAATAAAATCTTTTTTTAAAAACCTTGAAAAAGATAACAAAATAATAAAAAATAATAAATGTGGCTAGTCAAATGTAAGTGGAAATTTATTGTTGGGTAAAAGTTCCGGGAAGGCTCTTTAAAGGGGGACAATATTCTGACTCCGTTGGCCATTTCTCTTCTTCCTCCCTGGAATATGTACATGATGGCTGAAGCTCCAGCAGTCATATTAAGACTGTGAAATGACCTTGGGGATGAAGACTTCGTGCCAAGGATGGTGGAGTAGGAAAATCAGTATCTGAGTCCCCAGTGATAGACTGGTGGGCTTCTTTTACAAGAGTGAACAAACTATATTTTCAAGCCATTCTTTGAGTTTTTAGCCAATACAGCTGAATTTAATCCTAACTAGTACATCAAGGTAGATTGAGGGATTTGTACTATGTACACTGGGCTAATTTGTGGCTTTTTGAAACTTGATTTATTTTCCTTTTTTCTCCCCCTGTTTTACAGAAAGTCTCTCAAAGCCCTGTCCTTGTTTCAGTTATACCCAGGGAACACAAGGCAAGAGATTCTTGCCTAGACAGACTGTGTACAGGTGGCTGGCGGGAATAACAAAATGAAAGGACACATGAGGGGACGTAATTAGAACTACAAATCAGCTTCCCCTGCTCACTAGGACACTTTGATAAACACTGGAGGTTCCAACTTATCAGAAGAGAATTACTCTTTACACACCCTGGAGAACCATCAGATAAACCTTGAATGATTCTTTAAAAGATGGAAAATATTTGGACACAGAAAAGAAAGGACAATGGACATTCCAAATAAGGGTAGTCTCACAAGCATGAGCTCCAAGTCAGTTAGCAGTATGCTGGCTGGTCTCAGAGGAATGGACTTGTTGAGGTGAAGGGTTCATAGGAAGATGGAGTGGAAAAAGAATAGGGAAAGCTTTTAATAACATTTTAGAGGTTGAATATTTCTCCTGAAATCATCAAGCAGAGCCTGAGGATTTTATAGCAGGGGGACCATATGATGAAGCTAATGATTTTAAAAGGTCAGTCTGGTCTTGACATTAAAGATGGGTTTGGAACTGAAGGAAGTCTAGAGGTTAGAAGAGCCTTTAAAGGTCCTTATAATAGTCCGGATGTGAAATAATCTTCTCCTGGATGGACTCAGGTGATAGCAACAGGAACAGAGATGAAGGGAACAGAGATGAAGGCTTGTGGAAGGATGGCAGAGTTCCGAGTCACACTAACATGGTTACTTGGGAGCTTATTTCTCTGGAAAACTAAGAAACTAAGAGTGTTACTGAAAGCTATTACAAAAAGCTTTAAGGAAAAGTCTGAGTTTTTGGGTCAGGCACAAAAATCAAAGTATATCTGAAAATCAAAGTGGTTATTATATTCTAAGAAAAACAGAAATGTTCTACCTGAACACCATTATTAGGCTGTGTCACCCAGACTCAAAGAACAATTATGGAACTTTCTACCTTTTTGTAGATTTATAAACTTCTCTGTAGAGCAATGCAAGTGAAATGGTTAAAACGACAAGCTTTTCTAAATGCAATTCAGTATATTCTGGATTGGATCCTGAGATAGAAAAAGGACATTAGTGGAAAAACTTGTGAAATCTGAGTAAAGTCTAGAGCTTAGTTAATAGTAACGAACCAACGTTAACCTCATAGTTTTAGCAAATGTGCTTCAGTTACAGAAGATGTTAATATTAGGGGAAACTGAGTATGTGAGTCCATTCGTGTGGCTATAACAAAAATATCATAGACTGGAGGGCTTAAACAAAAACATTTCTCACACTTCTGGAGGCTTGGAAGTCCGAGATCAAGGTGCTGGCAGATTCAGTGTCTAGTGAGGGCCCACTTCCTGGTTCACAGACGACCATCTTCAGGCTGTGTTTTCACATTGTAGAAGGGTGAGGGAGCTCTCTGGGGTCTCTTACAAGGGCACTAATCTCATGATTGGGGCTCCACCCTCATGACTTAATTACCTCCCAAACATCACTTCTCCTAATATCTCACACTGGGGTTTAAGCTTCAGCATAGGAATTCTGGGACACAAATATTCAGTCCATAGCACTGGGGATACAGGAACGCTCTGTGCTATCTTTGCAATTTTTCTATAACCTAAAATTATTCTAAAATAAAAAGCCATAAACTTCGAAGCCAAAGAGACCTAGGTTGAACTCCAGCTGAATGAATTTAGGCAATTTCCCTAAATCTCACTTTCCTCAAAAATGAAATAGGGTAACAAGAGTACTGATCTCATGGTATTTAATGAGACAATACAGGGGTGCCTGGGTGGCTCAAGGCCACCCCGGTTAAGCACCTGCCTTTGTCTTAGGTCATGATCCCGGGGTCCTGGGATCGAGGCCCCACAATGCATCAGGCTCCCTGCTCAGTGAGGAATTTTCTTCTCCCTCTGCCTCTTCCCCTCCCCCTTGCTCTGTGCTCTCTCTCTCTCTCTCTCTCTTGCTCTCTCTCAAATAAATAAATAAAATCTTTAATGAGACAATACTGGTAAAATCCTAAGTGTGCTGCCTGGTACCAAGTAACACTAGGGTTTATTTTTTGTGCTATTGATGAACGTTTTATTCAAAAGAGTTCCCAAATAACTCAAAAGTAATGGAAAGATCTAAAAACTTGCTGGTCAAAAAATGATTCAACCACAACACGTCTATCAGAATGGCCAAAATCTGAAACACTACCAACACCAAATGCTGGTGAGGATGTGTAGCAACTGGAACTCTCATTCATCGCTGATGGAATAAAAAATGGTGCAGCCACTTTGGAAGGCAGTTTGGCTGTTTCTTACAAAGCTAAACATACACTTACCATATGATCCGGCAATCATGCCCCTTGGTATTTACCCAAAGGAATTGAAAACTCATACCCACACAAAACCTGCACACAGATGTTTATAGCAGCTTTATTCATATTTGCCAAAACTTGGAAGCAACCAGGATGTCCTTCAGTAGGTGAATGGATAAATCAACTGTGATACATCAGACAATGGGATATTATTCAGCCTAAAAATAAATGAGCTATCAAGCCATGAAAAGACATAGGAAAGGTTTAAATGCATATTACTAAGTGAAAGAAATCAATCTGAAAAGGCTGCATACTGTATGATTCCAACTATATGACATTCTGGAAAGACAAAACTATGGAGATTGTAAAAAAATCACTGGTTGCCAGGGCTTGGGGAGGGGACAGAGATGAATACACAAAACATGGAGGATGTTTAGGGCAGCAAAAATAATCTGTCTGATACCATAATGATAGATACATGTCAATATACAATTGTCCAAACCCATAGAATGAATCCTAATGTAAACCATCGACTTACGGTGATTACGATATGTCAGGATAGGTTCATCAGTTGTAACACATGTCCCATTCTGGTGGGGGTACTGATAATTAGGGGGAGACTATACATGTGTGAGGGCGGGAGTATATGGGAAATCTCTATATCTTCCTCTGCATTTTGCTATGAACCTAAAACTGCCCTTAAAAAAGAAGTCTTTTCTTTTTTTGTATCCTTTGGGTAAATCCCTAGTAGTGCAATTACTGGGTCATAGGTACCTCTATTTTTAACTTTTGGAGGAACCTCCATACTGTTTTCCAGAGTGGCTGCAGCAGTTTACATTCCCACCAACAGTGTAGGAGGGTTCCCATTTCTCCACATCCTCACCAACACCTGTTGTTTCCTGTGTTGCTCATTTTAGCAGTTCTGTCTGGTGTGAGGTGATACCTCATTGTAGTTTTGATTTTCATTTCCCTGATGATAAGTGATGTTGAGCATCTTTTTTTTTTTAAGATTTCATCTATTTATTTGACAGAATGAGAGAGCAGGAGAGCATTAGCAGTGGAAGTGGCAGAGGGAGAGGGAGAGGCAGACTCCCCGCCGAGCAGGGAGACCGATGCAGGACTCAATCCCAGGACACTGAGATCATGACCTGAGCCAAAGGCAATCGTTTAACCAACTGAGCCACCCAGGTGCCCCTGATGTTGGGCATCTTTTCAAGTGTCTGTTGGCCATCTGGATGTCTTCTTTGGAAAAATGTTTATTCATGTCTTCCCATCTTTTAACTGGGTTATTTGGGTGTTGAGTTTTATAAGTTGTTTGTATATTTTGGATACTAATTCTTTATCAGATCTGTCATTTGCAAATATCCTCTCCTATTCCGTAGATTGCTTTTTAGTTTTGTTGATTGTTTCCTCTGCTGAGCAGAAGCTTTTTATTTTGATGAAGTTCCAATAGATTATTTTTGCTTTTGTTTCCCATCTAAGAGACACATCTAGTAAGAAGTAGCTATGGCCAATGTCAAAGAGGTATGGAAGTGTTGAATGACTAAATTCTACACCTGAAACTAGTATTACACTGTATATTAACTAACTGGAATTTAAATAAAAACTTGGGGGAAAAAATGAAGTCTTTTTTTTAAAGAAATGAAAAACATTAAAATTTGATTTTTTATTGAGGTATGATTAACATACAACATATTAGTTTCAGATGTACAACATAATGATTAGATATTTGCGTATGCTGGGAAATGATCACCACCATAAGTCTAGTTAACATGTCACCATACGTAGCTACAGAATTTTTTTTCTTGTGATAAGAACTTCTAAGATTTACTCTCTTAGCAACTTTCAAACACGCAATAAAGTTATATTAACTAGAGTCACTGTGTGTGCATTATATCCCCGTAACTTATTTGTTATAACTGGAACTTTGTACCTTTTGACGCCCCTCAACCATTTCCCCCCACTCTTTACCCCCCACTTCTAGCAACCACCAATCTGTTCTCTGTATCTATAAATTTGGTGCTTTTTTTTTTAAGATTTGATTTTTAAATGGGATTGAATTTAATGTTACAGATACTCTGATGGTCAGTTTTATGCATCAACTTGGTTGAGCTATAGTCCTACAGTTATTTAATCAAACGCTAATCTAGGTGTTTCTGTGAAGGTATTTTGTAGATGTAAATTAAAGTCCACAATCCATTGACTTGAAGTGAAGGAATTATAAATAACCTAGGTGGGCCTGGTTAAATTAGTTGAAAGGCTTTAAAGAATAAAACTGAGGCTTTCATGAGGAAGAAACTCCACCTGTGGATAGCAGATAAGGTTCTTAATCAAGAGACGCCTGGGTGGCTCAGTTGGTTAAGCGTCTGCTTTCTGCTCAGGTCATGATCCCAGTCCTGGGATCAAGTCCCACATTGGGCTTCTTGTTCAGCAGGAAGCCTGTTTCTCCCTCTGCCCGCTGTTCCCCCTGCTTGTGCTCTCTCTCTCTCTCTCTGATAAATAAAAATCTTTTTTGTTTTTAAAAAAAAAGGCTCTTATTCAAGAAGTCCAACCTGCCATTCCTGAAAAACTGCCTTGTAAATTTTGGGCTTGCCTTGCCAGCCCCACAATCACATGAGCCAATTCTGTGGAATAAATCTCTTAATGTATATCTTCCACTGGTTCTGTCGCTCTGGTTGAACCTGGACTGATACTGGTAACCTACCCAAGATTCTGGATTCAGCGTGCCCACAAGCAGCTTGAATTTCTCCAATATTAAACTATGGTGACCAAAGTTAAACAAAGTTGAGGTGACAGAAATTCATTAGAATAATGCAGAGGAATACACTCTAGATGGGTTCATCAAGTTCCCCTCTTTCAGCTCAGCTCACACCCAAAGCAATATGGAGGAGAGTCCCTGATGACCAGCTGACGACACTTTGAAGGCCTGAAAATGGACCACTGCTGTCCCATAAGGACAGCCCCAAAACACAGCAGTGAAGGCAAGTATTCACAACGAGCAGAGCTTGGGGCCATACACTTAGTCGTCCACTTCATGTGGAAAGAGAAGTGACTCAAGGTAAGAACATTTACGGACCACAGATGTATACCATTGTCCACCCCTGGCAAAAGATGAACTGTTCTAATCCCCTCACTGACAGGAATGGAAAAGGACACGTTCCTCACTGTTCAATGTTCATTCACACCGGCATTCATTCACCACTGCTATCTGCGCACCTGAGGTTTTGTTTAGATGCCCACATCTGGCACAATACTGCAGTCCAAGATATTACCTGGTTGAATGTGAGTAATCTTATGTAATCCTCCAGGATTGGTCTAGATGTTTTAGGGGTTAAATCTGCAAATTAAACGGGAATACAAGAGGACCACTACCCCCTACATCCTTTAGGGTAACATTAGCCTGTGCTGTTTCCCATGAAGATGTAATATTGTTTGGGCTGGAGCAGTGGGAAGGGGATGAGGAGTTTCAGGGAATACCCACTGTGGTGCTCTTATCTTTCAGGCCAAGGAGCCAATGTAGAGGTTCTGTCATATACCAATTTCAGGGCCAACTGACCCACTAGAGACCAGATGACCCACTGTGAAGTAGACCTGAGTCAAGACTCTTATTTCCTGGCCTCCCGTTTGCCCCGACTCTAACAGTAGACCACAAAACTGCTTTGGGTTCTCAGATAGCAATGTCAACTTATACCCTATGTCCAATAGGTTTGGAAATGTTTGGTTATTCCCTTTCCCCAGTGATTGGTTATCTGAGCAAATGGCCATGGGTCTCCCTGGGAAAGGACTAGAGGAATCATTACCATACCTACTGGCCATGGTGTTGTCGTATCCTTCATTCTCGGAGACATGGTCTCTCCTTAATTCAGGGTACCTGGGTCTTAAAACAGCTCAGGTCTCTTATCATCCATGCTTGATTTCTCTCGATGGCTTAAATTAAGCAATACCCTTATTGCCTGTCCATCTGTCTCTCTCCCGGGGAACACATCTATTAACCAACTCTGTAGCCTTCTTAGCGATCAGCCCCACGCACCCCCATGACACTCCGATTTTGTAGCCTCATTGCTTCTGATGAGTACAGACCTTCTGGTCTTTATCATCTTGGGGTCCTTTTACCCCCTTGTTAGCAGGAAGCCCTATTCTGTCATCAGCCCTGTCCTCCAGGGACAACTACCAAAGAGACTCTCAGCCAATCTGGTGCCCTCTTAACAGAGCGTTCTTTTTTTTTTTTTTTTAAGATTTTATCCATTGCTTTGACAGAGAGAGAGAGCACAAGTGCACAGAGCAGCAGCAGAGGCAGAGGGAGAAGCAGGCTCTCCGCGGAGCAGGGAGCCCGACGCGGGGCTCGATCCCAGGACCCTGGGATCACGACCCGAGCCGAAGGCAGACGCTTAACTGACTGAGCCCCCCAGGCGCCCTGACAGAACATTCTCTAATATGTTGATAAATGGACTGTCCTCTGGGCCCTGCCCCAGAACTTAATCCGTTGGTGGGCTTTCTGGCCCTAGGTTATATGTCCACTCTAGCATGCCCTCTTCTCTCAGACTTCTGACCCATTTTTCTACCTCCTGCCACAGCAGTTCTGGAATTTCTACTTCACTTGGTGTGGGCCTTGCCTTTCTTCAAACTTTAAAGAGCCATCATTTCCCAGGGTCATTGCCAAAGGTGTTACATCACGTATTATGGAAGAATGCTGCCATGATAAACTCTCTTTATTATGTTCTAACCTCCCTTCAGCGGGCACCGTCAGGATCCAGTTCCAGCTACACCTTCCCGGCCGCTGCTAGTGCACGCTGGTGGGCTCCCTCAGTGCCTTCCCCCCAGAGCCTCTGTCCTTCCTTAGCAGGCTCAGCACTCCCACGGTTGAGTTTTATTGTGATTTAACCCCGCTTACTGGCCTGACAGCCAGAGGAGGCTCAGCACTCCCACGGTTGAGTTTTATTGTGATTTAACCCCGCTTACTGGCCTGACAGCCAGAGGAGGAGATGGCTGGAGATCCTGAGGGGGCTCCCTATTGTGTTGCACGGCAGACGCTTCTGTGTTGTTTTCAAACAAGCAGGGAGCATGGTTTTTAACAGGAAGTAGTACGCCCTTTCCTCAGGCTCAGGACACTCAGAGGAGTTGAGATTTTCTGAGGCATCAACCCAGATTCCCGATCCCAAGTCATAGGGTACCAACCTTTGCCAGTCGTGGCCCTGACCTTGGTGTCACAGACGTGGTAATTGGAGAACGCAACCACCTCTGGAGCACTAGTATTCTTCTAATTACACGTGAGGCCTGATCTTTTGGTTGTTCTGCTCTCCAGCAGCAGGAATATTGTGATGGGATCACCACACAATTAGAGAAAGGACAGACACTATTGAGAAATCCCGACCCAGAAGCTGTTTACCATAACCGATGTGATTTTAGTTGGTCTTCCTTAGGAGAACAAATGTGTGCATTTTTAGTTACCTGAAAATAATTCATCATGTTAGGCAGGTGATTTTCTTGTTGGGCTGTGTGATTTGGGGATGCTATAGAAGGTGGAAATGGAAATGCCAAAGGGATGGCTGCCGTGGATATGGGTCAGTGTTCCTTCCCCATGGCTTCCCAACCCCCACCCCTCCCAATCTTAGGACAATAGAGGTGGGATTCAGTGCTCTGCCTCCCACTGGGGAAATCAGGTCAAAGAGAGCCTTTCCTCTCCCCATTCCAGGGCGGCCAGCACACAGCTGGCTGGCCCGGTTTTGCCAAGGTCCAGGAATCTGGAAGGAGGAGCACCCGGCTGGCTGAGACTCCGAGGAAGACGCAGCCACGTCGGGGAAGCAGGTGGGGTCGGCATGACTGACCTGGGAGTGGCCTGCCTGGCTACAGCCTGCCTCTGGCATGTGGCAGGCCCGGTTCTGATTCTCAGGCAACTGGGACAGGCTGGCTCTGCAGCAGATGCTCTCAGCAGCCCCGCTGCCTCGCCTCTGTGTGCTGCACCCCGGGGGCAACTGCCAGGAGCTGGCCCTCTGACAGGAGGCTTCCCCCCGCCCCGCCCCCCGAACAGGAGCAGGCTGCCCTACCCACGCTAGCGGCTGCCAGAAGGATCCGACAGTGAGCAAGCCCGAAGCAGCCCCGAGGCTCAGACTCACAGAAATCAGTGTCTAACTCCCCCTGTGCCTGCCCCACGTGAGCAAGAGAACTCAAAAGATCCGTGTTCCCACACGTTCGCAGAGTTCTGCTGAGGGCTCATTTCTGGAGCCCACCAGACGGCTCTGATTATACACTTTTGATCAGCTGTCTCTCTTCCCGCCTCCCGTCTCCACTCTCCTAACCGATGTTTCTGCCACCTCCCAAATAAACTCCTTGCTTTCAAACTCTTTGCCCAGAATCTGCTTTTGGAGGAAACCAAACTAAGCAGGTTCCCTTCAGCACAAAGGGATTTCACTGGGAGGCTCCTGGAGGTGCGAAGGATTGAGGGGAGGGAGGGTTCACAAGCAAGCCGGGAAATAGATAATCACAGAACTCAAAAGGGGTAGGCCTGTCGAGAAGAGCCCAGTCCACACGTCACACTGTATCCCCCGCAGAGGAGCCAAAGTCTGAGAGATGTGTCTGCTTGCAGAGCGCAGCTCCAGAGCTGCCCCTGGCTGGGTGTGCAGGTTGGAAAAAAGAAAGTGTTTTCTTTGGCTTCCAACGTGGGGGGTAGGTGTCTCCTCCCGTCAAGACTTGCAACATTGTGTCTGCCTTTGGCTCAGGTCACGATCCCAGGGTCCTAGGATCCAGCCCCGCATCCGGCTCCTTGCTCAACAAGGAACCTGCTTCTCTCTCTGCCTGCCACTCCCCGTGCTTGTGCTCTCTCTCTCTCTCTCTGACAAATAAATAAATAAAATCTTTAAAAAAAAAAAAAAAGACTTGTAACATGAGCTGGGTGCTTTTACAAAGACGAGCTGAACTCTTAAAAGACAGGGGAAAAAAAGACAAACTCCAAGCAGAAAAAAAACCTAATGGCCTTGAATCTACTTCATTTTATTCTCCAGGGTTATGAAGAAGGTATGAAACCGCTGGTTATCACCCAAATAACAATCACAGCTTTTGCCGTCTGCTTATCAAAATGTCTGTGGTATAAAAGCTTTAGGAGAGTCAAAATGTCCTGTTCCTTCCCAATCTGATACTGATTTTTTTTTTCTGTCTGTCATTTCTTAAGTTAATTTTTCTGCCTTTGTAAACTCTATTAGGATCTATTTTCTACCTTCGTGAAATAGTTCATCTTTCTCTTATACTAGATGCTCTATTCCCCCAACTTCCTTTATATTATTTATAAATCATATCACATTTTTTCTTTACTATTCCTAGTCCTACAAGATCATAAGGGCATGGAATTGAGATCCAAGAAGGCAATAGGGCATAATAAGAGGAAGCACTTTTTGAGCACTTGCTCAGTGAAAACAAACGGCAGCAGGCATTCGCTCACTGAAACCTCACAGTTACTCTCTGAACTAGCCATTAGTCTCAGCTCCATTTTAGAGGCAACGAAACTGAACCTTCAGACTTACCCTAGGGTAAGAAGCCTAGCAGATTTTACCCTCTGTACCTTTACCCCTCAGCCGTATCAACCCTGCAGTTACAAAAAGGGAAGGATTCCCTCCAAGCTGTCATGGAGGCCTTCTGGTTTCCTGTGTGCATTCTTAAGTGTATCTTTAAAGCTTTTCATTTCCCTTGGACTATCTAGGGTTCTCAGAAGAAGCCAGGTGTCTCCATGATCCTTACAAACACGACTATCACTATGGCAATTAAGTCCCACAGCCACTTGATCTCCCCATGCCTTGCCCTCCACCGCACTTGGCTTCTTGCTGTCATACCATGATCATCTGGGTAGTCATGTTGCGGCTATACGCCATGAATTTTCCATGTCCCATTCTCCCCTCACTCTTACCAAGCACATGATCTCTGTGCTATGCACAACCCAGTCTCAAAATCCTGTTTCAAGGGTCTGCTTTCTGAGTATAATACAAATTATAAACTGGAAGTTGTCCCTTAATTCCACGATCCCACACAGAACTCCAGAAATAAAACACAGATAACAACTGTCCCCTAACTGTACATAGGCTACATCATATTACATCACCTTTCACTCTAAAATCCCCAGTCTGTCATTCTTTGGCTAATTTCTCTTCTCTTCCCATTCTCATTCGACTTTTAATTAAGCATTTCCTCAGTGGTGTTTAATTCCTTGCTTTCCACCCGAGGCAGATTATCAATGTACTTCTTCAAACAAAGTCAATGTTTTTTCCAAGAAAAATAATCAGTGGACTTAATTTCTTTTCTCTTACTAGTTTTGCATCCCCAGCACAGAGCTCAGTGACTGTCTCATAAAACATATGAAAATTGTAAGAATAACACTTTATATTTTAAGTCTTTACTATAAGCTTTACATATCTTATCTCATTTAATCTTCACAACAATACCATGTGGTATTTACCATTATTATCCCAGCTGTGAGGAAACAGGCTTGGAGAGTTTAAGGAACATGCCCAAGGCAACACACACAACTGATAAGTGAGAGAACCGGCTCCATGTGATACTAAATGTGTTGAGGTTCCACAGCCTCTTTCAAGAGTGTTTATAGAATGAACAGCCAGGGGGCACCTGGGTGGCTCAGTCATTAAGTGTCTGCTTTCGGCTCAGGTCATGATCTCAGGGTCCTGGGATCAAGTCCTGCATCGGGTACCCTGCTCCGCGGGAGGCCTGCTTCTCCCTCTCCCACTCCCCCTGCTTGTGTTCCCTCTCTCGCTGTGTCTCTCTCTGTCAAGTAAATAAATAAAATCTTTAAAAAAATTTTAAAAATTAAAAAAAAAATAATGAACAGCCAGATGATGAACCCCAATAAATGCTATACATTCATTTTGTGACCCAGACAAAACTTCCTGGTATCATCACTGACCCTTTTTACCAGACTTCACTCTTACGGCTCCATCAATTGTTGTGGGTAATAGAAACCAACTCTGGCTAAACTTATCAAAAATAAAGGGATGGGTTGAAAGGTAAGGTTGGCCCACAGAATTAAAGTGATGACTGATCAGCAAATTTTGGAAAGGACAGAACCCAGGCAAAAAACCAAGGAATAAAGCAGCAGGAGACTCGACCCTTTGGGATGAATCAGCATCAACTATTTTCAGTCCTCATGTCACTCTGCGTCAAGCCTCAAATTCCAGTGAGAGCCTGTCTGACATCATTGGGATCCCCATCCAGCCCCAGGCCAGGGAGTGGGGGTGGAGGTGGGATGGGGCACCATGACTGGCGGTTCCACTGAGACCACTTCCAGAAAGGAAAGCAGAGGAGCAATAACTATAGATAGACTTCGTGGGTGCTGGGCAGGCAACAAAATGTCTGCTGCAATGACCTCAACACATCCGTGGTCAGAGGAGAAAGATCTGGACTAGTGAAAATATTCAAGGAAATGCACAACAGAGAAAATTCCTCAAGAAAAGGTCCAAAATGTTTAGAGCACTGTTTCTCAAAAAGACCACTTTTAACAAAATAAATAAAAGATTTTAAAAGAAAAGCTCACGGACCATCTAGTGTTGCCTTAAATTACTTTTCACTGCAACATTACTTAGATGTGTCCAAATATGAAAACAGGGGTAAAAATTTCCTTGGATTTACAGCACTTATAAAATTATAAAGGCACAACACATTTTAAAATTCGACCCAAACAAAATGATGAAACCAATATAATTGAAGTTACTTACACAAGTTTAACTTGACAGCTGATATTTTTCTGAAACGGAGCTGTTACTCCCAAAGTGCCTCGGGTTCTGCCTGCTACACTGAGGCATTTCGGAGTTCAGCACTGCGGTGTGGTTGCATACTTGCTGATGACTCAGTTCTCCCGCCACTTTATCCCTTCAATCCACGGGGAAACCTTGGGACAGCAGGGCCGGTCATGACTTGGCCTTCATTTGGCATGAAAATATCTGTGCTCTCTTATTAACCCATGATAATTAGAATAATTTGATGTTAATGAATCAGAAACACAAACAGAGGCGTAAAAATTCTTGGCAATGCTCAGTAATGAGATGATCGCTCGGATGATCCATAACATGGCTGATACTGAAATTTTTTAGAGTACCTTGGAAACATAAATGCAACTTTTAAACTTTCTTATGTAGATTTCATGGATATCTGAGACTATATCCTTGGGACCCCAGGCATTGTGACCCCCAGTTTGAGAAAGAGGTGTTTAGAGCACTGGCATCATCCTTAGAATAAATATGTGATGAACCCTTTGAAAAGGGTATTACAATGACTTGCTGCTATAAATTCCTACATATGTGTTGGGTATAAAATTTCCATATGCATTCTGATAGTTCTTCTGACCTTGATATTCTGTATATTGTATTTATTTTTTTTAAAGATTTTATTTTTATTTATTCATGAGAGACAGAGGGAGAGAGAGAGAGAGAGAGAGAGAGAAGCAGAGGGAGAAGCAGGCTCCCAAGGAGCAGGGAGCCCGATGCGGGACTCGATCCCAGGACCCCGGGATCATGACCTGAGCCGAAGGCAGACGCTTAACCATCTGAGCCACCCAGGCGCCCTGTATATTGTATTTAAAGAGAAAAAAAATACCTTACAGCCTCTTGATAACCTCTATGGAGTGGGTGAAAACTCCAGTTTCTATGAATACAGTAATATGTGTTCGTCAAAGTGTATAAAAAAAAGCATGTAAATTGAGGGACACCTGGGTGGCTCAGTCGGTTAAGCGTCTGCCATCAGCTCAGGTCATGATCCCAGGGTCCTGGGATCGAGTCCCGCATCGGGCTCCCTGCTCAGCAGGGAGCCTGCTTCTCCCTCTGCCTCTGCCCCTCCCCCTGCTTATTCTCTCTCTCTGACAAATAAATAAAATCTTAAAAAAAAAAGGGTGTAAATTGAGTTAATAGAGGTTGGGATTCTGACCATTCCTCTAGTTACAAAATGGCTAATAATTATCTAGCTATTCTGAGTAAATGCACATGTGGAGAATTTTGCTTCCCAGTGATTGTGAAACACAGCACTTGATTTTAAAAATATTTCTGATCCAGTAAGACTAAACGACATTCTGCTCCATTTAAAAAGATCAACTCAACCAAACTCTGCAAGCACTGACTTTCTAAATACATTGTTTAAGTTATTCTAAATTATGTGGCTGAGTTAGACTCAGAATTACAGCATCTTAATAAGGCACAAAACAGTAATAGCTGAAGAGAAATGCTTTCATATGTAAGGTAGAGTCTTCCAGGAATTGTTTGAATTTTGCATTTATATTTCTAAAATAACCCCAGAAAGTTTAATATCAGCATGTTATGATTATCTGGGTGACCATCTATAACAATGAGAAAGATTTTGATTATCACTGGTGATATGGGTCTCTTTAATTTATAATTATGCCTTGTTTACAAGTCTCTTAGAAACATGAACAAATAGCACTGAGACTATTTCAATGAAGAATAGCTCTTAAATCATCATATAAGAAAAAAGTAATCTTGCATGTGCTAGTTCCAAATGCCAGAATGATTCTGATTACTTAGATCAACAGAACTAGTTAATAGGCTAGGTTTATGAAGAGACGCTATACAGAAACATCTTCTTAATATTTAGTTTCATTTTGGGGCGCCTGGGTGGCTCAGTGAGTTAAACATCTGACTTCGGTTCAGGTCATGATCTCAGGATCCTGGGCTCGAGCCCCGCGTCAGGCTCCATGCTCAGCAAGGAGCCTGCTTATCCCTCTGCCCCTCCCCTTGCTCTCTCTCTCACTCTCAAATAAATAAATAAAAACTTTTTTAAAAAATTTAGTTTCATTTTATACAAAATATAATATATAATCCTTAATTTCCACAGTTAAAAATTTGAAAAATCTGCTTTTAATAGTCATACATTAATAGTAACATGTTTTGTGGACATTTTAGATCTCTGTATGAAACTCCCATGATGAAATTGGTCATACTGAAAGAATGCAGGGTTGGGCAAGTTTAATTATTTGCACAATTCCAAATGAGTCAATAGTTGAGTAATAACCAAAAAAATTAGAGATTTCTGCATCATCTGTCACTTTAAAATGTCAACTTTTACAGTACCTTATATGAGAAAAATTAGAACATTTTAGAAATATCAGAAAAATCTATGGGGGTTCCTGGGTGGCTCAGTCGGTTGAGCATCTGACTCTCGATTTCGGCTCAGGTCATGATCTCAGGGTCTCGGGATGGAGCCCTGTGTTGGGCTCTCAGCTCAGCGCGGAGTGTGCCTGGGATTCTCTCCCTGTGCCTCTGTCCCTCCCCCTGCTTGCGCATGCTCGTGCTCTCTCTCTCTCTCAAATAAATAAATAAATCTTTAAAAAAATAAGAAAAGAAAAATCTATGGATTATCACTTTGTTAGTTGTAAGTTGGGGAAGGAAGAGATACCCTGCAGAAAGTGTCAAGCACGTCAGGGTCTTCATTTTCTAGCTGGATACGAGCTAGCTTATGAGCATCACATGATGAAGTGCAATGGGTGGGCTTTGAAACCAGCCAGGTCTTGGGCTGACTACAGGCTGTGCCTTTTATGAATTGTGTGATCCAAGACATGTCCTTAACGACTCTGAACTTTAGTTTCTTAATTTCAGGTGAAGAGGATAATAAGACTGACATGTAGGAGTGAGAGCACTTGGTTTCTTTTCAGGCTCTCTAATTCACTCTGTAATTTTGGCAGTCACATGACTACTTCAGGCCTCCTATCCTCTAGGTAATGGAGGTTTTAGTGGTTCTCAACAGGACTGTTACTTTCCTCCACCCCGGGGGCATTTGGATATGTGTGGGGTGGGTTTGGGTTGTCATAAAAATTAAGGGAATCAAGAATGCTAAATGCCCTGTACTGAGGAGGCCAGTCCCATACAACAAAGAATTGTTCCATCAGAAAGTCAACACAACCCTATTGTGAAACTAACATAGATCATCTCTGATGTTTTCACTTTGACATTTCAACATTTTATTTTATGTCATTGTTTCTTTACAATCATCTTGGGTAAACCAGATAATTAAATGCTGTGAGCCACCATGACACACATGAGCATGTTTATCAAAATAAAGAATTGTGGGGAAAGAATTGGCTTTTTTTTCCCCCTTTGGTTGGAATGGAGTACTCAAAGTAAGTCTAAGAGCAAGTGAAATAGAAGCTTTCCTGGAAATAGTTCCTAGGTGCCCCAGGCTAACTGACCTGAGGCCTTAGAGAGAAGAAGACATTCTTCCTCTGCCTCTGCTAAGACCGACCTTTTATGCTCCCACCTCCTTCCCCAGGACTGACATTTCCAGAATGACGGACTGGTGGTCGGACTGTCCATCCCTTTCACAGAAAACTCCAGCCTCCACTCCCAGGACTGTAGTATTGTTCTTTAGCCCCAAAAGACATCAGAACACATTTCTGTATTAGTACATTTACCAAATGGGGGATTCAGTCTTTAATAACACCATTTGGAGTCAGCCAAATCCCACCCAGGTCGCTTTGCTCCAAGCAAAGTTCCTTGGCACAGTCTCTCCTCTAGCATAAGGAAAGAGGAGACCAGAGCTGCGTGTGCTCCCAGAGTCTTCAGGGTCTCTGCTCCTGATATGGGAGCAAGAATACATACACTGTGCTCCAATATTTGGAGCACTGACATACAAAGCATCATGGCCTGGATCTGTACTTAGAGAAACCCCATTAATGCAAAGACAACAGGCAGCAAGGCAGCTCTGCCCACAGTAGCAACCCCATGTACAGAGACAAGTCACCTAGCGAACCCGTCTGTTCCAAAGGAAGGCCTTTGCTTCACCTTTCATTACTAAAGGCCTGTCTTGACTCCAGAACAAAGGGACAGCTGACCAAATAAATTAAAAGTCAGGAATTTTCCCAGTTTCAACTCATCAAGTGTTCAAACACTATGGAGTACAACATCAGTCAAAATCATGTGTTACAATCCAACAAACATATAACAATCACTCTTACATGTCAGGTATGATGCTAAGTCTTAAAAAAACAGGAAGGAAGGAAGGAAGAACGAAAGAAAGAAAGAACGAAAGAAAGAAAGAACAAAAGAAAGAACGAAAGAAAGAAGAAAGAAAGAAAGAAAGAAAGAAAGAAAGAAAGAAAGAAAGAAAGAAAGAAAGAAAGAAAGAAAGAAAGAAAGAAAAGAAAAGAAAAGAAAAGAAAAGAAAAGAAAAGAAAAGAAAAAGAAGAAAGAAAAACAGCTCTAGACTCAGGAATAAACATGTAAAGAAATGCAGTCACAAGTTCCTGATAAATTCTAGCGACAAACCTAACACTACACATCTCTGTGGCAAGCTTGAGAATTCTGATGCCAGTAAACCCAAGCCACTCCCAACAGGCGTATTTAGAAAAGGAAGAATGCAGGCAGGAGCCAGACTGCTGAAAACAGAAAATGAAGGTAGACCACAGAGCACGTCTTCAGTGAAAACTCAGGAAGGTAAAGGAAGCAGAGAGAAGTCTACTTCCTCAGGATTGGGCTCTGGGATTGTACAGAAGGAAGGAACGAAGACATCTACGAGAGGGCTTGACAGCCAGGGCTGAGCAGAGACACAAGGCGCTCTGGGAAGGCCAACAATTTGGCGTGTCTCCAAATCAATGTTATTTTTTAAAATGGTTCAACATTTATTTAGTGAGGTTAAGGTTAGGGTCCTTTTATTCTTTCCTTTTTTTTTAAGATTTTATTTATTTATTTGAGAGAGTGGGAGCATGAGTTGGGGGGGAGGGCAGAGGGAGAGGGAGAAGCAGACTCCCCGCTGAGCAGGGAGCCCGATGCGGGGCTCCATCCCAGGACCCCGGGATCATGACCTGAGCCAAAGGCAGATGCTTAACTGACTGAGCCACCCAGGCGCCCCTAGGGTCCTTTTATTCTTAAAAAGTACAGATAAGCCCTCCTCCTCCTTCTGCTTTGCTTCTCTTTCCTTCTCAGACCGTTCAGTCTGAAAGCTTCCAGATGAGGCAGGAGACGGAGAGAAGAGAGAAGAAGCCATGGTGGCCCAGAATGGAATGTCAGCTCAGCAAGGGGAACGCAGTGTCTGCACACTGGGGCAGTGGGGTGCATTAGAGCTCTGCATGAGGAGGAGGACATCCTTCGGAGGTGAGGGGCCACCAGGCCAGGGTGCTGGGGCAAGGGGGAAAAGGGTATCTTTGTGGAGGGGCAGCCGGGCAAGGGGTACCCACACTCTGGAGTGAAGAAGGCATCTGGGCAGGACAAGGAGTGGCAGATTGGCTGATGGAAGGAGTACAGTACAGTTGTTCCACTTTATCCGTGGGGGATATGTTCCAACACCCCCCAGTGGATGCCTGAAACCACAGAGAGTACCAATCCTATATATATACTATATCTTCTCCTGGCCATACATACCTGTGATAAAGTTAATTTATAAATAAGGCACAGTAAGTGATTAGCAACAATAATAGTAAGACAGGACAACTCTAACAATACACTGTGTAATAGTTACATGAATGTGGTCTCTCTCCAAATATCTTACTGAGGCGGAGGCATGGTGCTGGACCGTTAGGCAACTAGTGACCTTCTGACAATAGGTTGGAAGGAGGATCATCTACTTCTGGACCACAGCTGACCACGGCCGACTGAAGCCCAAGAAAGGGAAACCTCTGATAAGGGGGGGACAACTGTAAAGGTAATGGAGCCAGGCTTCTCATGCAGAAGAGAGGTACAAACATGGGAAGGAAGGAACTTTTATGGTGATGGATTCCAATTGGAGGTATTGACGTGAGGTCATGAGTTGCAATAACAGCAGATACAGAAATTAATATAAATTTAAATGTGTGTTTCTGTACATACATATATCAAGAGAGACAGGGACAGAGAAAGAATCTACCTACTAAAGGGGCCTGGGAGCAACAATACTCCAGTAACAGTGAGTACACCCAGTACCCAGATCTTGAATCCTAACCACCACTGGTCGCTGAAGAGAACCAGGGCTCCCCGGGGAAATGGCTGGCCCGCCCTCAGCCTGGGGCAGCACAGTAGAAGATGAGGCTGGAGCATCTGGAGCATCTGAGGCCAGAAAGCACCAAGTGCTCAGAGAATGAGGGGACATGCCAGAAAGGACACAGAAGCCAGGCTGAATGGGGGCCGAAACGGGGACAGTTGATCAAGATAAGTTACGGTAATCACAGATTCTTACCCAAACACATGAACCCATACTCATAATGGAAAAACACAATCAATGAATTGTCAGTTCAATGAGGTACAGGATATATATATCTCCCCACAAAAATACTGACTAATCACAAAGAGGAAAAGAAAAGTCTCAGAGGTAAAAATGTTCTGTGGGGTACTTGCAGCTTTCCTGTGTGATTGCTTCAAAATTTTATCTCTTAAAAGTGCATGAGATGGGGCGCCTGGGTGGCTCAGTTGATTAGGCGTCTGCCTTCGGCTCAGGTCACGGTCCCGGGGTCCTGGGATCGAGTCCCACATCGGGCTTCCTGCTTATCGGGGAGCCTGCTTCTCCCTCTCCCTCTCCCTCTGTGTTCTCCCTCTTTCTCTCTCTCTCAAATAAATAAATAAAACCTTAAAAAAAAAGTGCATGAGAAACGCAAATTCAATTCTGACTGAAATGTAGTCAGTGGTCTGAAAAAATCCAACAGAACATTTCCAGCTTTTGTGGTAGTTGTTTCCCGTTGGAATTTTCTAATCCTAGCCAATTATTGGGAGGCATATTAAATAATAAAAGAAATCCGTCCTCCGTCATTTATTCCATCCACACGAAACTCCCTGTGCCATGCTTTCCTTGGTTTGCAGATCCCAGTTGCTGGGATGGCTCACTGTTAACTGGCTGGAGGAACTGTGCGTGGGCATCGCAAGAACAGTCTGGAGACAGAGCTTGGCGCTCAAGTTATTTTATGTCTACCCATAGGTGCCATCTGTCTGAACCAATGTCCCACTGCACTAGTGCCTTCCCGTGCTGCATCAGCCCTGGGCAGATGCCTGCTCCCACCACCCTCCGGGCTCTGCGGGGGGCATCACCCCTGGAGCCACAGTGAGTGTGGGAAATGACTCAACAGTCCCCACTCACTGACTATTTGGATGGACACAGATGCAGAGGAAGAAACATGTCTCTTACTATACATGCTATCTCAGCAAAGATATTTGCATGCATATTGTTACAAGTGCAGAAGAAAGACCCTAAAAAGTTTCCACCAAGGACATTTAAATTATCTGTAGCTTATCCATATTAGTATTTTAGGATGTATGAAGTGCTATGGATAATCCCTCTCAGAGCAGCCATGTATGGTTGGGCAAGTTGTGCCCTGCACAAGGGCACCTGGCCGACTGAGGCTGTGTCCACCCAGAGAAAGGGGTGCATTTTAAATTTTGCACAGAGCATCTGTATGGCCTAGCAGCAGCCATCAATGTATTACCTATACCGCTCTAACTTAGTGAACAACAATAAGAAATTGTATAAAAACATTTATATGTTCACTTCTGACTCCACTACCTCAACTCCTTAAAATCTTTTTTTTCAACTATAAATTCTCCTTCCGTGCAGACTGTCAGGGACCTCTCCTTGCAATTTGGGAAGACTGGAGAAATAGTACAACATGGGACTTGCAGAGAGAAGAAAAGTACAAAGTACTAGGTGACTGGAAAAGAAAAGACACAGGAAGATTGTATCAAATTTCTAAACAGCAGTTGCTTTTAAACTTGCCTGTAACATTGCGGATAAGGCAGAAATGTAGCCCTGGGGAAGCTGCATTCTTACATCATTGTTTGGACGATGTCCTATTCAAAATTCAATATGATTGTAGTAAAGAGATAATTCCATATTCATTATAAAAAATTTACCTAGCATATGTTTCCATCTAGTTCCAGAGAGAAAATTCATGTCTATTGCATAAGTCCCTGGGGGGGCGGGGGGGGGAAATCTGGAACATTGACTTTACCCTGCTAAAGCAAGTTCATGCTGGAATTATACTAGAGAGGTTCTTAGTAAGAATTAGTGTTGGTAAGGGGCACCTGGGTGGCTCAGTCTGCCTTCGCCTCAGGTCATGATCCCAGGGTCCTGGGATCGAGCCCTGCATCAGGCTCCCTGCCTAAGGGGAGGGGGGGCTGCTTGTCCTTCTCCCTCTGCCTGCCCTTGCCCCCCACTTGTACACTCTCCCTCTCTCTCTCTGACAAATCAATAAATAAAATCTTTTTTTAAAAAGCATTAAAAAGAAAATTAGTGTTGGTAGACAAACAAAAAAACCTCATCCCCTCTCCAAGTGGGATTTTGTATAAGAGGAAAATAAGAGAATACATTCTCACCGGCCGTGCTAAGTAGACAGACAAGCAGGCAGAGGACTAGCTGCAGCATTAGAAGTAAACACCTGAGGTTCGAGCGCTAACTCAGGCTACAGCACTGAAAATCTACTAATCATTCACTGGCTCAGTATGTAATTTGACTGCATAGCGGGACTAATTCAAATTTCTTTTTAACATTATATTATAGATAAAAAATGTTGCTTCAAAAAAATCTAACCATTATATCTTATGCTTAGAATTTTTCATTATTACTTTATTATCAAATATTTCAACATACACAAAAATACTGTAGGATATATTATACCACTTAGCTATAATAAATATTTTCACTTTGCCATATTCACTTCAGTTTTTTGTTGTTGTTAAAGAGATGAAACTTAGTGTGACTACTGTCTCCTCCGTGGCCTTAGCCAATGTCATTTCGTCCCTCCAGTCCAGAGTAGCCCACTTTCCAGAAGCTGAAGTGTTTCCATCCCGAGCATATTTTTAAACTTTTACCTCCTAAGTACATAAACAATATTATTCTATAACTTGGGTTTTTTTTCACTTAACATTGTATTTTTAATATTTTTTCCATATTCATATACAGACTTCTAAGTCACTTTGCTGATCACCATAGGGTTTAGCAATAGTTTAAGTATCTGTTCTGCTACTGAAGGAAATTTTACTTGTTTGCAGTTTTTTACCATTACAACCAGTGATGAATAGTCTCATGCATTTTTCCTGGAGAACAGGCATGAGAATTTTTCCAGAGACCTATCCATCCCATTTGCTTTTCCATAAAGCTTGCTTAAATAGAGCAGATTTATATGGCTGCAGCTAGCAACAGGTTGCCAAGAAATTCTCCCCTTCGTGGAGGAAAACATAATCGTCGGCGAGGGCTCTCTGGGTGACCTGGGCCTCTACCATAGACAATGACTCCCACCTCCCACGTTGGGGCACAGCGGGGGCCCTCCAGCCCCATCGTCCTCCACGGGGAGAGCTAAAACATGCAGGGCATGCAGTTTTCATCCTGCAGGTACCCAGGCTGGTGCTTAGGAAACCCGGAACCGGAGAAGCCCTGTGGAAATGATGTATGCATGTGACAAATAGCCAAAGCTGTTGGAGGTTTACAAGTGAATATGACACTGTGGTGGGCAGGTTAATGGCTCCCCAAAGATTTCCACATCTAATCCTTGAAACCTGTGAATGTGTTTCCTCGCATGGCAGAAGGGACCATGAAAGTATGATTAAGTTAAGGTCCCTTGAGAAGAGGTGATTACCCTGGATTATCTGGAAGGGGCTGGGGTCCCATGTAATCACAAGGGTCCTTAACAAGGAACACAGAGGGTCAGAGTTAGACGCTGGAACATGCTAGGCCGCTGGCTTTGAAGATGGAGGAGGGGCCCCCAACCAAGGAATGCGGCAGCCTCTAGAAGCTGGAAAGGGCAAGGAAAGGGATCCTCCCCCAGAGCCTCCAGAAGGAACACAGCCCTCCCAACACCTTGATGTTAGCCCAGTGATCTTGGCCTAGTGTCTCTTTTGGGGCTCCAGAACTGAGAGGTAATAAATTTGTGTTGTTTTAAGTCGCTGAGTTTGTGGTAATTTATGACAGCGGCGCCATGAAATGAACAACAGCAAAGGTGGAGGAGGACCCACCTTGTTGAAACTCACAAAAAAGGAGGCGCACTGCACCCTCCTGGTCCAAGAACCAGAGTGGCCAATACCACGACTAACCTGCAGAAGAGTGTCCTTCAGAACCCCAGCCGCGAGTGCTCCCCACAGAGCCCCACTGGGGATTTGGCGGCCCATTCCTGCAAGGAGTCAATGGCCTTTAGAATTTGTGGGTGTGGTAGGCTGCAGTAAATTGGTGTGCTGTTTGTGTGATCTTTCCCATCCAGGAATTGGAGGAAACGCTCTGGTATCACTTGCTCCCTAGTCAACCCCTGATGTTGGAATCTGAGGTCTTGTCTCCCTGTTCCATGTCTGAGGGCGGCTCCCTGGGATCCACCCGCCCGGGATCCTGCTCTCTGACCCCAGTGGGCACATCCAGACCTCGCTCTGAGCTGGACCCCTTCCTGCACGCTTGGACTCCTGGCTGTGCCCTCTACTTAGATGGGAAACCTCTGGACATGGACTCCTGATGGGTCCCATCTGAGCATGTCTATCTATGCTCTATGACAGATTTGGATCTCGCTGCCCCATTCCCTGGACTTGTGACCTGGTTTTGTTTGTCCTCCAGGTTGGTCTGACCTCTGAGACCTAGACCTTGACATGACTAACTCTTGTGACTTTTATACAAAGCACACTTCCTGGCCAGCCATGCCACTAGTTAGATTAGTGCCCCCATTAAATGAAGAGGCTTTCTATTCTTCAAGAGGCCAGCAATAAATTGACAACGTATTTCAGAGCCAGGGACGGTGTTGGCAGCTCTAGATACATAGTCCATTCGATCCTAAAAGATCCCAGGGTGTGTCAGAATTCAGAATACCAATGCCCCAGGCTGCTTCTTCTGGAAAACACACCTTCCTTCTTTCAGAAGTAAGTCTAACATACATTCTTTCAGAGACCTGCTCCCCCCCTCCCCCACCATGAAGACCATGTTGATAGAGTGGATGTGGCCAATCACGTCCTCCACTCCTCCAGCCACAGTAGCAATATGTGAGCTGAGCTCATGAGAACACCTCCCCCTCCTGCCCACCAAGACGGGGTGTGTGACCTCAAGTCGGCTAATTGTAGCCCAGAAGGTTTTCAATAAAGCATTATGGGGGAGGATCCCTTTCCTGGGAAAGAGGTGAGGAGCAAGCTAAAAGATGAGAACCTGGTCTCTAATCTCACTGGGAAAGTTGGTTGAAGAGAACAAAACAGACCCAAGGGCACGAGAGTCACACTGAGAAAATAAACTTTGACAGCACTGAAGTCCCTGGAGACGCACAACGCACAGTGCTTCCAGGTGTGGGCTCGGAGTCAGACTGCCTGGGTAACCTTGGGAAAGAACACCTCCCAACCTGAGTTTCACATCTGTAAAAAGATAATAATAGTACGTAAGTCATGGGGTTGTTGTGAGGATTGAACGAATTAACATATGTGAAGCATGTTAACACGTGTGAAGCATGTTGAACAGTGCTTGGCACGTGGT
Organism: Eumetopias jubatus; assembly: GCF_037043125.1. Classification (NCBI taxonomy): domain Eukaryota; kingdom Metazoa; phylum Chordata; class Mammalia; order Carnivora; family Otariidae; genus Eumetopias; species Eumetopias jubatus. The sequence goes on from NW_028274811.1 coordinate 128,452,496, forward strand.
CATCTCACAATAAATAGTAACTGTTATAAGCTGCTGCACCCGTGTCCCGCCTTCGGTTTGGTTACCCGAGCAAATGTCTAAGCTAGCGTTGGGTCTCTATTATTTACAACCTGAAGAGTCCTGAGGGGTGTAGTCATGATTTTTCTAAGTTCCTGGATCCCATGAGATGCTTAGGAAAAAGAGTTCCCATAGATAAGTTTGAGCAACTCTTGGAGATTCCTTGTGTTTTCATTTATATAGCTCCCCTCTTTGATAATCTCATTATATGTGAATATAGTAAAGGTTCTGAGTGACCCTACGACTAAAAAGCCAGTAGAACTTTATTCAACCTGCCCCTTCCCAAACTTAATTTTTAACTCTTGTTTCTTTTCTTCTTTCCCGGGTTCCTTGTTTTCTATTCTACAAAGTTAGCGTTCCACAAAACACACCTTGGTGTGATGAGCAGAACATAAAGATGAGAAAGCCGAAGGATATGCTGTGGGACAAGGTGAACCCACATCTATTTGAATCTAGAATATACACCCTTGAGACACCTGGATGGCTCAGTCAGTTAAGCTTCTGCCTTCGGCTCAGGTCCTGATCCCAGGGTCCTGGGATCGAGCCCCGCGTCAGGCTCCCTGCTCAACAGAGAGCCTGCTTCTCCCTCTGCCTCTCTCTCTCTCAAATAAATAAATAAAATCTTTTAAAAAATAGAATATACACTCTTTTCACAGTTTTGAACACATACACAGAAACACAACGTAAGTATCACTCACCATTTGGAAGGTAAATGTTAGACATACTGGTTTTGAGTTTGCTTTTCTCTTTTAAGTGTTACTTGGCCAGAGAACAAAGTTTTGAGCGCTTGCTCTTACAGATTCATATATACCATGCAAAATAAGTGGAATTAAATCTTTCTAAGACAATCTTGAATAAAAATGACCTGGGACATGCGATAGCCTCTTCTCTGAAAAATTTTAAGAAAGATGGCTTTTCTTTTTGGGTCGCCAGAGCCCATTACAGAAGAAACACTAGCTTGGATAATGTTTTCATTCTAATCACGCCATCAGATACCTTTGTCTTCATTTGCAGGAGGGCCAAATTATTGCACAAGTTCTCACATGTCCCTCTGGACCAAACTCTAGCTTCTGATTATGCAAAGCTATGTTATCGAATCTGGGAAATGGATACTATTCCTGTTATCATTATTACTGTTGTGGGTTGGTATTGATTGTTGGGCCCTAAGAATTGTCAGAGGGGACTCTTGGGCCAAATGAGAGACCCGGTTCCCTCTGGCAGCCTTACAATCTAAATTAAACTGAGTTGTATAACAGTTTTAGGCATCTGATATGGGACTTGCCAAATTTCATGGCTTCAGGCACACGGAATGCACATCCCTGTTCCAGGGAGGCTAAATATTTTTCCAAATCAGTAGATAAAACAAACTCCCTGACCTCAACTTACTTCCTGGCGCCTGGAGTCCTGAGTAGCTGATGAAGAGTGTCTGTCTGCTATCAAGTGACAGGACACATTCAGACTGACTCCTGCCCTCAAGACCATGTGGGACCTGATCCTGTCTCCATCTTCGGAGCTGAGATTTTGGCCACAACTTAAAGATCTAAGTCCAGAGGGCGAAGGGCCAGGGTTAGATACCATTAAATGCCATTGAATCAGCCTTGAAGGGCAACTGTGGCTTCTTAGGGCATGAGGCAATGCGCTGCAGCTGGACGCCGGTGAGAGCCTGGGATCACAGACCCCGGGGAAACCAAGCCTCCGACGTCAGATCTGAAATGGAGAGGTGGCCACACCGCTGTCTTCAGTAAATACATGCACAGATTTCAGACCTCTCAGAGTCAACCAAGGAGGGAGTAAATCCACCGAAGGGAACCTGAAGCTTCTGACCTCAGGGCTTGGTTGGTTAGACACCTTCACTATTTGACAGTGACATCTACTGACTGTGTTAGACACCGCCACCTTACAGGTCAAAGGGGAATTAGCGAAGCTTTGAAGACTCAAAGGAAGGCAAAAGGGGAGGGGGGCGGGGGGGGGAATTTCCATGGGTGGCCCAGAGAGAGATTAATAGAGAAGGGGGAGCACCGATATTAAAAAGCATTGTTGAGTGTTACAGACAATAAAAATGAATTTCCTACCATCACTAAGTCCTTGGAGTCTTCTCAGGAGAGCTACTATAAATGCGCCAGGCACTGTTTTGGAGCCTTTCCGTGTCCATCAGCTCATCTCCGTGGCACTTCCCTGGAGGTCTTCCCTGCAGTCAATTGCATTTGCCTGGTAGACTCTTGGGCATCTGCACTGCTGTACCTAGGTATGCTTTTCTCCCCACTTTCTCCTCTCCCTGCCCCAGCCTCCTGCGAATAAGCTATATTTGATCAAAAGCCTGGATTCCTCTCTCTTCTTTTTACTGAGTCATCGAAATAACTTTTTTTCTGACATCTGCTGAACCCAGCGAGGCCTGCAGCCAGAGTCCCCCCTCACGTCCTACTTTATATACGGAAAGACACAGGACCCCACTTCGTTCCAAACTGCCCCAAACCTCCCAGCCACCTCTTTTCCCGCAAAGGCCACCAAGCTGCCGGTGCTAGTGAGTGCACTGCTTGAAGGGGCTGTTCACCCCACCGTAGGTCCCGACTGTGCACCCTGGAGAGCAGGGAGAGTGTCCCTTCCCACTTCTGCATCCCTCAGACCTACCTGGCGGCCTTTAATAAATGCTTACTATATGAATGAATGATTGAGAGGCCTGTTTTAATTCAAGGACACCAATGGATTGAAAAGGTTCTGCTCAGAGCTACCATCATGCCCAAATACTCAAAATTGGAAACACGGAAATTAAACATTTTCAAAGAAAAATTGAGTCTGGCTTCCTGGTCTTTTCTATCATTGTCTACTTTTTTGTAATTAAAATAATTTTTTTTAAAAAGGAACTCCTTGGGGCACCTGAGTGGCTCAGTCTGTCAAGTGTCTGCCTTCAGCTCAGGTCAGGATCCCAGTGCCCTGGGATCAAGTCCCACATCCGGCTCCCTACTCAGCGGGGAGCCTGCTTCTCCCTCTCCCTCTGCCGCTCCCCCTCCCGACACTTACACCCTCTTTCAGTCTCTCAAATAAATAAACTCTTTAAAAAATAAAATAAAATAAAAAAGGAACTCCTTTTGAACATTTGTCTCAACTAAGATCACAACACAGTGTCCTAAGTTTCTGTAATTTTCTCTTTAAGGAAGTGGGTTTCAGTTCTTCAAGGGAATGCTCAAAGAGGAATCCTGCACACTGAGAGTCAGGAGCTGAATCAGGAATTGGCATCGCCTCCCAGATCTTAGACTGGGGGCCTGCTTTGAAGAGTGACAGCAGAAGGCTGAGAATTATAGTTGTGATTGAGTTAGGAAAATAACCTTGGCTTTTACTGCTAAAAAAAAAATTCTCCTTTCCTACATGAAAGCATTTTCCATCAATTTTTCTTTGGTAGATAAAATGCATGTATGGGAAACAGTACTTTTTAAATGTTGTCACCAAGATTAGCTGCTCAGAATGTCTACATGTAAATACACTGTTTTAGTCCTTTCGTTATTGCTGTGCAACTATTGGGGGGCCTATCAGGATTTTAGGGTGGGTTTTCATGCTGTGGTTGTTGAGTGGAGGTTGTTGAGTAATTATGAAAATTGAACTCTGCAAGCAAGATCTGGTGGAATTATTTGATCTCATCCCTTCTGACTTCTTTTTGGGGGCACCAGACGTCTGTCACTTGGAAGGAAGAAAGATGCAAGAGTGAAGAGATGGAATGAAGCAGAGATCATCTAGCACCCCGACAAAAAGATGGCATGTGAACCATTTATTCCACCAAGGGTGTCTGGCACACCTCGGTGCTTAATCTGGAACACTAGGAAGATAAAGATGACTCACGGTTTAGCCACATCCATGGAGACAAAGGGGTGATAATTGCCAGCAAAGGGCTGACCTGTTAGGAAATGCTGAGAGGCACACTGGTACGTCGTCATTCTGGGGTTCTGCCTCCACGACTTCTCCTGCAGAGGGGCAGTCACTGCTGGTGTGACCAGCAAGGCGGGAAATGGGAAAGAGAAAAAAAGTTGCTTAGGCATTCTCTCTTGGGATAGCATTTGGAAGGTTAGGTGTCTTTAATACCCCCAGGAACTAGGAAGCAAGGCGGCTCACTCTAGTGGACCCTAAACAGAGAAGACTTGGCCCAAGGATTATCATGGTTCCTATAGAGGTCAGTAATTCTCTGCCTTTTGTCACTTCCTCGCTCTCAGGAAAGCCTCTCTTAAGTGACATAACCTTGGCTCGGCTGTGCTGTAGGCATGCATGGAAAGGTCATGCTGCCCTGTTTAGGCCGGTTTTGTTAAAGGGGAAATGATACTCGCCGCTCTCACTACTCCCCCAGCCAGCGTGGAGTTGGCGGCGGGAATGCATATAAAAGGACCCCCCCCACACACCCCGCCACAGTGCAGTGGAACGTGGGGGACAAACAACAGGGCCATAGGATCCAGCCGTTCCTCCTCTCCAGGAGATTCTCTTTCCAGGGTTAACCTCGAAGGACCTGGTTTGTTTGTTGGTTGGTTTTTATTAAATTAGGGGAGGGCGACAATTACTTTCAGGCACTACCGTTTTCTAGATGAAATGATCTGATATCTAAAATGAAAGAAGTTGTTATAGACTGAATTTTGTCCCCCCCCCACATTCATATGTTAAAACCCTAACCCCCATCTTGACTGTATTTGGAGAGAGGTCTTTAAAAAGCTAATTATAGTCATCTGAGGTCATAAGGGTGGGACCCTAATCCTACAGGACTGGTGTCCTTATAAGAAGAGAAAGAGGGGCACCTGGGTGGCTCAGTCAGTTAAGCGTCTGACTTGATTCGAGCTCAGGTCATGAGATCGAGCCCCGTGTCGGGCTCCGTGCTCAGTGGGGAGTCTGCTCCTCTCCTTCTCTCTCCCTCTGCCCTCCCCCCCCATGCTCTCTCTAAAATAAAGGAATAAATAAAATCTTTTAAAAAAGGAAGAAGAGGAAGAAACACCAGAGAGCTCTCTCTGGTGAGCCACAGAGGTGGCAGTCTACAAGCCAGGGAGAGAGGACTCACCAGAAACCCACCCTGACAGCACCTTGATCCTGGACTTCTGGCCTCCAAAACTATGAAAAAAATAAATTTCTGTTGCTTAAGCCACTTGGGCTGTGGTATTTCGTCCTGGCAGCCCAGGTGGACTAACACAGGAGGCAAGGCCTCGAGCTCCCAGAATAGTCTTGCCCTTTGCTGAGGTGCCTGTTAAAACACTGTATTCACAGATGCAAGTTCTCTGAGGACTGTTCCTCTGGGGAAAGAGGCATCTCAACAAACCTGCTGATGGTTTGAATAAAGTAAAGTACAAGCTCCAAAGCTCCAGGGGAAAGGGACTCCGGGTTCCAAAGGCAATAACTTCTTTTCACTTAACAGCATTTTCTTTTCCAGAAAACATCCACATTCTGAGAGAGGATTTAATTCTTGTATCTGCAAACACCTTGTCGGTATTTTACAATATTACTCAGCAAGTTCTGTATTCCTGTTTGTCTCCTGCAGTAACTTCCAAATGCTTAGCATGTTGCCTGGAACACCCCAGGCCCTCGGTCATTATTTGTCAACTTCCATTGAACTTCAGAAGGAAATATCAAAGACTGCATTTCTGAGTTTCAAACTTGCTGAGGGCAAGAATGGAAGTGTTGAATTTATCCTTATATCCCAACCCCAGGGCACGTAAGAGAGAGTATACAATAGTTACTCCATAAATGTTGCCTCCAGTGAAATTTAACAAAACAAAAACTCAGCCATTGTAAATATCTGGTTGAAAACTGCCAATTCTACTTTCATTTGGATGAAGTTTGCTCATGTTTGCCTCAGTTTGACTCAGGTTTCTCAATCTGGTTTATGCAACATTCCTGGCATCATGGGGGAAAGCATTGTAAAGCGGCAGTGTTAATATGATCAGCAGAACATCTGAGTCATAACTAAGACATAACCCAGGAATTTGAAATGCAAATAAATCATTTTTCTTGAAGTATCTGAACCAAAATACGTAGTAAATACAATCCAATAATACATATGGTTAAAGAGACTGGGACTTTAATATATAGCAATTGGGGGGCACCTGGGGGGCTCAGTCCATGAAGAGTCCGACTCTTGATTTTGGCTCAGGTCATGATCTCAGGGTCGTGAGATGGAGCCCCACATCAGGCTCTGCGCTCAGGGTGGAGTCTGCTTCAGATTCTCTCCCTCTGCTCATCCCCCCGCTCGTGCATGTGGAGTCACTCGCATGCTCTCCCTCTCTCTGAAATAAATAAATAAATCTTAAAAAAAAAAAGATCTAGCAAGTTTTTTTGCAGTGTTGAATTTATAAAACGGATCCCTTCTTTGTGATGCATTTTACTTTTAATAATTTGAAAGCTGTCTCTAACCCTTATATGGTCAGAACTGGTTGAATTGAATACGGATAACGTTCATCATAGAAGAGCAGGACAATTATTCATTGAGATAATTGACATCTCTGTAACTAAACTAAATCTCTCCCTCACCACCACCCCCCCACCCCGCCATCCATTCCTTCCACTGAAATGTTAGCATGGTTATTTTGAGATGCTTTCCTGTGCCACGGCCATACAGTGAAGATTTGGGGGCAACTAGACAGCTGTGCTCACTGGGGCAAGGAAAGCCTTCTCCCCCCGCCGCCCCCCGCCTGTGGATGAGCCACAGCACACTTACAAAATGCTGACATGGAGAAAACTGGGATCCCCGGGGCAAATCACAGCCTCTGATCAGAGATTCTTCCTCGCGGGATGCGAGGGAGCCGCCTTCTCCGTCAACCTGTGTTCATACTGGAAGCTTCTCTGACTTTTGACCTTTAAAAGAAAAAAACCAAACAAATGTGTTTGGTTTTTTGGTTCCTTCTTACTCCTACCACCATCTCCTTCATTCAGTCTGCCTGTTTCTAGAAGCTCACCCCCAAGTTCTGTCCTCCTGCAGCCAACGTTCCCACAGCCCTCTCTCCACATGAGGCGGATCCCACAGAAGCTGTTTCGGGGACAGTGGTTTGGTCCATCTGCAGAGCTTTAAATTGGTGGCTCATGGACTATGTCAAGGCTCCCACGTGGTGAGGTTTTTGGCTTTTCAAGTTTTCGCTGTTTTTAACCTATACAATGTTGACTTTTTAGAAATTCCTTTATCAATGTCAAAACAGAAAAAAAGAAAGATCTGCCCTCCCTACCCCCGCCCCCCGCTGGGACCTACATTTCCAAATGGCAACCATTAGCTAAAGCCAAGTAACAGCTGGTCTTGGGACGAGGCACAGACTCCTGAGCTGGCCCAGGGCCCACCCTCCCTCAGCTCACCCACCCACCACACACTCTCTCTTTACCCGCCTGGCCCCTGGAGGCCTGTCAGTCCACGATCTCTCGTCTGTATCAGGACACCGACTAGCAGATCCTGGGAGCACAGTAATGGACATCCCACACCCCCAGGGCGGCTAGTCTGAACCTATGTTTCCAAAATGGTTGCCGCTAACTGCACGTGACTACCGAGCACCTGATATGTGGTTAACATGACCACAACAGACTTTACAATGTTTTTATTTAATTTTTCATAATTGTTTAATAGCATAAAGTTCTTCTGGACAGTGCTGGTCTAGACCAAGAGAGATCCTAAGACTGAAAGATTCTGTCCGCCATGGGCACATGTCAGTCTGTGACTTTCCGTGGGGTCAGAGCAGGCATCTTCATTCTGGGGGCTCCTGCCTTAGCACCTCTCCCACAAGGGCTCCCCTCCTCTGAACAGACAAGCCAAGCAGGCCCAAGGACTGAGTCCCAAGCTCTCGTCCTGTCTCTCCCGCTCCCATGGAGCAGCGTGCAGAAAGTCACTAGCATGCCCTTCACGTGCTGAATAGAAACGCAGATAAAAGTGCCCCGTCTTCAGAGCCTTCCTCCTCTACCTGCTGGCCTTCTCACCTTCCCGTCGCCCAGACTAGCGAGGATATCTGTCGGACAACAAGGAAGGGAGCTGGGAGAGGATGCAGCGGCCCCTGCTTGCTTACTGAGCTAAACTGTGCTCAGACGCAGGCAGGGACCGGCTTCGAAAACAAAGTAAAACCTTGAAAGAAAGGAACAAAACACATTTCTATGAGGGGGCAGGAGTTGATCTCAGAGCTTTTCCTGAGAGAGTCCAGGGTCTAAGTAGGATTCTGTGGAAGACGGGGACCCTCAGGGAGAGGGGACAGCTGCTAAGGCAGGGGGCGTAGAGAAGGGGACTGACCAAAGCCACCTGAGCAGGCAGATGTGGTCTCCTAAAGTGGGTAGTGCTTGTGCTTCCGACAAAATGCTTAGAACCCAAGCTCTTCTACTGCCTTCTTCTGCTCCAAGAAAGGACCTACACTCTCCTCTCAAACCCTTCTGGGTGGTTATATAACAAACTCCAACCAACATGAACTAGGAGGACCAGCTCGTGAACCCTGGGAGTATGGCTGGTTGCACCACATAATGAGCTAGTTCGATTAGCTGCTTGTCTTACTGTATTCAATTAATAGTGAATAACCCCTTGCATAGTGTCTACGATACATGCTCAGATATGATAAAATATCCGTTGCTCTCCAACAACAAACACTATTGCTAATTTCATCCCCTTTCACAGGTGAGAAAACCGTGGTTCTGTTAAGTTATGCAACTTAATAAAGGCCCTACTGCTAATGAGTCTTTCTAGATCTAAAACTGAATTCCAAGTCTCCTGACTCCAAGTGCTATGTTTATGTATATAGAAGACAACACTATCCAAGCAAACCAGCTATCCTCTTGTAAAACACGGGGCCATTTCCGAAAGCAAACACCACGGAAGCTAAAGGGAGGGATTCTAAGGTTCTCTCTGGCGTGCTAGCATTTTGAAAGGCGGGTTTGGTCCATGTGCCTTGAGTTTCTGTTTCAGAGGTATTCTTCCCGTCCCTTAAAACATTCCAACTTCCAGGCTGAAAAGTCACATGTAAGAAGTTCATCGATGCAGAGAAGCGTCCTTTAATTCCTGGCGCTCATCGCAGCCCACATTCCCACATGTGTGGCAAGTGTGCCATGGATTATAACTTCTTTTCTGAGGATTTCCATGCAATTTCCTGACTCTAAGACTTGGGAGACATTGGAAATTGCCAGAGGCGTCTGTGGAATTTTGTTCAGTGGAAACAGAATTACAGAATCTTAGGGCTAAAAGAAAGCTTCCAAGTCCATACCTGCCAGACGCTGGGCCAAAGCTAAGCCTCCTCTAATAGATACGCACCTGCGCACGTGCTACCCCTTCCCATCCTGGGTGTTTCATGCCCCTAGCGTTTTTTCTTTACTCAATTCACTTCTTCATCTTTTCGTTGTATTATGTATTTTCCTTTCAGAAACAGTAACTATGCCGTAATAGGTTTCCTAAGTAGATTTCACCTTGTCCTTGCCAAATCAAGAAAAGAAGTCACTATGATGTGACTGAGAATGTGGGGGAGGGTGGCAAGGACACAGTCCAGCCACCTCGCTGCCTCCCACACTTCTGGCTCCCATCTCCCCAGAACCCCAGAGAGCGACAGCACCTCCAAGCCTGAGGGGGAAACCACGCTCTGCGGGGGGGGCGGGGGGGCGCCTTGGCCACAAGCCACAAGGAGGGTGGGAGCAAGACAGAATTTGAAAGAGAACGGGGTTTGGATAAAATCTTTGCACATGCCCTCTTTCCTTGCCCTCCTGGGAGGATCAGATGGGCAGGTGGCTTCCAGAGAGTAAACAAAAGACATTGTTGCAAATCACTGTGTGTACCAAAAAAGGTGGGAGCCATGGGAAGTAACTGCTCTTGGTCTTGGCTGTCTATGGGCAATTAAGGACTGACGGCAGGAGCAGGAAGTGTTGGTATGGATGTGGCCCCCCCATAGGTTGGGAGACAAGGCCCCCATAAGGCCAACAAGGTGGTGATGGCTACAATTAGCAAGGGGGTCTCAGGGAGAAATGCACCAGCATTTTTTTTTGAAATTTAAAAGGAAATCTTTATTATTTCCATAATTTAGGATAAAGCAAACACTTCCTTGAGTCCATTATTTTAGGTGATAATGATTTCCATGAGTATCAGGGCTAAGTATCTGAGTATTTGCCTACATGCTTGTGGGAAGTTTCTGTAGCCTTTTCTTGGCAGGAATTCCAGTTTTTCTGAATTCTTCCCTTTCCTTCAGGTATTCCATTTTGCATTCTTCATAAAAGGCTGGATCATTATAATGAGCAGTTAGACACTCTTTCAATGCAGAATTTTCTTTCCGGCATTTTACTACCATAAGGATTCCAGAGTCCTTGCAACGTTTGGTAAAATCTTGAACTTGTTCAGAACATCTCTCGGGCTTTTTCTCTCATTATTTTAGGAATCAAAACATCCTTTTCGACATGTCTGAGATGCTGCCCTGCGGGGTCGAGCGCCATCTCCGCGGGCGGAGGAAAGCAGCTCCTGGCCGCTCCCGGGCAGGGGGGGGGGGGAGGAGCCTGGGCTGGGCGGCACGTGCAGCCGCCTGGAGCTCCCCGCGGGAGGAAGAGGCGGTGGAGGAGGAGCGCAGTGGAGACTCTAGCACCCTGGGAGAACGTCGAGTGGATTTCACCTGGCGTGTCCGTGGGTTTCCCAACATGTGAATTTCCTCATGTGAAAAGAAAAGTAGATCTTTCCCTTTTAGCTCTCAAAGTATCAAGCGAGGGTGACCTTATGGAGCAACTAACTACAGCTCAATGTATGGAGAGTCACTTGAAAACTTCCTGACTTCTAAAAATGGGATTGTTGGTCTCAGGAAAGCACAGTGATCTCCCCCGGCTTCCACGTTCAAACACAAAGCAGATCCCACAGGCAGGTGAGAGAAGGGACTCTTGGATCCAGTGTCGCTTTCACGGGTCGGCCCACAGGGTGCTTACGAAAGTTAGAGAAATAGAGCAGGAAAAGTGCATTTTAGGAAGTCATCCTTTGAGATAGGCTGTTCTAAAACTTTGGTGCACTTTTTCTCAACAACTCCACTTCTGTGTTTTTACCTAGCTCAAAGGCATTTCTCATCCCTACCCTGCTAGCCAAAACCCATGCCAAATAGGCCAGCCTTGAAAAATCTTAACAAGTAAAAGGAAAGACCCCGTGAGGAGCTGGTTCTTGCATTCATGTCTAGAAGACAATCGTATCTTCAATAGGAACTTGCTTGTTGATTGACAGCAAAAAGAGACGAGGCTTCATAAAATTTTTTCAAAGTTCATGTCATATAAGGTTTTAGGTGACAGGCTTAGCCTCTGGAAATCTTAAAGACAAAATTTTCTGTTTTAGTCTGTTGACAACTAGTGATACACTAGCATGACTATAACCAAAGCAGAGTCCTTATTTGCCTTTGTCACTGCGATTTCCGTAGCATCTAGAACGTGCCTGGCATATGTTAGACTCAATGAAGAATAAGGAATGAACGAATGAATGAATGAACTGGGGGGTTCATTAGGTAGGCAAGAGTGGGAAAGGAAATGAAGGAATGTTGAAAATATCCTGAACAGGAGGGCAAGAAAGGAGCAAGAAAAGTATCTGTTTCAGTTCTCCTCATCTCATTTTCTACTTTAATTTTCATAAATTAATCATCATCGTCTCAATAGAAAACATTTTAGTTATTAGATCTGAGTTTCTTTCCACACCTTTTCCTGTTGGAGAATGTGTTGAATAATGTAACTTGATACCAAATGGGATACCACTGTGAAAATTTATAGCATGTTGTGAACTTTATTACTTTACCGTTTTCATTTCCAATCTCTTAATTCAGTAGCAAATACTATTGAGAAGGTAGAAATATAGTTTGATAAAGATTTTGGACTCTTCAAGAATTTTTTTAGAATCATTTATTTCATCAAACTTATGAGGTAAGAATTGTCTTTATTTTGTACATTTTTTCTTCTAATAATACTGAGTTCCAATAATAGGATTATAACGTAAAAGTTACATATTCAATAAGCAGGTGCCATTTTATCATTTTCCTAGTTTGTTTCCATTTTTTGTTTTTATTTGGCTTGGTTGGTTTTCATTGAGTGTTGAAATGTTTTACCCAACATCTGATTGTAACTTTGCTACCATCTTCTGGCAAAATAATGAACATCTTACGATCTTTGACTAGAATGAGTGTCCACAATTTTGTTTAATCCATATTGTCTATGTATTTACTTCCCCTGCATCCGTTGAAGTTAAAAACTGAAGCAGGAAGTGTTGCCGTAGCTCATCCAGAGCAATAGGTTGAGTCAGGGGACTGAGCTTATGCCCACTGGGGTGGGACACACCAACGGCTGTGTGAAATACACCCCGGACAGAACATTTTAATGGCTCAGAAGAGAAAAAAAGACCAAGATCTCCACCAATGGCTGCACTTGGTGCCAAAAGACCTGACCTTGTCCTGCACAAGGAAAACACACTGCTGGTATACAGAAGAAGGAAGGGAAAGAATACCCAACCATTCAACTGTCATGCGAAGGAAGCAAGATAAATAGATACTAAACAAGACGGGCAAACGTCAAGGAAGATTTACCCACGCTGTACATATAAGAGGAAGTAGGTTTAGACAGAACTGCCCATGTTAAACATTAACAATATGCAGAGATGGCACGCAGAATACGAACACAATGAAAGTGAGCCATCTTAGAACCATACATGACAACAGGGACGGATCTCACGAGCCAAATGCTGAGGGAGAGACATCTGATGCAAAAGGATGCAACCTGTGTAATGCTATTCACAGATCATTAAAGCCACACAGGCAAATCCAGACTCCTCTGTGAGAAGTCAGAGACAGACTACCCTGTAGCAAGCAGGCATGTCTGTCTCTGGTGAACAGCTCGTCCCACCCCCCAACTCCTGACATTTTCACCCAAGGTTTTGTACGCTTCTTGTTGACATTAAAATAAATATATACATAAATTATATTTACATACACCATATTATATATACATATATTTATTTTATATTATATATGATATGTTATATATGTATATAAAATCTTGGTGTATATGTTTATCAATTCTGTAACAAAATCTTTACCTACTGAAAATACAATATGGAACCATATTATTCATTATTCACTATAACAAAGACCTCATTGTGCAGCATAAACAGTGTTGAATCTGCAGAAAGTCATGTGCGGGGACAGCTAGAGTAATTGTACTGGTCAGCTTGGGTTGCTATAACAAAATCCCATAGACTGGGGGACTTAAACCACAGACATTTCTTTCTCACAGTTCTGGAGGCTGGAAAGTCCAAGATCAAGGTGTTAGGAAGGCAGGTTTCATTCCTAGACCTCTCCTCCTAGCTTATATCTCTCTCTGCGCTCACATGACCTCTTATCTGTAAAAAAAAAAAAAAAAAAAAAAAAAGGGAGAGAGAGAGCACTCAAGCTCGAGGGAGCTCTGGTCCCTCTTCTTATAAGGACACCAATCCTGTTGGATCAAGGGCCCACCCTGATGACCTCCTTTAACCTGACTTACTTCCTTAGAAGTTCCATCTTCAAATACAGCCACCCTGGGGGTTAGGACTTGGACATCTGAATACTGGGGGGACACATTCAGCTCATAACAGTTAGTGAGGTCAGCTCCTGGGCGGAGTCTCATGGGCTCCAGCCTGTGAATTTGCTAGATCCCACCTCTCAATTCCCTTTGGCTGTTGTCCCGCGAGGAGAAAATCCGTGAAGCCGGACCCACACGCAGGTGGCTTCCTCCTGCACCTCCCGTGGAGCACTGTCCTAACTACCCACTTCCAGGGGACACGTGTGCTGCGCAAGCTTCGTAGTGCTAGGCAACGGAATCCGGCCCACTCGGTTTAGGTAGAAAGAGATTTGTTTGTGGATCTATATCTCAGAATCACTGAGAGGGCTAAAGAAACAGCTTCTTCTAGGCTGAGCTTCCGTGAACGAGTGCCAAGCCTCACGGTAGGGCTGACCCACCGCGAGCTCCTTCGCTCAGCATCCGGAGGCGCAGACCGCTTGCAGCCGCGGGGCTGCACCGGGCTGGCGGCGGTGGGGGTCGCGGGCGGGGGACATCAGCAATGCCAGCGATGCGGGCGCGGTTGCTCCCCGTCCGCTGAGACAGTGCTTTTTGAGAGGTTTACAAACCCCTCGGGCGTCTTGTGAAAACTGTCGATTCTGCTCCTCAGTGCCTGAAGTTGGGCCCGAATTCCACACCTCCGATGAGCTCTCGGGTCACGTGGCCATGAGCCTGCGCCCACCAAGTCCAACAGGCCTTGTCCCCTGGGCCACCACCTGCAGGCCGAGCCCCCAGGCCGCCTGTCATCACGGACTCCTACTCCCCAGGCGGCTCTGCACTTGGCCCCATCTCACCCAATTTCCCATCCTTTCCGAGGCCCTCTGGAATCAGCTTCTGTCAGCAAATCCCTCTCCTCCCAGCATTCCCTTCATGGCCCTGTTTGAACAGAAACGAGACACCCTCTGAGGATGCTACCCCGCGGCCTTCTTTACTGATGCTGGGGCTTCCCTCACTTGCAGGGGAGCTCGGAGGCACGAGGCAGGGTAGAGGCCTCCTTGCTCCTTCCAAAGTGTTCTCCTTGTCTCACCCATATTATTCCTCCTTCCGCTGGGGAAACAACACGGGAGACCTCTAGCAGACACCCCCTTAACCAAACTGTCAAAGTTATCACCAATAATGGGACAAATAAACATCATGTACCTCCGGATAAGATGTACTAAAAAGGCTGCATCTTTGCCAAAAACGCAGAGCCTGAATTTAACCATCAACTCACATTAAGACAACCCAAATTCAGAGATACCCTACAAAAGAACTGGCCAGTATGTTTCTCAAATGTCAAGGTCAAGAAGGACTGAGTAAGTGCTTTAAATTAGAGGAAACAAGACATGACGAGAAAATGGAGTGTGTGATCCTGGACTGGAACCTGGACCAAAAATAAGGACATTGGTGGGACAATGGTGAAATTTGAGTCATGTCTGTAAGACGATGTATTATATTGTATTGATGTTAGTTTCCTGATTTTGACAATTATATTGTGATTTGACATTTTTATTAACATCGTAGGAATCTGAGTGAGGTGCTTACAGCAATCCTTTGTGCTATTTTTTGTAACTTCTTAAAGTCTGAAATTATTTCAGAAACAAAAGTTTTTTAAACTACAGATGATTTTGAAGTCTGTTGATCCCTCACTAAGCCTCTGCGTTAGTGTCAGTCACTTACTGACCTTCTGGTCACCCTTTCTTCACGCATCAAAGACGACTCCATTCATTCAATATCTTCTTCCCTCCTTTCCCCAGCCCACTCATCTCAAACAAATTTTCCTCCACCTCTCCTCAGCCGCCTTGTAAATCTTGAACTGAAGTATCCAAACTATAGCTTATTGACCCCAAGTCCCACTCCAAACATTGAGTTCACTGAGACCTCCAACTTATTGGCATGACCATTTTTCCAATATCCACCACCCGCCCTCACCCTCAGCACCATACACTGTCTGCCTACCTCACCCACCTTCTATCCCACGTCCAACACTTAAAATCCTCCCTTGCAAACATTCAACTCCCTTGGCCACCTCACCCTCTGTTCCACTCACCTGCAAAACTCGATGTCACGTTAACTCGCGATCCACCCAAACAGCTCACTGTTGCTAGGGGAAAAAAAAATTTATACAAACATCCTGATTGGTCCCACACAAGTGGGCACTAATATTCAAGTGGTCACTAACACTCCTAGACAAGCCTTCTTCGTGTCCCTGGGAAACGTGCAATCCCACTGTTGAAGAAACCAACTTTGGGTTGTGTTTAGATCAGTACTTTCAAGAGACTTCATTGCCGGCATTCCAATGACTGCTGGGAGAAAGTGAAAGTTGGGCACACAGTGTCTTTGTGATTCATTTCCTTTTTCATCTGGATAATTGTATTGTCATGATGCAAACGGAACAACAATAAAAATTCACCAGGACTTTGTAAAATGAATTCCGAAAGTTTTAGGTCAACTCTTGTCTTTATTCTCATGCACCAAGCAGTCTTCCTTAGCAATCCTAACATTGCTGTGCTACGAGATCAAGTCCCAAATTCAGAAAAGACTTGAAAAACAACAGGATGTCTGTGACATAAGAAATACATATTTGGTGCCTGTCTCATTTCCTGGCACCTGGAATCTCTGAAAGTGTCTTTTTTTTTTAAGATTTTATTTTTTATTTGACAGAGAGAGACACAGCGAGAGAGGGAACACAAGCGGGGGGAGTGGGAGAGGGAGAAGCAGACTCCCCGCTGAGCAGGGAGCCAGGTGCGCGGCTTGATCCCACGACCCTGGGATCATGACCTGAGCTGAAGGCAGACGCTTAACCAAAACTGAGCCACCCAGGCGCCCTGAAGTAGTGTCTTTTTGAATGTTCATGGGATGACTGGTGGCTGGGGGCTCCTGGAGAGCCTCAGGACAGGGGCTGGCTGCCAACGGAACCAAGCATGTAATGAGAAGAAGAATTTTCTGCCCTACCCCCTTACCCCCACCCACCTCCTGGGAGGGGAGAGGGGAGAAGTTAAGATAATCACTAATGGCCAATGACTTAACCGATCATGCCTACAGTAATGAAGTCTCCATAAAAAAACCCCAACTACCCTAACTGCAGGGGTTTGGAGAGCTTCCAGGTTGGTAAATACGTGGAGATTCGGGGAGGGCGGTATGTCTGGAGAGGGCATGGAGCTCCCATTCCCCACACCTTGCCCTACACAGCTCTTCCATCCTGTTGTTCCCAAGTTGTTATATCCTTGCATAATAAACTGGTAATCTAGTACCTACACTCTTCTCCTGAGGTCTGTGAGCCATTCTGGCAAATTACAGAAACTGAAGCACAGGTGACAACTTAAACTTGCAGCATCTGAAGTAGGGAGGGGCTTGGTCCTGTGGGACTGAGCCCTTGACCTGCGAGGTCTGATGCTATCTCCAGGTAGTGTCAGAACTGAACTTCATTGGAGGACACCTAGCTGTTGTCCAGAGAACTGGAGAATCACTTGGGGGAGGGGGGGTTGGGAAGCCCCACATACTTGGAGACCAGAAATGTGAGTGTGTTGTGTAGAGAAAGAAAACAGAAGACTTTTTCCTTACAGTGTCCCTCAAACCAGCGTGTGGTCCACAGTTCATTGGTCCAAAATGAATTAAGTACAGAAATTGAAAGAGGGTGCCAGGAACACCGAAAGTAACTTGACATGGGTGCCACACGCAAGCACTGGGTCTGTGACAAAGGGCATGGAGCATTCGGGGGCTGTCCCACTCCCTGGCGAGCTGCGTGCCAGGGCTGAGTAGGAGTCCTGAGTAGGAGTCCTCCCATATTCGAGGATATACTATCTGACACTGCTTTGTCAGCTGTAAACTAAAGCATGTGCAGTTCTGAGAAAACGTAAGCGTTTCTTTTGACAACTTGTAATCTTAACAATAATTTTAATTTTTAGTCAAGTTAACTTTCTTTTAAATTTATGGTCCATACTACTAGCTAAAATAGGAAGTAATTTATCTTGTTTATTAATTAATTTATTTATTTTTACCTTTCTGAAGGATTTAATAATACTTGCAATCATGAAGTAGACAGAAGATTTTGGCAATTTGGTTACTTCCCAGTCCAATAATCATCTTTTTCTTTTTCTTTCTTTTTTTTTTAGTTTGAAATAATTTCAACTTTTCAGAAGAGTTGCAAGTACAAAGAATTCCCTCATACCCTTTACCCAGATTCACCAATCTTTAACATTTTGCCCGTTCGCTTTATAATTTTCTTTGTCTGTGTGTGTGTGTGTGTGTGTGTGTGTGTGTATGTTGCTGTTGTCTTCCCCTAAATCCCTGGAGTTCAATCCCCCTTTACCCCTTACCCTATTGTAGTTCCCCACGTAAATCTTGCTATAGTAAAAAAAAAAAAAGATAATCCTAATAGGATGTTTATTACATAGCAAAAATTGTGAATGACATAAAAGCTAATGCTTTGACATGATAAATTCTCTATTATGTGATAATATAGAAGCTGATCATAAACAATTATTATCTCTTGCTGAGACACAGTGTTTACTCAAGAGGGGAATTTTACTGACAATGTTTGAACTCAGGAACAAGTTCTTAGTTTAAAAAAAAAGAAAGCTGGTTCCTACTTTTTAAAGATATGACTTGAACAGCTTTATTTACTTATTTGCCTGGTAACATCAGTAGTTTTAATGATTTTAATAGTTTTATGCAACATGTTCTCCAGTTGCAAATAAGATCTAAGGGCAAAAGCAAAAGTTGTAATTTGGAAAGACAAAACTTACACAGTCTGTAATAACATTTACTATAATTTAACAAAAATTACCAATACTTCAGATACTGGATAGAATGTTTTGAATTTTATTTTCCATCAAAATATGGAAATGGATCTTGAGTTCATTTCTTTCATCAAAAGATAATTAATTTTAACTATAGCTATATTGTTAGAATTGACTACTTGTGAAGGATTGGTGATGATTTTTAAACTATAACTTGTTTCACTTGTTTCAATCTGCATAAAAGTGAGAAATTAGCACCTCAAACTAGCCCCTGTGAGCTGGTTTTCCTACTATGTATGTTATTAAAAACAAAACATAGAAACAGCTTAATATACGTTATTCCCAGTGAGTAACTAGTTAACTAGACTAGATAAATTTTAACAAGTGATCAGATAAATCTAGATTAGATAAATTTTCAATCTAGATTAGAGTTTGAACAAGTGAGAAAACAAGTTCATTTATCACACTAAAAATTTAATTTTTATACAGAGCAAATATTGGTACATGTTTATACCAAATATCTGGAGCAAAACTAAAATACTGGCACCTATGGCATTTGTCCAAAACCCCATTTAGGCATTTAACACAGGGAGACAGCTATCCCACCCTAACGTTCTGTTTAGTTTTGTTTACATTTACAGTAAATGATGGATACTTTTTATTTTCTCCCTACTTTTTGTTCTGATTATCTTTATTAAAATGTTATTCTTTGTTGAATCTACTAATTAAAAATTGTGACTTGTGTTTTTATATAACTTTTCTAGTAATTTTTTGTTGTATTTTACGAAAGTATTGGTCCACAACCAATTGGAGATGACACGTTTTTCACCACAGATTAATTTGAGCAGTCCCTAGATGGCCACTAGGTGGTGCCCAAGGATCTTCTCACCGAGGGCTTCTGTGACCTTTGGAATGGCACCTCCAATTGAGAAGAAATAGGCACTTTGTATGCTACAAACTTTTCCAGTGTCGTCTGGCAGAATTGTCAAGGCCACAGAGAAGGCAATTTGGTCTCCCTTGTATGGGACATTTGTAAACATTGAGGTGGGAACAAATGAAGATATATATTTTCATATAAATACATTGTGCTAGTTGCTGCAAAGAGCCTTCCTGCATGAATTGAAGCAACTCCATACATCAGAGCTGTTAGAACAACTATCAAGAAGATTCTATTTGAGATTTCTTTGTCTGATAATAACAACAGGCGCCAACTACATCCAAGTTAGATTACAAAGGACGTCTCTGAAGCCTTTTCAGTGTTCATAGCTCCCAGAATCAGCAGGGCAGTGGAATAGTGGAAGAGAATTCTGGAAAACAACTAGCTAAAATTGGTCCATAGAACAGACCCGAGGCCAGATGCCTTGCATGTAGCTCTCACAAATATGAGATCCACAGCCAACAGAAAGACAATCTCCCCGCATTAATACATGGCCCATGACATTTGCTGCTGTCCCCTCAGGAGCCACTCACAACAGAATATTCCTATATTTAAAGATGTGCCAGGTTCTATTAAAAACACAAGTGAAATATGCAAAGCTTTCAATTCACAGGTATGGGAATCCAACCCTGATGGGCCCAGCCATAACCCATGACCTATATCAAAGTTCACCAAAGCCATCCATGCCTTCAGCCACACTGGCAGGGTCATAACAAAGACCTGCTTATCACCAACACTTTTATAAATTGCCAACTCCCGTAGCTTTCAATGCATTCCTTCCCTGTAGAGAGATTTGCACCAGTGCGGCAGACGGCAAGGAGAAGAAAAACCTGTCTATGGCAAAAGCTGATACCTCACATGATGAATTGTCAAGGCTTCCAGGCCTGACACTTGGGACTACAAGTCTGATGTCCAACTTGTATACCTGCCTTGACAATTTACTCTGGCCATTTTTCCAAGGCAGCCAACATCTCCCACCGCCTTTCAAGTACAGGATTCCCCTGCTAAGGAGAACACTCCCATGAAATCTTTCATAAGCCAAAATGGCGTAAAGCAAAGAATGGAAAAAATGTGGAACATTAATTTATAATGGAGAAAGTGTGAAGCATTCCCAGACCCAAAAAATAACCTCTTAGGCTTTACTGATGCCTCAGTACACATCTTGCCAACAGATGCACAAGATCTATCAAGCTAAAGCACAGGTGCTCACAGACACAGTTTGGAGCTCTGGCTGCTTGACGCTGAGGTGTTGCATGTAGTTCCCAGGGAAGGCGCTGGGTGGCGCCACCCTCACTGCTCCGGGTGCTCACTGCCTCTGTGAGAGCTTGCTGCAAAACGAACCCTGAGCACAGTTTTTGCTTTTTGTCTTTTTTCATAAAAGTGAAAATCCTCTTTGAATTTCTTTGAGTTAGCAAAAACGGGTAGTAAGGAGGTCTTTTGTAAAAGCGAAGTGGCATCATGTGACCTTTCAAAAAGCCGGAGATACCTGTCCTCTGAAACATCCTCCCCTCCCTCTGTTTGCCTGAGCCACAGGAAACAGTTGCGGAAGCCGGGCGTGCTGGGAACCGCTTCCGCGTGAAGGCAAGTGCGCAGTGCAGTGGCAGGCGGCTGATCATCATATATGCACAGCAACATGAGCATGCCACTTCTCTCATGTTCCTCCTCACAGCCTTGGTTCTCTGGAACTGAGATGGTGAAAACTTGTGGCCCACGTAGAGGAGTTTGCCTAATTAAATTGGTGGACCCAACTTTGAAAAACTTATCTTTCTTAGGAAATTGGTGATTTTCAGTTGATTTTAGCAGTTGTTTTTGATCAGTGATATGACAGTTTTTAGAGGCCACTCATCGCCCAGAGAACAAACACACCAAAAATAACTGAACAAAGTTCTTTGCAAGGTCAAAGGCAAAGGTTTGAAGACATTCCCCTGATCTTCCTTTGACTTTAATCCAGGGGACCAAGCAACAGAGCTTTCCCCCCAGTATTAGTTCTCTCTGCTAATCCTATTTGCCTGTTATCAGTCATGTTCCCAATTTGAAAAGACACACGTAAATTAAGCTAATTCATGGAGTGTGTTTATTAAGACAGATTATTTATAAAGGCGTGGGCAAAGGCACAGGAAAACCAAAGGTCACCATGCTCTAACACTGGCCTAGTAACAATGGAGGAACTGTTACCGTCCACAGCCAAAACGTGGGGGAAAGAGCAGTTACTGGAACCCAAAAGAAGAAACCCACATAGAAGTCACCTCGAGAGGGGCAGTGATGAGAGACCTAGTCAGCCTGAAGTGACCCCCTTCCACCCCATTCTCCTTTGATGATGGACCAAACCCAACCAGACACTAGAGAGGATGGATGACCTATTAATGTGACCCATACATATCAGCCTCCCAGGACAAAGAACAAGGTACGATGGATCTGGAAGGACGGATGGAACATATAACATACACACACACACTTTATCATCCTCTCGGGTCCTTCATCTGGTGGCAAGACTAAGCCCCCATCACAGAATGGGCAAGAAGTTCTATCAACTACCATGTCACTGCAAGTCGATACTGATTTTTCTCATACTCCCCCTAAACCTTAAACTTTAGCCAACATCGGTGTTATCCATATAACTTATTTCAGAGAAAAGGCCTGAAACTAATAATATTACACTGTATGTTAACTAACTAGAATTTAAATAAAAACTTGAAACAAAAAAAAAGAGAGAAGGGAGACAAGAAACGGAACACCGCTGCAACACTCCTGACCTCCACGAGGCCCGTGTCGGGTCCCACTGCCCACTCCATGTGCCCCTTGACCTCTCCCAGCATCTTGGCCAGACCAGGGTTCAAACGCTGCATTGCTGCAGTGTCTGACACATTGGAAGTATTTTCTTTATGGGTTGTTGCAGTTTTCATTCACCAGGACAACTGGTCAAGGGGGTATAAAAGGTTATCAATAAATCTCCTGGTTTCCATAGTTCTCCCCAGCCCAGCTTCCTCTACACAATTAAGATCAGTCAACTCAGCCAACACAGAAAGTCCATTGGTTTAGTAGCATGATAATTCCAAGATGGCCACAATCTCCACCACCAATTCACTAGAACCGTCCCTCCTTCCCACACAAAGTCCCCCAAACTTACATGCTTCTCAAAGAATTAAAAGGGTGGGGGAAGGTATCTTTAAAATGAAAGATCTGGCAATTACCTTAAACTAACCTAGTGATCAGAGGGAAGCAACCTGGTCTGATGGGCTTTAGGGCGTGTTGCAATACATACAGAACCTCACCTATGTAGTTTTCTTGCCAAAGACATTTCACCTGAATGGAGCCATGAGGAAATGAAGAGACAAATCCAGAATGTGGACATACTACAAGACACTTGGCTTGGTGGCCCCTGGGTGGCTCGGTCACCAAGCGTCTGCCTTTGGCTCAGGTCATGATCCCAGGGTCCTGGGATCGAGCCCCACATCGGGCTCCCTGCTCTGCGGGAAACCTGCTTCTCCCTCTCCCACTGCCCCTGCTTGTGTTCCCTCTCTCTGTCAAATAAATAAATAAAATCTTAAAAAAAAAAAAAATGACACTTGGCTTGTACTGTTTCAAAAAACTAATCAATGGGGGCGCCTGGGTGGCTCAGTCGTTAAGCGTCTACCTTCGGCTCAGGTCATGATCCCGGGGTCCTGGGATCGAGCCCCGCATCGGGCTCCCTGCTCAGCAGCAAGCCTGCTTCTCCCTCTCTCACTCTCCGAGCTTGTGTTCCCTCTCTCGCTGTGTCTCTCTCTGTCAAATAAATAAAATCTTTAAAAAAAAAAAAAACTAATCAATGTTATGGAAAACAGATAGTAGGTAATTATTCTAGATTAAGAGACTAGTAACCAATTGAAGGGCATGAACCTCAACCAGATACTGACCGCATCAGGGGAAGAAACAACATTTTGGGGAACAATTGGAGAAATTTAAATATAAACTGAATACTGAATAAAATTAGTGAAGTTTCCCAAGTTGTGGTAATAGATAGTGAAGTGAGGCAGAAGAATATATTTTTATTCTTAGAAGATGCATATTGAAGTTCAATGGCTGTCTCAAGGAAAAGCATAAACACAACCATTTAGATTATAAACCAAAACCATTGTTTTCTTCCATGGAGCACCATTTTTACTTGCAAGAATGACTGCCAAACTATGATTATTCAGACTTGTGGATTTGGCAGACATTTCTCAAATATGAATAAACTGAGCCTCTCACTTCAAGGAAAACAACTGAGAGCATTTGTTGCCAATGGTGGAATTCAAGCTTTTTTTTTTTTAAGATTTTATTTATTTATTTGAGAGAAAGAATGAGAGAGAGAGCATGGGGAGGGGGGAGGGTCAGAGGGAGAAGCAGACTCCCTGCTGAGCTGGGAGCCCAACGCAGGACTCGATCCCAGGACTCCAGAATCATGACTGGAGCCGAAGGCAGACGCTTAACCATCTTAGCCACCCAGGCGCCCAGAATTCAAGCTTTCAAGCAAAAATTACATAGTGCAACTAACCCTTAAGAAACTACCACTTGTCAAGTTTTGTGGCTCTTATTAAACATTATCTACAGTTATCTGAAAAGGCTATTAAAATACTCCTCTCTTTTCCAACTACATATTTCTGTGAGGCTGGACTTTCTTCACATAGTTCAAACCAAACAACGTATCACAAAAGATTATCTGCAGAAGCAGGTAGGGAAAAGTCCCGCTATCTTCTATTAAAGAGAAGGGTAATAGGTAAAATAATGTGACCCTTCTCATTTTTTGTTTTGGAAAATGTGGTTGTTTTTCTTATATCAATTTTTTATTTAAATTCAATTAGCCAACACAGAGTACATCATTAGTTTCAGATGTAGTGTCCAGTAATTCATCAGCTGCGTACAATACCCAGTGCTGTTACTTGTGTTTAGCATGTCTTTATTTCTAAGAAATGCATACTGAGGTACCGAAATAATAGAGTATCTACGGTTCACTTCAAATAGTCCATCCAAAAAGTTGTACATGATGGATATATGAGTATGTTTGTACACATATGTATTTATATATGTTACGTATCTGCAATTTACTTTCAAACAGTTCAGCAAAAAAAAAAAGTTGCAAAATAATAGGTAAAGGATATAAGGATGCTCCTTTTACTGTTCCTTCCACTATTCTGTAGGTCTGAAAATTCCCAAAATAAAAATGTGTGTTTGTTGGGTGGGGGGATCAAGTCCAGGGTCACTGGGATGAACCGCAAACACTCTTCTAGTGGTTACTGGATGCAAGAGTGAGAGGGACCACTCCCATCTAAGACCCCTTTGGTCTAACCTGCTTAGGAGCTCTTCCCACAGATGCTAAGCCCCTCCTTCGTTTGTGTATAGGCTCTGCTCCCCAAGCAAGCCCTGTAACTCTAACAGGGAGACATTAGGATCTCGCTCCGGTTGGGGAGCTAGAGGCAATAGGGCATGCTGTGGTCGCCTCTGCAAGCAATGGAGGTCCAGGGAAATTTGGAGGTTCGAAGTCCTCAGCACAAAGGCCATCTCCTCTCCCCATTAGCACCCTTCAGAGATCTAGCAGGACTGAGCATGTAACTGGTGCCCACAATGGGGCAGCCTCGCAGCCAGTCCTGGCTCATCCCAGAACTGCTCTGCCCCCACAGCTGAGGCCCCTCCAAGGCTGCCATGGGGCCTCTCTAGTTCGTATCTTATGTTCATTGCTTTCACTTTTTCTTTGCCCGTGTCCCTTCTCAGGGCGGCCAGAAGTAAGGCGTCTGCAACATCGTCATGGCCCCACTTGCCCTAACAAAGAAGCACCCCAGCCGCTGGGTCTATGGCGGTCTTGCCCTCCAACTGTGCCTCCACGTTACCGCCGTCCGCATCAGAGGGTGTGGCGCTGCCAAATGCGCCTCACTCCTGTCTCGCTGCCCCCACACTCCCGTTCGCCCTGTCCTCTCCAGATACGTGTGCCCGATGTCTGCTGGGGCCGTTTCACTCGGTGCGCACATGGCACACTCCCATCAACATGAGGGTTGAGTAGAGACCATTTGCAAACATGAGTCAACTATAGGAAAACTACAGGGGATAAGGTAAGGGGGTGACTACTGCAAATCAGGAGAGCAGTGGGTAAAGGTCCCTTGAGAGGTCGCCTTGACCAAAGCCAGCCGGCAGCCAGAGAGTGGGAGGCTCCGCACTGACCAAAGCCAGCCGGCAGCCAGAGAGCGGGGGAGCCCGCAGCTCTGTCCATCCAGGCCAGCCTGCAGGGCCGGAGTATGGAGTGGATTTAGAGGCGCTCCACAAGACAGCCCACACAGTGTAGAGAGCCTCCATGGCCAATTCCATTAGACCCATTAAAAAGAGGGCAAGAGGGAAGGGAAAATAAGTCCGTATCTCATGTAACCCTCTTTTCCCCAGTATTATCATTACTGGCTAAGTTTTTCCTACATATCACAAGGCCCACGGTGCCTAGAACTTAGTAGCGACCAGGCCAAAAGGAAATCCTAGTCCCTAGACACAAGAATAATTCAACCTGGGGCACCTGACTGGCTGTTGGTGGAGCACGGGACTCTTGATCTCAGGGTTCTGAGTTCGAGCCCCATGTTGGGTGCAGGGATTCCTTAAAAATAAAATCCTTAAAAATAAATAAATACAGACAGACAAATTCAACCTGCTTGTATTTAGGAGTTCTGGCCAGGGGTAAAACCTAACCGGTGCAAATCAACACAGACTTTTGAGGACTTCAGCCTTGACTAAAGGGTTCAGCAAAGTCAACCCAAACCTAGCTACTATCTGCTGGGGGGCAAGTGTGAGCAGCTGCCCTTCCTAATGCTGCTGGAAATGTGGTTTGAAGAAAATGAAAAAGATTCCCCGGGTCAGACACCGATCCAAGCTTAGAATACCAGTGAAGATCAGGGTAAAGTCCATTGCAAAATCAATGAACCAAGAGAGAATTCAGCCACTGGCAGAAGGCCTACCCCACAGGAACACATATAGTCTCAGGTTTTGGAGTTAGCCGGATGCGGATTCCAATTCTGCTTCTGCCACTTTCTGCGTTGCTTTGACCAAGTCAACTGTTCTCTGGAAACCTCAATTTCCGCTTGTAAAGTACGGAAGAAGAGTATCTTCTCGTGGAATGACGAATATTAAATGGGAAAATGAATAAAATACCCACCACTGACCACACTTCTCCCCCGGGCACTCAACGAATGGAGTTGTTACTACTCCACTGGGCAGTTTACAGGCAGGGATGGTGTACATGAACTTGGGAGTTAAACGTAGTATTTCTGCCTTTCCTAAGATAAAAAATTTCTGAATAGGAGTCTAACCCACATTCTTTTCAATACTTACAGAAAAGAATTTTAAGTACTCTCGTTTCTTTTCTCACCCTGGAGACTGCTGGAGTTGAAAAGGTTATAGACCCAGACTTCAGTGCATTTTTTAATTTCTTTCCAAGTTTTCACACCCGTTGACCTTCTGGAGGCAGTTTTCTAATGGAAATGGCTTGTGACAACACTGCTCTGAACATTGCTTTACAGCAAGTTAATAGCTTCTTTTCTATTTAAAAATTTAAGAACCACTGTTACAGGATTCTAATGCATTGAAAATGTTCTCAATTGTTTCTGAGAGCTTTCTTTGCCTACCAGTTAATGACTCTATACTGAGCAAGAAGCATTTCCCCATATTTGGGGGGGTGGGGTAGTCCTAGATCAAAAACAGATTTCAGTGCTTGGATGCCAAAAAACCTTTGTTTCCGAATTAAGAATTTTAAGGAAAACCATAAAGCTTCTGAAATTACTTCTCCCAATTAATATAGTGTTGGTCTTCAAACCTGACCACGAGGAGATACAAGACCTGACTCTGGATTGAGGCTGGAACCCTCAAATTCCTCAAAATCTTCAGATTTCTACTATATACCTTCCCACTACCCTTTCATCCTTTATATCACTCAAGCATGAATAGATGAAAACGTTCTTTCTCCTCTTCATCTTCCAAGGCCAACAGTGAATAGAGGCAACAGAGCTCGTGTCTAAAAACAATAAACGAGAGAGTCTCATGACCAGCTCATGCACCAAGCATGACCGCACAGTGCCCACATGCATGCTGGGCGAGTCCACTCTCTGAACTTGAGCAGCTGAACTGGAGGAGCAAAAAGTGAGAGCCAAATGGTCATAGTCACATTAAAACGGAGTAGGTATAAATTTTTTCTTTAAAATCATTGAAAGTACTCACAGTTCAGGTGGCACTTAGGAAGAAATCACCGGAAAACCACAGTGGGAAATTGAAACTGTAGATGACACGCGAAGGTCAATTTCAACAAGCACTGAACGCAGCCATACCCAGATGGGGCACTGTTCCGATCACACACAGCCTTGCCCTGATCCCACATCCTCCGGCAGCACCCCTCCTTGCTCTTCCCCCCACCCACAGCCAAGCTGCTGAGTCTCCACTCCTCGTTCAGCCTGGCTCTGCCTTCCCCACCCTTGTCAACACCACCAGCAGCCTACAAATGACCAGATCTGCAGAAATGGCAAGGCTGCAAAAGTCAAGGAAAACCTAAAGAAGCGTGTCAGAACAAAGACTAAAGAGACACAACTCTCAAATGGGTTGGAAGCTTTTGCTATGAAGACATTATTGGAACAATCAGCGGAATCTGAACAGGACCTCTGGGTGAAGGGATAAGTGGCCCCATGGAGAGAATACATATACGTATGTACCATTCTTAAAACAACTACGTATTTGGGGGTGGGGGAAGTCAGAGTAGGAGCTATTAGAAGACTCGGTCTTACTTAGAAGAGGGCCAAACTGAACTTCACATCGCTTTCCAAGACACATGAGCCACGACATGCACAATTTTAGTGAAGGTCTGGCGTGGCTGGTGGGAGAAGCACTTTGCACACAGTGTTTCTGTTACTCTGGGACATAGGATCCAAATGCTGAGATTCAGAACACATGTTTTTCCTGGTAGAGATGGAGTAATAAAATGCCCTAAAATCATTTCCAAGCTAAAATAAGTCACCCAAGAAGAAAGATAAACTATTTAACCTCAAGGAGAGGAGTGTTTCCCTTTCCTCAGAAACACGTCATTGTTAATCTAGGGCTGAAATGGCTGTAAAAGCAGGTCCAGGATGGTCTAAGCTCTGTAAAGGACTTAGGTAAAGCGAGTTGGGGAAAAAGTCCTGTGAGGCAAGATTTTGTACTAAGATGGACTAAGTCTTGGATGAACTGTTACATGGTAAATCCAATATAATTTCTTAATGTTTCATGCTTTAAAAAAAAACCATTTTTAAATCCCACAATTCCTTTGAGCCATACTACAAAACTGTAAGTCAGTGACTATGTAAATTCCAAGTACTATATTTTTCCTCTTGACTGTATTGAGTCCGTACACTCTAACAAACTTCGTTGATTAGGTGGGGCAAGAAGAGTCATGGGTAGTCTTCAATGGGTCTTTCTATCCCTGTATTAAGTTTCTCTGAACAGAAATCTGAACAATGAGATCTCAAAATATAACAAAGCAAAAGTACTAAGCAAGAAGGAAAAAATAGACACTTTCTAAATGAAAATGTAAGTTTAAAATACTCAACGGAGTCCAGCATTCAATATGGTTAAGTATACCAAGGAATAATCAGACTGCAAAACATTAATAAGGTTAAAAAAAAGAGAGAAAAGAGATTCTGTACACCTATTGGCATTTTTCCATCTGGATCAGGTAGATGGGAAAAACAGGCCCACACCACCCCCACGTTGCCTGTCCCACCCACCCTGTCCCATCTGGTCCAGTCCGGTCTGGTCCCAGAGGTCCTCAGAAGATTTAACATGCTAAGGCGAATTCACATTCCAAAAGCATTCACACAGGAAGGCATTCTGTTTGTTAACAAAACCCATTCAACAGATAACTAAGCCACTCATTTTTAGGTCTGTGAAACTGGGATGACACGTAGGGCACATTTCTTATTTTTATTTCAACATTTAAAATATTCACAGATGGAGTATTATATTCATTGACATCTCCATGGAAGATGTACCAAACAAAGCATACAGGTTATTCCACAATTACAGAATTACATATTTGTGACTATGTGAATGTTTACCCCTGGACTTTACCCGGAAAATACCACTTTAAAAAAAAAAAAAAAAACTTCTAAGTGCTTCACTGGATTAATTTCCATAAAAAAGTAAATAGCAAAGAATTTCAGGAGATACCTGAATATTAGCCAGCGCTTTTTAAAAATTTCAAGCTTTTACAGTGCTCTTTCTGACATCCCTGTCGGGAACACTTAAATAACACTCAATTCTTTCTCTTTTCCCCTCAATAGCCAAGCCAGGATGTATGTACTTTTTTTTTTCTAAGTCTTTTTTCCTATGTAGAAATAGGTCCATCATCACAGCAACTTGACTAGCTAATGAGGTAGGAGTATTCTTCAAAAGCATTTATAAAGTAAAAGCACTAAGAGAATAATCAAATTATAAAGAGGTTTTTTTTGTTTTTTGTTTTTTTAGTGGTTGTTCTTTAAGTAAAATGCCAAGGGCACTGGAAATTGGTCAAAACTACCCATACTTGAAAAGACAAAGAGGAAAACCCCATTGGAAAAACCCTGCTACAAGTTCACTCAAGGCTGGCATTAATTAAATGCATTCTGGCATTA
Organism: Eumetopias jubatus; assembly: GCF_037043125.1. Classification (NCBI taxonomy): domain Eukaryota; kingdom Metazoa; phylum Chordata; class Mammalia; order Carnivora; family Otariidae; genus Eumetopias; species Eumetopias jubatus. The sequence continues at coordinate 128,482,324 of NW_028274811.1, forward strand.
CCAAGTAAGAAACCGCTGCCTTAAAGTGCCAAGCTTTCTTCCTGGAAGAAATCTTACCAAGAAGGTAATTTTAAACAGAAAACCTCAGTTCCCTATCTTCCTCTCTTCTCAGTACAATTAACTGGTCTCTTCTTTTAAACCCAGTTCTCATCATTTCCTATACCCAAAAAAAGATCAGTAATTTCTGTATATTGTATATCCAGTAACAGATTTAAATGAATTTAACAGTCAACTTATCAAATTCTGCCAGAGAAACACTCCTTATATGAAGCTTTTAATGACAGAATGTTATACAACTAGAAAATGCCTAGGTAACAGATTTCAGCACCATCTCTGTATTAGCAGATTGTTTCAAAATGCACCCGAACCCTGAATTCATATATACCTAGGAAACTTTCCCGTTATTCCCTCTTCAACTACACCAAAATCAAAGTTCTGTGTTCTAACTACCCTTTCTGTATATATAAGGAATACTTTACAAATCCACCCTATTAAGTTAATAGAACACATATATGTTCCCAAATAAGGGGAAAGCCACCAGTCAAGTATTATTTGTCTAAAATGCCATTTTGAAGTACCTATTATCGGATGGAGGCTAAAATACCAGAAGAGAAGATTTATTTCCCCAATTATGCACCTATTAGGGTTACTGCTAAAAACATTAGAAAAATCATCTAAAAAATGTAAAAACATACTTAAAACAGAATAGCTGCCAGAAAAAAATTTAGTAACTATGTGTGTCCTGGCAGCTAGTTTTGAAACCAAGTCCTTGACAATTCCACTATAAAACGTTTTAGACGCAGTAATCAAACTTGTATAATAGTGCAACTCTCCGACATGGCAGTAAACCATTTAAGATTAGCTACCAAAAATAATTTGTTAACAAGAATTTTTTTTACATGTCTTTAAACTTTTCTTTTTACTATTCCATCTAGAATTATGTCCTAGCAATGTGCTCAAAATATCCTATGTCTCATTTAGTTTGAAGAGAATTCCTTCCTCTTCACTGCCACATTCTTTCATTTCAGTTATAGTTCCTTAAATTCTCTTCCTAAGGCACACCCTGCCCTATTTATTGCTGCAAAGCCCCTGAAATCTGTGCCTCAATCTGGGTCTGCCTCATCACTACACTTTAATGAAAATCACTTCAGAGTACCTGCTAAAACTTAGTAACATTAAGTCTAGAATACTATTGTCCAGTAGATTAACTGCAAAAAAAAAAAAACCAAGTCTACTAAGAGAAGGCCAAAAAACAGAAATATATGTTCTATATACTCTTTCTTCCAAAAACTGACCAAATTACCTAAAAGCTCAGTGATTTCTCTGGCTACATATAATCCATACTCAATGTTATAAAATGAAATGTTAGGCCAGTAAGCTTTCACAATTTTTATTAAATCCTAATCTAATATAACAGTATCTGATTTTATAGACATCATCCCATGGTGAACATGTTTAATAAGTGAAAGTAAATCAGACATCGAAGTCATTATTCTCTGCAGACTAAGCAATAAGGTAACTACACAGAACACTACAGGTAACAACATACACTTACTTGCCAGAGTTTTCATACAAGTCATTTTTTTTTATCAAACTATATCTCCTAATATTTAATACAGTAGAATTAGTGATTGTAGCTCTCATATAATATTTTAATTACAAGTACCTTATTGAGATAACTAACATTTTGACAGTTTCACTGACTTTCCAAATTAGTATAATATATTCAAGAAAGAGAACAAAAAAGTGAAATGAAAACTGAACATAACATTAAAGGAAAACGAAGTAAAAAAAAAGGGAAAGTGAAATATCACTGGGGTAGAAAAATCCAACAAGTCTAGACATTGGGCTGGAAGAAAACAGATCAACTATGGATTTCACAAGTCAAGAGTTTATAAATTCAATGCAATACAAATCCTTTGAATGTAAAAGCCAAGGTGAAACCAACAGGTCTATAAACTGTTACTTTTGGCCTTAAACAGTACCAACTCTTGATCAAAAAAGGCCACAACAGTTAAGATTGTATTACTTGATTTTATTTTACACTAGGTGGCGGGCACAAAGCAATCCTCCTTAATAAAGTTGACAATTAGCTTCACTCAGAACACTTTTAATAATGCACATAAAAAAAAAGTATTCATCTTACAAATTGTTCTGCAATCCAAATATACAATAGCTTAACGTTTAGAAAACAAAAGCCAATGTAAAAAGACAGATTAAAACAACTAGAACAGTACAGGTTTCATGTGGCTCTGATTTTACAGCTTTCTTACTGCGTCATCAATGTCCGCAATCTGTTCCTTCAGCTGGCTCCACTGCTCGGGATTTAAAGAAATACCTAAAACAAAGTTTTAAAAAATTAAAAGTTGGAAATCCCTTTAAGCTCTGACGATTTTCATACTTCCAACTAAAAAACTGCTTTAATCGACAACTGCCACTTTGACCGGCACAATGGTACCATATTGAGAGTCCAATCTCGTTACTACAGATTCATCACAATTACCTGAGCGCAACAGTCTTACGCCCAGTTTTACTTCCAACACTGTATCCTGCACAATACTTAATTATAACCTGTGAGAACAAATGATGATGTGAAGATGTATCTCACAAAACCTTTCAAACTAGCAGGCTAAGTGGCCAGGTCCAGATTTCCTATGTGACACTCCATTTCTACATCCAGTTGGTTCCAACATTTGCTCAAAATTTCTATAGGAACTCAAGGTGAACAACTTTGTGATGAGTTCTTCCAGAAGCATTCATTTCACTTTGGAAAAATTCCTGGGATGTGACCCATACAGGACTTCTCAGAATATACATAGTGGTTAAAAATGCATTCTGGAGTCCTGCTGTCAAGGTTCAAATCCCAGCCTCCCTATCACTAACTGTATGACCTTAAAAAAAAAAAAAAATCTCTAAGCCTCAGTCTCCTCACCAGTAAAATGGTATTTACATCTCAAAGTGGTATTATGAATCAATAAATTAGCTAATCTGAGGAAAAAGCTGAGTGTATGACCTGACACATAAGTAAACACTTAAAATGTTAGCTAATAACATGTCTTCTCTATTTAAAAAGTAAAAATGTGAAGAGAAAGTACTTTGCACTTGGAACTTCTAATGTCCTAATACTTGACCCATATAAAAACAAAAATAAACTAGAATTGGAAGAATTAGTGTATTTCTCAAAAAACTACTGGGAGGCCATGAACTTGAGAGGAAGGCTGAAGAACATACTGGGTCAACACCTTGGACGGGCTTTAAAGCTGATTAAATTGTTTTAATAAACGCCTGCAGGAACAAGAGAAGAAATCTGGCACTGGCCACAGTGAAACAACTAAATGAGCACTCCAGAAGTGGCCTTGAAAGAGAAAAGGTTAAAGGGTAGAAAAACATAGAGGTTAGGTTTAACAAACTAAGAACTGCATGAAGCAAACAAGTGGTACCTTCAAGATGACAAACAGGCGGAGTAGAAGATAAAAATATCTTTTTTATCTAAGGATCAACCTAAAGCAGCTAACTACCCCAATATATGAATTTATGTTAGTACATATATTCTCTAGGTATATGATGAATAAATAAAGCATGTTTCTATGATGCTGATATGCTTGGGACTAGGTGAAGCACAAACAGAAGAAGGACAAAGACCCGCTTTGGATGCCCCCTCCCAAAGGATATCCTTCAGATGAACCAAAAGGAAAACACCGTAAGCCAGAATTTTTCATTCCCAATTTTACAACTTCCCAGATCATGCCTGCTCTACTTAAGAATTCACGTCAATTTTTTTTTCTAAAGTCACATCCAAGCAAATTAGCAACCAAATGAAGTGATATTAGGGTTATTTTTTTCTGGGTTTTATTCCAACAGCTATTCAAGACATGTCATTAAAATAAGTTAAATATCATGTCTAAAAGACTACATACAAAAAACAAAGAATCAACTTAATGAGGATGTTCCAAATGCACTGCCAACATTATTTCAATTTTAAATAAGGTAGGTTACTTTTTAGTTTAGTTCTAATTATTAGAACCAAATTCAGGAAATTAAATCTCACCTTTTCTTCCAGGTTTCATTTCACCTTCTGGATCCATCCAATATTCTCTAATATCAATTAGGACTTTCCCTTTAAAGTCCCGAACACTGACGTACCTCATTTTCCCAATCTGCAAAAGAAACAAAAACACAGAAAGGTATTCACTTCAACAGTGGTGTCCCTATTTATATTCACAACTTGCCGCACACTCCCTCTACTTTTAATCAAAGTAACTATTCTCAGTATCAAAACTACAACCAAAGGAAATGTCACTGTTAAGAAGAAATCTTTCTTAAAAAAAAAAAAAGAAATCTTTCTTAAAAACATGGAAAAAACAAAGTACATCTCACACTTCCAATCATTTTTACATTAAAGAAATCATAAAACAGAGCAACACTAGAACTGGAAAACAGTTCCTCAAAAAATTAAAAATGGAATAACTGATCCAGCAGCCCCACTTCTGGGTATGAACCTAAAAGAAATGAAAGCAAGGTCTTATTTATACACCCATGTTCACAGCAGCATTACTCACAACAGCCCAAAGATGGAAACAGCCCACATGTCCGTCGTGAGATGAATGGATAAACAAAATGTGATATATATACATACCGTGGAGCCTTTAAAAAGGAAATCCTGTAACATGCTACAACATGGATGAACCTTACTGACATGTGCTAAGTGAAATAAACCACTCACAAAAAGATGCATACTGGGGCACCTGGGTGGCTCAGTCGGTTAAGTGTCCAACTCTTGATTTCACCTCAGGTCATGAGGGTCGTGAGATCAAGCCCCACATGGGGCTCTGCGCTAGGTGGGTCTACTTGAGATTCTCCCTCTGCCCCTGCCCTTCCCCCGCACTCAAGCTCCCACTCTAAAATAAATAAATCTTTAAAAAAAAATGCATACTGCATGATTCCACTTATACAAGTGCCTACACTAGTCAGACTCAGAGACCGAAAGCAGAATGGTAGTTATCAGGGGTCAGGAGAAGAGGGAGAGGGGAGTTTAAGTTTTGCTAAAAGAAGACTTTTGGAGATCTGTCTCACAATAATATGAACATACTTAACACTACTGCTTAAAAATGGTTAAGATGGTAAATTTTATGTTGTGTTTTTTACCACAAAAATCATTAGAAAGCCAACTTTTGCAGTACAAACTACAATCAGTAGGAATCCACAGACCCCACTACCTATATACCATTCTAAAAATCCAGAGATCCAGTCAATAGAACATGAGAAAGCTTTTCCTTTTAGACATTAACATCTTTAATACACTTCACCATAGTCTCAAATTAAGAACTTAAAACTACCCACAGAAAACCATTTTTCAAGAACTTTATACTGTGCTTAACAAACTACAAATTCCACAGAGAAGGAAAAGGTTTTACTCAACAAAGTGTCTGTAAGCACTTTCCAGGATGTCTTACGCTGTAAGACACTGTCTTTACTGTCTAGCACTTCAACACGTCATACTTTCTGATCAAAACTTTTAACGCCTATATCTCTCTCTTACTCATTCTAAAACTACTCTTCAATCCTACTAAAAACTGGCCATGATTTTTGTGCTTAGAACATCTCAACATGTAAAGATTCTGGGTATGGCTATGTTCCTTTTCCTTCTAACCTGGGTCCCTTGATTATTAATAATCCTTTTAATTAAGATACTAAGTATTACTGTAGCAGAATCACAGCTGTGCTGACCCAGTACTTATTAATGGTTTCCATCTTGCATATGTCCCCTTAGACTGCTTTTTCTTGTCTCAGCCAGGTCTGGTTCATTTTCCTTTAGTTTTCTATCCTTAAGTTTCTGATCCTGCTGGTGTATCCCTACTTTATACCCCATGCTTTATGGAGAAAATGAAGTCCACTCAATTTGGGTAAATGCCTTCAAATCTCTCTTCTCTGTACTCACAACACCATCAATTCTTAACTTTTTACTTTTTCTATCCCATTTCTTACTTATGCATTCTTTCCCTTTCCAATGGCTTATCTACCATTTCCTAACATGCTCAATCCCCTCTTTCTATAAAGCATTTTCCCTAATCTGCAGTATTCTGTAACTTTCTCCATGTTTCATTCTTCCTTTTATTGCTAAATTTTGGAAGGATAAAAAATACTGTTTCTACTAATTGAATTCCCACCGCCTACTCTAAAGTCACCAGTGATCTTATGGGCAGTTTTAATGGCTTATTTTTTCATCAATCTTCTTTGTACCCCCCTAGTGCCTATCATACTAGGTTCCCCATAAACTGTTTTAGTGAATAAATTAAATAAGACCAAAATAATTATCACAATGAAACTGTTAATTGTGATTTATAATACTGATTTAACAACTCTAAGAAATGTGTAAGTATCTTAAGCAGCCAACCACAGATCTGAACATTGTTTCATTTTGGTTTTTAGTAAGCCCTCTAGCTAGTAAGCCCATGAGCTAGCTCAGTATATAATATTAAAATGTACTGAAAACCTACTAAAGTGATATTGATTAGGTTAAGTCAAGTACGAGTTCGGTGTGGGCTTCAGCATGTGGAAGAGACCTTAGATATTAGGATCTAACCTTGAAATATGACAGCCTATTAGTTAAGTAAAAGAGACCAAAATGACAAGGACATAGAAGGAACTAAGCAGAAAGATTCAATACTGCTGAGACTCAAGGACAGGCTGACTAGATGGAGCTATACTGAAGAGGACTTGAAAAACCAGGAAGAGATCCTGGAGCCTTTATAGGTTCTTGAACTAAGGGCCAAACACAGAAGCAGAAAAAATACTACTACTCCTCTCTTCTGCAAGGCTTGTATTCCTGACAATCTAAAAATCTGAAAACAGGGTTAAAACTTTAAAATCGCACTAGAGGGACACCTGGGTGGCTCAGTCAGTTAAGTGTCTGCCTTCGGCTCAGGTCACAATCAGCAGGGAGCCTGCTTCTCCCTCTGCCTGACGTTCCCCCCCCGCCGCTTGTGTGTGCTCTGACAAATAAATAAAATCTTTAAAAATAATAAATAAAAAAAATAAAATCGCACTAGAAAAAGAATTAAAATCAAGACTGAAAGCAAATCTTTTTTTTTAAAAGAGAGACAAGCACGTTGTAAGTATATTAATGGTATTTTACCAGTCTTAAATTAGTACTAACAACTATTTAATTATTTTATCATAAAGAACATGGAACAGGGCGCCTGGGTGGCTGTTGTTAAGCATCTGCCTTCGGCTCAGGTCATGATCCCGGGGTCCTGGGATCGAGCCCCACATCGGGCTTCTCCCTCTCCCACTCCCCCTGCTTGTGTTCCCTCTCTCGCTGTGTCTGTCAAATAAATAAAATCTTTAAAAAAAAAAAATTGAATACAATAAATACACAACAAACGGTTAGCTAGGTACTTTTAATTTCTACTCTTGCTCCCTAGGAACTATTCAGAAGCTCCTTTATCCATGATTTCAATGAGGTGTGCTATAAATATTGTTTGCCACAGATTAACAGAAAAGGCATTTTCCTCCTCCCAAATATGGCTGACCATCCACATATCCAAAACTTTGTGAACGTACAATCTGAAGTCCATAATCACTTTTCAAGTGACTTTATTTGATGTACAGTAAATAAGAAATTATTCAAAGTGAGAAAAGGTACAGATGAGTAAAATGATACTCTAGAATTTGCTAACAACGTTTCAGAGAACAGCAGCACCAAAGAGCTGTGGGGTTGGAACAAAGGGCAACTGTGGGAACACCCACTCACACTGTTCTACCCAAATGAGTCTGATTATAATCTGAAACTTACTATGCATTTTGTAGCTCATCTCCAGTGTATCAGTGTTCATTTTAACATAAAAAGTTTTAATGAAAATCTCCCAAGAGGGTCCCTACAGAAAAATGCACCACGTTTATCCCTGTGACTTCATTCTCCGTTACCAAAGCAGCAAAACCATAGCAGTACGTACATTCACTCCAGAGTTTAAGCAGTAGTGGATGGCATCAGAGGAAGGAGAAAGTTAGAAGGATGCTTTGCCCCTAAGATCAGGAACAAGGCATGGATGTCTACTCTCATCATTTGTTTTCAATATACTAGAAATATTAGCAATAAAGAAAAAGAATTAAAAGGATGATGTAAAACAGACAAAATCAACACCACCACAGAAAGTTCTAAGAAGTCTCTAAAAAGTACATATGCAACCTATTATAAATACACAGTACATATATATTTACATTATATTAGTAATACTATAACATCTTTTCTAGCAATGAACTGGAAAATCAAGTTAAGAAAGCAGAGATTTCTGATAGAACCAAAAAACATAAAATACCAGGGGTGCCTGGGTGGCTCAGTCGGTTAAGCTTCTGACTCTTGGTTTCAGCTCAGGTCGTGATCTCAGGGTCATGAGATGGAGCCCCTCATCGAGCTCCATGCTCATCAGGGAGTAGGCTTCTCTCCCTCTGCCCCTCCCCCCCCCCCGCATGCATGCTGTCTCTCAAATCTTTAAAAAATATATGTAAAATACTTAAGAATAAATTTAACAAAAGATGTGCAAGACCTCTATCATGAAATTCACAAAAGAGACAAATTTAAGATCTAAATAAATGCAAAGAGACACCATGTTCGTGAACTGGAAGACTCAGTATTGCCAAGCTGCCTATTCTCCCCAAACTGATCTTCAGCCTGACCCAATCCCAATCAAAATCCCAGTAGGCTTTTTGGTAAAAACTGACAAGCCTTATTCTATAATGTGTATGGAAATACAAAATACGCAGAAGAGCAAAATCATTCTGAAGGTGAAGAATAATGTTAAAGGACTTTCACTACCTGATTTCAAGACTCACTATAAAAGCGCAGCAGTTGTGACTTGTGATACTGAAGTAAAAAGTATTCAATGGAATAAAACAGAGATCAGAAATAGACATGTATTTTATATATTCATGGATTCTCATTATAAAGATCCAACATGAGTCAATGGAAAAAAGTCTTTTCAACAAATGGTACAGAACAACTGGATCTCTCTGCGGGAAGAAATGAGTTCACCTATTTCACACCATACACAGAGAAACTAAACTAATTCTACGTGGATCACACACCTAAGCATGAAAGTTATTAACTATAAAAATTCTAGGGAAAAAAACAGTGGCAAAATTTGTGTGGCCTTGGGGTAGGTAATGTCATTAAAAAGCATTAACCATAAAAGGAAAAAAATTTATAAAAATGGACTTAATCAAAATTAAAGCTTTCTAAAAATGCTTAAGAAAATTAAGAGGCTCTTAAAAAAAAAAAGGACGCCTGGGTGGCTCGGTTGGTTGAACATTTGCCTTCAAGCTCAGGTCATGATCTGAGGGTCCTGGGATCGAGTCCCGCATCGAGCTCGTTGCTCAGCGAGGAGCCCACTTCTCCCTCTGCCTGCCGCTCCCCCTGCCTGCACGCGCTGACAAATGAATAAAATTTTCTTTAAAAAAAAAAACAAAAAAAAAACAGATGGGGAGCCTGGGTGGCTCAGTCAGTTAAGCGACTGCCTTCGGCTCAGGTCATGATCCCAGGGTCCTAGGATTGAGCCCTGCATGGGCTCCCTGCTCAGTGGGGAGTCGGCTTCTCTCTCCCTCTGCCTGCCACTCCCCCTGCTTGTGCTCTCTCAAATAAATAAAAATCTTAAAAAAAAAAAGAAAGAAAGAAAATTAACAGGCAAAGCACAAACCTAAAGAAAATATCCACTATACTTATAGCTGACAAAGAACTTGTACCTAAAATACATGAAGAACTCTTTCAACTCAATAAATCAAATGTCCTCTATTTTTTTAATGGGCAAAAAAGACTTGAACAAAGCACAAAGTAAACTACAATGAGCTCCTACTACACATCCGTTAACTTACGTGAATAGCATTAAATACTGACAATGAACCCAGTGAGGATATGAAGCAACTGGAATCTCTCACATTGCTGGTGGGTGCATAAAATGGTACAGCTACTAGAGAAAACAGTTTGACAGTTTCTTACGAAGCTAAACATACACTTAGCCTATGACCCAGCAAATGCATCTGATATTGATCCAAAGAGGAAAAAAAAAATTCAAAGACTTTTACAAGAATGTTCCCATCAGCTTTATTCCTAACAGCCCAAAACTAGATAGAAACAACCCAAATGTCTATCCCAAGTGAATGGATAACAAATTGTTGTATAATCCTACAGTGGAATACCACTCAGCAATAAAAAGGAACTACGAATAACAGTAAGAACTGACCCCAAGCTGTTACACCGAGCGAAAGAAGCCAGACACAAAACAATACAAACCAAACAATTCCATTTATATGAGGTTCTAGAACAGGAAAAATAAATATATAGTAACAGAAATCAGATCAGTAGTTACCTCAGGCAGAGGGAATGACTGCAAAGGGAGGCCAAGACGGAACTTTCTGGGGTAATGGAAACTGCCTCACTATAAGAGAACCATGTCTACTTGGCTCATCACTGCACACCCAAAACTCAGTAAGGCCTGATAAAATACAGTCTTTCAAAGCCATCAGAAAATTAAAAATATGTATCAATTTTATACATAACTATGCATTTTATATACATGTACTTCAACTAATAATTATGCCCCCTTCTTGAAAAATTTCCCTTGCTATACCTCGATCTTCAATCTTATTCCCCACTATATACAGAGCGCCGATTTCAGTAAACCCACCTGCCTCTCCTGTTCTTTTTTAAAGAAATATCTATTTTAGAGAGAAAGCAAGTGAGCATTTGGGGGGGGGGGGGCGCCTGAGAGAGAAGGAGAGAATCTCAAGCAGATGCCCTGCTGAGGGCGGAGCCCAACACAGGCTCAATCTCAAAACCCTGAGCAGAAACCAAGAGTCCCACACTTAACCAACTGAGCCACCTTGGCGCCCCTCACCTCTCCTGCTCTTATCAAGCCCAAACTTTGCAGGCCGTACTGCTGCTGCTTCTCCAGTAATACCCCACCCGTATTTCACAGCCCAATACTAGACCTATCTCCTCCAAACTGCTTCCTAAATGTGCTTTTCTCAATCTTTTTTGGGTATCTATCACTTTTAAATTAACACTTAGCCAAACTATAGGTTTCTAGACTTTAACAATAATCTAGCATCTTATAAATGACTTTCATTTCAATGAACCTGCTCCTATATTTCAACAACTATCCTTATATTAAATTAAGGTACTTTCCACATTTGTCAGATCAAGCCAGACACTAAGTCCTCAGGATCTCGGACACTACCTGGAACATGTTATCATCTCTGCTGCTGCTCTGCTTAGAGGACGACAGGGCTCTTGAAGTTTCACCAGTCTTTTGCTTCTTTACAGGTTTTTCTGGAGTAACTTGCTTTTTCCTCTTTAACTTGAAAGAAAAACAAGCACAATGGTTAAAATTTGCACACATAATAAGACACATCTCAGGTTCAAACACTTCATTACTTTTTAAGACTTAAAGGCTCAAAGTACTATATTTATTAAGAAAAAAATCATAAATATATACACAGGCAAGTTTCACTTGACAATAGAACTATGGAGCTAACCTAATATCTAACAGTGTTTTCAAAGTGTGTTCTCAGAAACCCAAAAAATACTTCAAGCATCATACTGGTAATAACCAGAGAAACAATTCTTTTCTAGACCAGGATCCCACATCCAATTTCTTCGGGGGGGGGGGAAGCGATGGGGGGGACTGCTGCTTTTGAATAAATTTTGGAAACCCCAAGTCTACTAAAGTTAGTCAGCAACTTATATTTTTACAAAAGATATATATTAATTAGGAAGAATACAGCCAACTTATTCCAACCCAGGATATGTTATTTATTCCCTGCCTATTCCAAAAGGGACTTAAATTGACTTTGAAAATTTTTGAGTATGCAAAGCTAAGAAAACTATTTTGTACTGGGCACTAGAAGTCAACAACTCAAGAACTTCATCATAAAAATCACTGAAGGTGGACAGCAATGTGTTGGATTAGCATCCAAAATCAAGACAATGTCTTAAATAAAGCAACATTATTGTAAAAACTTTTTATATAGCCTCATTCTTAAAATGACCTAACAGCCTATGGAAACTAGTAGAGTTCCTCCCAACCTAAACAGCAGAGGGCAGTCATGCTCCTTAGTGGAAAGTATAAACTAGTATGTTAATGTCTTACTAAATTAGATGAAGTTACGTAAAATAGAATGTACACATGTATATAAACTGAAAAAGTGAATGTATTACTGTGTTGACAGGACTAATGTACTATTAATAGCAAAAATAGCAAAAATCACCTCAGCTCAAAAGTAGAAAGTGATTGATTATTCTTTATATAGGAGCTGGATATTCTCCATGGACTGACACATAAAAGTTCAGTAAAAATTTGTTTTCAAATTCAAAGGCCATACCGGGTGTGAATAAAAAACCTAAGAGATATTTCCTTCTGGAGTATAGCTATGTATGTTGAGGCCTTATTGCAACCTTTAGGTTATATATTCTGTATTTCCCTATACAGGTCCATCTTCTCCAAGATTCTCCCATAAGCTCTTTTAACTAACACTGCCAACTAAACTCAGACACATAATTATGTAAGCTCCTAGGAATTAAAAAAACAGTTCTGCACAGAAGCTCTGACTACAGTGTGAGAGGCTCAGTTAAGCGGAATACACCACTCCCAGCACAGTTGTCATCCAATGTAGAAAAAGGCTGTTGTCAAAATGGGGAATTTCATGTTAGTTTTGCTGGGTGTTGATTTAACTAAAAGGAGGGGACCAGAGTAAATAACATTCTAACTTAGAATGTACCAAGACTACATTTTAAGTAATCCTAGTGGGCTGGATAAAAATCAACCGCTGAGAAGGCGGTCAAAACTGACATCTGCATTCAAAGAGTTCAGGTAATTTAACTCAACTACAACACACAATACCTAGAGTTTAGGCAGATTTCTCAATAATGGCAAATAGCAAATTGGCCTCATTATAATGCTATTCCCCGGAGGGAATAAGGTGGTGGTTCTGTAGCTTTGGGGTTCCTAGAAGACTTGCTCAAGTCTGATTCAGGGGCTGGAAGTGTGCATGTACAAGTACCCTAGGCCCTTTGGTCAAGTGGTCCAGGAGCCTTCTGCACTTTGAGAAACACCCACCTAGGCGCTCATTTTACCATTCTGATATGCCTTGCTGTCCTTCAGAACTGGATGTGGACAATACTGCTGAATTAAGTATCACAGAAATGACTTGCATTAATAGTCACCTTTTTGTCAACCTCACTGTCAGAATCACTGCCAGAAGAGCTTGAAGAAACAAGTTCCTTTGATTTAGGCATTCTGAAAGAAAAATACATTATACACAATAATTTACAAACTGTTCTCCTACCTTCGACTTGACTCTTTCCCAAGCAAAAATTCAAGAAGTTCCATGGTTCTACCATTTTGTGGTACTGGAGTTGTTAGGCTAAGCACAATGCTAAAAGTTATACTTTTTTTTTTTTTTAAGATTTTTTTATTTATTTATTCATGAGAGACAGAGGAGGAGAGAGAGGGAGAGAGAGAGAGAGAGAAGCAGAGGGAGAAGCAGGCTCCCAAGGAGCAGGGAGCCCGATGCGGGACTCGATCCCAGGACCCTGGGATCATGACCTGAGCCGAAGGCAGACGCTTAACCATCTGAGCCACCCAGGCGCCCTAGAAGTTATACTCTTAATTTATACTCTTCCAAGTTGAAAATAACACCCAGAACCCAGCAAGGAGAATCCAGCAAGGAGAAAGAACTAAATGTCACACATATCTCATACTCCTACACCTCTTTCTCAAAGCCATTGGGTCTTTTTATACTTCATTTTAGAGGAGTTAGATGTTTATACGTAGAATAAATTGTAAGAAGGAAGCTGACAGCAATCTGTTAAAACCAGGAATAGGAATATTCTCAGTACTGCTTTATATTTCTCACTGATGAGACCTAACAGAATTATTCGCTGCAGGAACTGACCCCAACATTCACACAACATGGGGAACAGCTGCACTATACAGATGTAATTCATTTGCCAGTATAATCCTATTTTTTCATATTTTGTAAATGTTCTTAATTTTCTTTGGCTTTTTGATCATGCCATCAAAATGACAAGCACTAATTCAGAGTTCACAAAGTTAAACAATTTTTTACAGTTCATTACATTTTACACTGATTTTTCTACTCTGAAATGTAACTACATTTTGAAGAATCTGCTTATGGGAGGGGCAAAACCTTTTCTCAAATTCACCTATGACCCTCACTCCCCCCAAATAGAGGTACATAACCCAATATCTTGCTTTCAGGTGGATCTTTACTGAGTGCCTGAGCACAGCAAGACAGAGAACCTTGTGCATCTACTTTTGCAGAAGATTAAAAAAAAAAAAGCTAAAGCCCAAATTTCAAGGAATTCCAAAGCACTCTTTTCAAGGCACTTAACAATACCAGGTGGTAAACCACTTATTATTAAAGGATCTTTAGCCCTCCCCATCTCCAGAAAGACTGAGTCTTATTAATTTTTGTATGCCCTAAAGGGCCCAATATGTACAACACAGTCTACAAATGTTGAATAAAGGAAAAAAAGTCTTCATTTCCTCCTCAAAAAATCCTAAGTAATCCAGCTCTCTAGACTAAACTTCCTTGGCACTAACACTAAATGTGTTCCACATTAGGAGGTCAAGGTAAAAGAAGTGGGCCATCCATCCCAATTCTAGCGACTAATTTCAAAAAGCTCAAACATGCACAACCAGCCATGTTGATTTGAACTGGTAATTTCTTGAGGAGAAGAGTAAATTCTGAGGGGACCAGCAACGTTCAGAACCAGATTTTATGTACTATTCCTGTTACTGCTCCATTTTACAACCCAAACTCCAAAAGCAATTTAGGTTTTTTAATGCTAGCAGCTAATAATGCCAAGAAACATTTTTTAAAAGGTAATTAAATCGGACATAACCTATTTTTCACTTTGAAACAGTCAAGCATAACTATACGGTCTATTAATAATAGCTGCGGGGGGGGGGGCTGCCTAAGATCATTTCAAAGAACGACCTCGTAATTAACCCAAATTAGAAGATCATTCAACAACAGAAAAGATAATGGTAACCAACACCACTTTGAACTTTTGACAGATTTTTACTTTTACTTATCTTTACTGTTCGAAGGAGGCAGGCCAGTAATTCGGGAAGGTGATACTAAAACGCTAGTTAAGAATATATACAAAACGCAACTGAAAAAATGAATTTCGGTCTGTGATGATGGCGTGGAGGGAAGATTAGAAAAGACGAGGTGAAAAATAAACCTGGACTAAAGGGCACAGGAATTCGGTACAAAACGAGGGTGATGAGCACCAAGACGGGGAAGGGGGTCGCGCGGTGCCAGGAAGCTTCTGGAACCCTGGGGCTGGCAACCGCTGAGGCAGGGGGAGACAGGTTGGTCGGAGGGGGCGTGGGAGGCGGCGAAGTGCGAGGAGACCTTATGGGAAGAGGAGGGACTTGCACCAAGCGCCATTTTCTTCTCTCGAAGCGCTAGCTACCCCCAGCACACCAGCCGTCCTTCCCCCAACCCCCCCAGCCCTCCTCCGACGGGGTCCGCTCTCTCCCCCCCTAGAAAGCGCCCCCCCAACCCTGGATGCCGGGGTTCGAGCCCCAGCCAGGCCTTGAGGAGAAGCAGGCTCCGCACGCGCCCGTGCCGTGGCCCGGGCCGCCGCGGCATTGTCCCGGGGGCGCCCGGGCCCCCTCCCCACGGCTCCTCGCCTCCGCCCGGCCGCGCCCCGCCGCCAGGGGCCGCCGCACTCGCCGCGCCGGGGCCATTCCCGGGAGCCAGCTTCTGGCGCGGAGAGGCCTGTAGGGCATGGGGCGCGGGGCGCGACGGAGGAGGAGATCCAGGGAGGCCGAGGCGGGGAGGTCTGGCAACGCCGCCATTTCCCCCGGCCGTCGCCTTGCGAGCGGGGTGGAGGCCGCGGGCGGCTCGCGGCCCGGCTGGGAGGGTGGGGGCCGGCTAGGCAGGGGTTCGAGGGGTGGGGGCGGGGTCCCCCAGCACTCACGCTCCACTCTCGCAGCCGAACCTCTTTCTGCTCGCTCGCTTGCAACTGACAGAGAACCGGAAGTGACGGAAGCCCAGAGACGCCGGCCCCGCCCCTCGGGGGTTGCGCACACATGACGGGGCGTGGCCTCCCTGCCCAAACCAACACCGAGACCCTTTCCAGGGCCTTAAAGGGACCGGCCCTCGTCCTCAGCCAGTCCCTTGAAAGTGAAATGCATCAAAGTTTAAGTATGACCTGTGAGTGAATGAGGGCACGAAGAAAACATGAATGAGAAACATCGAGCTTTGCACTTGTTCCGTAAATGTTTCTTGTACTAAAGTGAAGTGTTCATACTGAAAAAGCCCCTTTTCCCAGAAATGGTCCTTAACCCCCATTCCCAATATTTGACTCTGGCTGGTAAAATCCAAAGGAAGGAAGCCAAAGTCACATGTTTAATTCCAGAAAGTGCAAGAAGTCTTTACAGAAGTCCTTGGCCACACACACCCTTATTCTTAAACTGAAGTCCTGGGGGTGGTTCACAGAAGAGAAATCTACAGTACAAGCAGGAACATGACCAATAGAGTATTTGAGTGTATATTTAATGAATGCCTACTATAGCCAAGAATATATATAAAGTTTTATTTATCCAACACACATTTATCAAGCACCCAGTATGTGCCAGGCACTGCACGAGACACTTTGCATATATCATTCATCCTAAAAAGCACTTTCCAAAGTAGGAATAATTACTCTATTTTATAATGAAGAATTATAGGGTCAACAAGGTTGAATAAGCTGCTGGAGGTTATGGGAATGAGTCACAATTCAAACCCTGCACGGTCTGCCTGACTCAGACTGCTGCAGGCTGGGGGAGAATGCAAAAGTTCTTACCCCTCTCCTGTTCATGCAGCATCAGGCTAGATGACCACTTCTCAAAAATGAAACACTTACTGTATAATTCCTTTTATATGATGTTCCAAAACAGGCAAAAAAAAAAAAATCTATGGGGATCTAGGTCAGGTTACCCATGGGGAATATCACTTGGGAGCAAGCATGAAGGAATCTGCTAGGATGCTGAATATGTCTTGGTCTGGTGGTGGTTACACAGGTGTACTACAGATGTATGATTTCACTTAGTATTTGTGCATTTCACAGTACATAAGATACACTTCAATGGGAACAATGAAAAAGTAAAAAATATTTAAATTAATTTGT
The DNA here is from genome assembly GCF_037043125.1 of Eumetopias jubatus. Taxonomy (NCBI): domain Eukaryota; kingdom Metazoa; phylum Chordata; class Mammalia; order Carnivora; family Otariidae; genus Eumetopias; species Eumetopias jubatus. Next base: position 128,499,527 of record NW_028274811.1, read on the forward strand.
TAAAAAAAAAATGGAACGTACTCACCAACCACTCTTCCAGCATGGTTGCTTGCTAGCCTAGGGCTTGTACACCCAAAGGAAGTTTGGGGAGCTCCCCCACCAACACTATGGCCAGTTGACCAAAGTTCCCCTGAGGCCAACGGGTGCCCTGGGGCATTGTGGGGGTATCTGGTTGTACTGAACTCATATAACTAGGGGTAACTAGAGGATCACTGGGCTGCCCCGGCCCTGAGAGCCATGAATGCGGCTCTCCCTGGAAATCCGGCGCTGGCTGAGAAGGGACAGGGTTCAGAGCACTGGTTGTAGCCATCTGACTCCCAACCTCCCCTCCTCCTTCTCCACAATAGAGTTACAACTCTCTTTACTCAAACGCGAGACACTACCCAGAGGTTCTTTCCTAGTTTATTCACTCATTCAATAAACATGTGTCCAGCACCTACTATATGCTGGCACTACTCTGAGTGCTGGGAATTCAGGAATAAACAAGATTGATAGGGCCGCTGTAAACACATGAAACAGACCATAAATAAGCAAAGAGTTAGATAGAGATGATAATTTCAGATAAGAAAAACAGGATGATGCCATACAGAGTGTTGGGTGAGGTTAATTTAGATATGATTAGGGATGAAATGGAACTATTTAGATAGGGACTTGAATGAATAGGGACAGCTGGGCTAAAAATTCTGGTGCTGGAAGTTTGTTTGTTTTTTTTTAAGATTTATTTATTTATTCGAGAGAGAGAGAATGCATGTAGGAGCATCAGCCCAGGAGCCAGAGGGGCAGGGGGAGAGGGAGAGCGAATCTCAAGCAGTCTCCCCGCTGAGCATAGAGCCAGATGCAGGGCTCAATCTCATGACATTGAGATCATGACCTGAGCCAAAACCAGGAGTCAGGCCACTTAACTGACTGAGCCACCCGGGCGCCCCGGTGCTGGGAGTTTCAAGCAGACCAAAGGCCCTAGGTCCAGATGAGTCTGAAGATCAAAACGTTCTCTTGATGTAGAAGTCCATCAGAGACAAGGGCCTACAAGAGGTGTGGCCCGCCCGGCAGCTCCCCAGGCTCGGTGCCAGGGCTGCCCCAGTCCTAGGACGGGCTGGCTCTGCAGAGCGGCCGGGGCCCGCTTCTGGCCTTCCTCCAAGATCCAAGACAGCCCCTCTGCCTTTTCCACCTTCCTCATCACTGCTAATCAACAGCAAGGAATCCCACAGCTTTCCTCCAGCGGTGTCTGTGCCCAGAGAAATGGATCTGTGTTAGCCAGGGGTTTGTTTCTTGAAGTACCAATCTACATGAAAGAGCGCAAGGCTCTGTACAACCATCCAATGACGGCTACTGCCGCAAATACTGTAAAATCCCGCAGATAGCTGGGCCTCCAGATTGGAATAAACTGGGGACATTCTGAAGAGAAGGACAGCCTTAGCAGGGATGAGAGAGAACATGTGGACTGGGAAAAGAGGAACGCTCTGCAAGGTGGGACCACAAAAGGAGTAACGCACATTGAGAAGCTATGGGTGTCAATCCTATCGGAGTAGAGTTGGCACAGAGGAAGAGGAGGCAATTCTTTGGAAAAGTAGGAGGAAGCCAGATGGTAAAGGGCCCTAAATGAAGTCCAGGGAGTTTGGATCATCCCATATGAAAAAGAAGACAGTGAAGTGTGGAACATTTTTGAGCCAGGGCAGTTAAAATGGGAATGTCTGGGGTCATATGAACATGGGGCTAAAGAAGGAAGAAAGAAGAGCTAGAGGCTGGAAACACTGTAGAGGAGGTTTCTCTGATTGCTAAAATAAGAAATGATACATTTCTAGAATATCAAAGTGACTGTCATATGGACTCGGCCCCAGCTGAGCTCTCTGTGCACGTGTCTGGGTCCAACAGAGAGACCACTAGGAGTAATAAGGAGAAGAAAGATCTGTTCTGAACCTAAACCTACTGGGTCCAAGCAACTCTGTTGTAAAACCCATTTGCCTGCGTTACATGCAGAGGAAACAGTCGACTTTCCTTCTTTGCCCCTGATTACGGCACCACTGTGGAATTGTGTGGGCTCAAGGTGACCACCAAAAATAAACTCCTAGGCCTCAGTGTACCACAAGAGAGGACGCAGTACCCAGGAGAGAGAGGAGGCCACGACCCCAGCAGAGCAACGCTTGGTGAAAAACAATACTCGGCAGAGACCACCAGGCCCTGGGTCAATCTCACTCCGTGTAGGTAGGAGAACAGAGACGTGCATTCTCATGGCTGCCATAGCAGAGAACAGAGATGGCGCAGAATCCCAAAATATGAAGAAGAACAGCAGGTAGAAGAATGGTAAGGGAATTGGCAAAGTAGATGCGGAATCCTACAGAAGCTCAGAATTGCAGGCCTGAGATGCCATGGGAGGGTAGGGGGTGCAGGATGGGAATGAGAAAAGTGGGGAATGGTGGGGACTCTATATGGAGCAAAATCAGTGGTTCCCACCCACCCCGTCTCACAGAAGGGAGTCATATCTTCTCTGGAGAAACTGGAGGGAGGATGGCATGTGTGCAGGGCTTGAGGAACAAACTGACTTGATAAGCTGCGTTGAAGTCTGAACACTCATGCATAACATCACTCCCCAGACCCTTCCCCTTCTAGGATTATTTCACTTTTAAAAGACTAAATGTAGACAAAAACACAAGTTAATTCCTTAAAATATATATTTTGTGGGGCACCTGGGTGGCTCAGGGGGTTAAGTGTCCGACTCTTGATTTCAGCTCAGGTCATGATCTCAGGGTCATGAGATTGAGCCCCACGTGGGGCTCCCTACTGGGCGTGGAGCCTGCTTAAGATTCTCTCTCTCCCTCTGCCCTTCCCCTAACCCTCATAAACGTGTGCATGCGTTCTCTCAAAATAAAATAAAATAAAAGTAAATAAGTATATAAATAAATAAATCACTATATATACATATATATGTGTGTGTGTATGTGTGTGTGTGTGTGTATATAGTGTGTGTATGAAACTCTAATCATAATGAAATAAAAGTAGTCATGTAAATAAACACTGACACAGCCCGCTGACCCGGGAGGGGGGTGGGAGATACTCACTTGTTCCCCTCTCTCTCGCATGCACCTACCTAACAAAATTGTCGGAGAGGCAAGAATTCACCTCCACCCTCTTAGGGTCTTCACTGACTCTGAGAATTAAATTGGCAGAAGACAGATGAAGAGGAGAAAACATACACATGTATTTAATGTAAGTTTTGCGTGGCACGGCAGCTCTCATAAGGCAATGAAGACTCAAAGTAATTGCAAAACCTCCAAGCCTTTCTATTAGGTTGAAGTAGAGGTAACTGTGGAAAAGTAACTCAGTTAAGTGGGGAGGCTAAAGAAAGGTAAGAATTATTTGAACAAGGCCTATTTGCACAGAATTCTCTGAGTCTCAACTTCCTGTCTTGATGATAAGAACATTACTTTCCTTCTGGTTTGGGAAAGACATCTTCCATATGGGGGGTTTTATCTTCTGCATTTAGGAAGAAATAGGGGATAGTCAGAGTGCCCTTCTTGTACTGGCTGGGTTTTTTTTTAAGTGCTTTTAGCTCAAAATAATTTTGATGTCAATTTTGAGGCATATTTTGGGATGACATAGTTTGGTCTCCTTCAAAATCGTGCTTAATATTGTAGGTAAACCAAGCACCAATAAATAAATACAGCGTCCTCTGCGTCTCCATCCTCTCCCCCTTTAACAAAAGTTTTCATTCAGTTTCTGTGTCACTGAGGGAACTGGGCATTATGCCTGCAGCGGGTTTGGGTTTCGATTCTCTGAGCTTTGGGAGGAGGAGAACTGTGAAGGAAGTATGAATTTTTAGAAGCAGGGAAATGTGAGCCTTTGCATGCAAATGTAGTTGGCTGTTTTCTTGGGTTTTGATATTTGGGGAAACTGTTAGCAAATCCTTGAAAATAAGTGATTTCCATCCCTTAAAATATATATATATAATTCAAAAAGTTAACAAAAATAAGTGTTTACATTTAAGTGGAAGAGGAAGGAAGTTTTGTTTTTTGTTTTTTTAATTTACAGCAAAATAAGACTGCAGTTGCTTTCAAATAATAGGAGGGAGGTGAATTCATGTACCTTTGTACAGGATAGGGTGGGGAATTGCTCCTTTTTTAAAAAAATTTATTTATTTTAAGTAATCTCTATACCCAACGTGAGGCTCAAACTCACAATCCCCGAGATCAGGAGTCACAGGCTCGTTGGACTGAGATAGCCAGGCGCCCTGGGAATTGCTCCTTTTATGGGAAAAATCCTAGAGGGAACCTTTGGATGTGAATGGACCCCATTTTCCTACTCCAGGTCTTGCTCTAGAAGAAGCAGATGATACAAAATGAGCTGAATTTGGAGTGTCTGTAGGTAGACCAGAAAGGGACGTGGTTTGGGGAGCAGAGATAGAAGAGAAGAGAAAGAGTGAGGGAAACGGTTTGGTTGTGCTGGACGACCAGAGCTTGAGGAAAAGACAGGTAGGGAGTAACACCTAGGAGGCGTGGGGAGGGTGGTTCAGTGGTTCCCTGCCATGCACTGCACTGCGAACACCTCCAGTATTCGGTTCTTCCAAAACTTCGGAAAAAGATTTATTCGGGCAGCAGGATATTATTTTGAAATGTTACCCAGTATAGTTCCCGTTCCCAGCACTTCCCACTTTCTGACCCTTATCCTTTCCCCGACTTCCCACTTTCCCAGCTACAGCCTTCCAACAGGAGAAGGATGTTAGAGCAGAGCACAGGGCTTGCATTCTTGGCTTTTGACTGTTAAAATCTTAGGAATCCAAGCATAAATTATAGGTTTAAAACAATATGTCATGAGTCAAATCCTGTTCTTTCTGTCCCTACCCAAACCCCTGGAGATGTTCTCCAGACTAGGGAAAGGGAGAGTCAGAGAGGAATGAGATAGAAGTTCTCTTTAGTGTCTTTGAGAAGTTCCCCTGTGCCCTGTCCTCAGACCAGCCCTGGGGGATGATCTCCAGAGAGTTTGAGGATCTGAGAGCAAAGCAAACCAGTGACTAGCTAGTCAGGTGGGCAAGCTTCCAGAGGTGCTCTGTACCCCAGAGGGTATAGGTAAAGATGTCTGTGTGCCAACGATGGCAGCCTCACTCATTTCTGGGACCCACCAAGGTGCTGCAGGACTCCTTGCCAAGAGTAGCCCAGATGTGGTGCTGGCAACCAGCAGATCTGGGCTTGCAGTCAAGGCAAGGAGATCTCATCAGCCATGATCTGGGTAGACTGGACAGAACAAAGGACATCTCAACAAATACCAGTGTGAAGAAGAAAGACAAGAACCAGACATGACCAACTCTTAACCAAAGACCTGCATGGGCTGAAGGGAGGAAATAGGCTAGACCCCCCCACCACCACCCTTGATGCTCTGACAGCATATAAGCCCACCCCACCTCTGCCCAGAATTTAGAATGGGTGAAAGAAGGAAGGGGAGAAATCATGAGTTTAACCTAAAATTGGCTAAGATGAAGTTTCTGCCACTAGACGGAACAAATGGTGATTGTTAAATACAATGATAGAAGGATCAAGAAAGTCACATTTCTCCTGAGCCTGAGTTTGTAGCACAAGAGCTGTACCTGTAACACACAAAGAAGAGGGGACAAGAAATAAAGGAAGAGGAGCAGAGTCATGTGCCAGGGATGGGCTGCGCACCAGGGGAGGTCCAGAGGCCCTGGTCAAGAGCATCTAGGCTAAAACAGGGAAGCAGACTGGAAGGATTAGACCATAATTCTCTCAAGAAGATTTTTGGACAACTTAGTGAGACTGCTGGAGATCCTGCAGCAAATAAAGTGATAGCAACCACCATGCCATTTGAATTTTAAAGCGTTAGTGGTTTGGGGCATCTAGAGGTCTTGGAAACACCTAGAAGAGAGCATCTGATGAGAAAAGAAGTGCAAGCAAGCCTGGGGATGCTGGAGAGTTGGGAAGGGAGAGGGTGCAACGTAACAGGGTGGTGCACCCTCTCCCTAGGAGGAGACACTGGAAGCATCTATCTTCACAGGATATGAGTGACATCCCTCAGATGTCGAGAAGTGAGGAAAAGCTAGGGGAGAGAAGTCATGCTTCACAGGCTTTGAGGAAGACGGAGAAAGTAGTTTCTTTTCTCCCTTTCCCACCCTGCTAAGAGTCTGGAAAGTTAGGTCTAAGGACAGAGAGGGAAGGAACCAGTCAGAATATTCATTCAGTGTTATGTGATCCTGGCTTCAGTGAGAAGTAACATCAGATCAAAGAGCCAACAGCAATCAAAAGCAAAGAGCAAAATTCCTCTGTGGACAGCTGGAGACCAAAGTGGACAAACTGATAGGAATGCGGGGAGAGAGGGAGGGTTGTGTTTGCTCCTGAATGTGCAGGGCTATGCCCTACTCACCAGAATTTTCTTCTACCAAACAAGCTGCAACAGGCTTTTTTTTTTCCTATTTATCTGATGAAATTCGCTTTCATAGTAGAACATTAAAAAGTTAATAATTTATAGTTCCCAAAGTTTAATACTTCTTCTCACTCAAGTAATTATAAATAAATATGAATTATATGTAAGGTCATATGCAATGAGTAACAGGAATGTATTTAAGGAGGCTATTTAAATACAAACTGCTAAGCATTTTTCCCCTAGGGTGACTTTTCTGAACTTGGTAGTAGAGCTATTCTTAGATCAAACTTTCATTAGAAATTCTATGTCACCTTTTATAAAAGAATGCATTTTATAATAGCAAAAATATACATGCCATTTTTACTAGGTGAACAGTATAACTCCTCTTACTATCTATACCTGGCTTATTGAATGCTCTGTAAAATAGTGTGATTAGTTTCTGGTAAATATGCCAAAGTTTACATCTGAATGAATGTTTTTCCCTTCAGAAGTCATCTTTTTAGAAGTTGTACGATTATCACAAAGACTCTGACATCGGTCAGAGTTAACTTCCAGAACTCTGTTTTAAGAATAGCTGTCAGAGGGCGCCTGGGTGGCTCAGTCGGTTAAGTGACTGCCTTTGGCTCAGGTCATGATCCTGGAGTCCCAGGATCGAGTCCCGCATCGGGCTCCCTGCTCAGTGAGGAGCCTGCTTCTCCCTCTAACCCTCCCCCCCTCTCATGTACTCTCTCTCTCTCATTCTCACTCTCTCAAAATAAATAAATAAATCTTAAAAAAAAAAAAGAATAGCTGTCAGAGCTTAAAGCACAGTCTTTTATATGTCCCTGGTAACAGGAAATACTTAGCTTTTGAGGTCAATTTCTATTTGTAAAGAGCAAAAGAAGTCTCAGATCCATGATTATATGAGTCATTAAAACATTCATAAAATGATATCCCTATATGGATCACTAACTAGCCCTGGTGGCAACTCAAGAAGAAGAAGAAGCAGAAGAATTGGAGTGTAAATGTGGTATTGCTGTATAAACAAGTACATCACCTCCCAAGGAGACTACCCTGGAGGACAACCCATTTAGGTGTTGTATTGCTTAATCAAACTTCTGGAGTGCTCTATACTTAACACGCATCCTATGTTGCTAGGCCTGTGATAATCAATGAAACCAATATGAAAATCCAATCCAAGCATTTTCCTCTTTAGCTGGGGCCCAACAATAAGGTTTACTTAGCTGGTTGACCATCACACCCCTAGGGAGACTGTCAGTGAGCACAGCATGAGCTCTATCAGGCAACAGGGTAAGCATAGTGATTGAACAAACAATCAAATACCGTCATGGTCTCTACTAAAGCAAGAACCCCATCTGCCAACAGCCCTATGAAGCCACTTAAACAGAGACCACAGGGCTGAGTGATGCCTGCATTGAGAAACCCAAATAATCCAATGCGGTAATACCTCAGTACTAGAGTTCAGGATAGCTGTGTAGGATATTTGACTCTGGACCATCACAGAAACCTACAGACCAGGGTCAACATGACAATGCCACTTTATCTCATTCAGAACTATGGTCTTTTCACATCACTCTATCTTTAGTAAATACATGTTCAAAAGCAATCAGCTTCTTACTTTCAGTTTCAAACATTTAACTATGATTGAGTAACCAACACAGGTATATAGATTCCAGTATCTCTCTCTGTTTGTTAAAAGATCTACTTTTTGGGAACACCTTATGTGGACATCCTTGTCCCTCAGTGGCTTCTGCTAGGTTGTTAGGCCTGGACTGCAAGCATTAAGTAGTTCTGTTCTTTCACGGTGGTGCCTAGGATATTGTTGACTTTATATTCCTTAATATGACAATGCTGAATTTAGAAAGTCACTTAGAAGTATATCTAACTATGTCAGACTGGGACAAAGATCCAAATCGGGGCACCTGGCTGGCTCAGTCAATAGAGCATGCAACTCTTGATCCCCAGGTTGTGGGTTCAAGCCCCACGTCGGGTGCCAAGATTACTTAAAAATAAAATCTTAAAAAAAAAAAAGAACCAAATAAGGAAAACAGGGACCTAAACACAGAGCGACATAGCAAGGTAAAGAAATCAGCACCATCATCTTTATTTTAATTATTTTTAATGAAAAACATGAATGAATAATTTTAAACGATTTAAAATTTAAATGATTTAAAAGTCATTGGTAAGTGATTTCTTCCCAAATATTTTTTTTCAACTTATTCTCTAAAAGAACTTCAACTCTTATAACCATTAAGCAAATTCAACAACTCTGCTGTTTTACTTCTCCGCTTTTTCTTGTTTTTTAGCCGTTGCTCAAATTTACCTTTAAAGAAACTTCTGGAGACCCCTTATCCCATTAGATTCTGCAAAAGTATATTCTCAGATTACTAATGTCTCTGCTCTAAAGATCTAGATCTTTTTTTAAAACAAGATATGTCTGCGGTGCCTGGGTGGTTCAGTGGGTTAAGTGTCTGCCTTTAGCTCAGGTTATGATCCCAGCATCCTGGAATCGAGCCCCGCATCAGGCTCCCTGCTCAGCGGGGAGTCTGCTTCTCCCTCTCTTGCTCCCCTTGCTTGTGCTCTCTCTCTCTGAAATAAGTAAACAAAAATCTTTTTAAAGATTTTTAAAAATAAAACGAGATATGTCTTCTATGAAATCAAACATGTCTTCTCCAGTAGTTTTGTAATAAAACTTGCCTGTTTTAAACACTCTACACAAATTTACATTTATTCAGGTCATTTATGCAATTTTTATCAATTCTTTGGTATTCTGACCTAAGGCTGGTTTGCTGGTTTACTCCTAGTACCTGTGAATGTGCCCTCATTTGGAAATAGGGTCTTTGCACAAATAATCAAGTTAAGATGAGATCATACTAAATTAGAGTGGGCTGTAAATCCAATAACTGGTGTCTTTCTAAGAGGAAAGAGGAGATTTGGCTACAGAGACATGGAGAAGAGAGCCATGTGACGACCTAGGCAGAGACTGGAATGAAGTGTCTCCAAGCCAACAGCCACCAGATTGCTGGAAGGCCCAGAAGCTAGGAAGGGGTGAGGAGCTATTCTTCCCTGAAGCCGTCAGAGGTAGCATGATGCCTCTGACACCTTGATTTTGGACTTCTGGTTCCAGAACTGTGAGAGAATAAATTTCGGTTGCTTCAAGCCAGCCAGTCATTTGCTAAGGCAACCTGGGGACACCAGCCTCACACAGCTGGTGAGTAGAGGTCCTGGAGTTTGATCTCAGTTGCCTGCATCCCAAATATCAAGCATAACCCATAGTCCATGCTTTCAACAGTGGTTCTGGTGGCCATCTGACTCCCCAGTCTACTCAGGGTTGCTCCAGACTTCATAAGCCAAGTAGAAATGTTAGGCTGGCTGAACTCAAGGTAAGAACTACAGGTCCCCAAACTCCGTGTTATTGTCACTCAGAATTGATACATGGGGAGCTGTATAGAGTAATAGAAAGAATGCTAAAGAGCCAAGTCCAGAGACCAATAGTGATATCAACCGGAATAGTGCTGGGGCAAGTCATTTCACCTCTCTGGGTCTCAGTTTCCTGCTCTGTCAGCAGTCAAACTAAATATTCCCTGAGATTCCAGACAACTGCGTAACCAGCTGACGGGACCCCACCATGGGTTATTTTGATATTTTGATTTCACTTTTGTTGCTTTGTTTAGTCTGCAAGTTTTATCTTGATTATTCATTTTTTTAAATGCTTTGCCACTGAATGGGTCACATTCACATTTAAAAGTTTCTCTCTTGTATCTGTCTGTTCATTCCTAGGCAGCAGAAATTAAAATAATGAAACTATTTTAATTTTAACACAGTGGCACAGTATTTCTTATTCCTTCTGAGGTGACAGCTCATAACTTTTAAGGAAGGACCCGAGCCGGAACAATGTGCTGGTAGCCACAGCAGGTGCAACGGCAGGGCTGTTTCGAAATCAGAGCAATGAACCGTCTCCAAAATAAATATAGTACAGTGATTAGCTATTGAAACCATCCACCATGCCGAGTAATGTAAATACTGAAGTGGGTTGTTTTCCAGGATGACCTTTCTTTAAGAATGTAAAGCAGGCAAAAATGCATCTGCTTCTACAGCTGTGCCTGCACCGAATCAGGCAAACTCTCCCGGTGACACATCCTGTCCAATCTGACAGGTGTGGAACGTAGACATTCTTGGCTACAAAGAAGGACTATTTTCACTTTGACTTGCCCTTCGTTGTGTGTGCCCAAAAGAGTGCTATTTATAAAATGCTCTGGGGGCGCCTGGGTGGCTCAGTTGTTAACCATCTGCCTTCGGCTCAGGTCATGATCCCGGGGTCCTGGGATCGAGCCCCGCATCAGACTCCCTGCTCCACAGGAAGCCTGCTTCTCCCTCTCCCACTCCCCCTGCCTGTGTTCCCTCTCTCGCTGTGTCTCTCTCTGTCAAATAAATAAATTTAAATAAATAAATAAATAAATAAATAAATAATAAAATGCTCTGAAATAAAAGATTAAATACAATTGAGGAGCTTTCGAGGCACCCTCCTAAACACTGGTTCTGTTTCTTCTCTTGAGGCTCCAGGAGCTGCAGTGGCTGCCACCGGGAAGGGAAAGAAGAAGGTCATTGCATGGGAGAAGAACACAGCAACCCGAGCTCTTCCTTCTAGTCTCCCCCGTGATTCTCTCCCAGACCTGGACATGGAGGTCCCCATAAGCCTCAGAGCCTCACAAAGCCTTCCTTATGTCTTCCTAAAAACACAGCCAGGATTGTTACCAACATTGTTTGTTGTTCTTATTTCTGTCTTTTTTATTATTCTGGCGTGGGAGAATCTGATTTCCTGAGCTTCAGTGTGAGATGTCTGTGATTACATGTAACACACACATGCGCACGCACATTAAATTGGGTTATCAGTTGTCGCTGAATAAACAAGGAATGTTTCTTTAACTCTATAGGACATGCCAATAAAATTAATAAATACTGAGTGAGTCCTCTCAGCAGGGTAGTCTCAGCAAAGTTTATTCTTTCAAAAGATAATTGATTCCAATTATGAAATGAATAAAGTCACAGGGATAAAAGGCACAGCATAGGGACACAGTCAGTGGTATTCTAATAATCTTGTATGGTGACAGATGGGAGCTACACCTGTGTTGAGCATGGCATAGCATCTAGAGTTATCGAATCACTATGTTGTACACCTGAAACTAATGTGACATTGTGCGTCCACTACACTTCAATTAAAAGCAAGTAAATAAATAATAATATTAAAGAAAAAAGATGACTGATTCCAGAGCTAGCAGTTAAAAGATAATTAAAGTGACTGCTAATTGGTTATGAAGTTTCTTTTGCGGGCTGTGAAAATGTTCTGGAATTAGTGGTGATTGTTGTACAACTTTGTGAATACACTAAAACCCACTGAATGGTACACTTTAAAAGGGGGAGTTTTAAAAAAAAATATTTTTTTTTGGCACCTGGATGGCTCAGTCGGTTAAGCATCTGTCTTCAGCTCAGGTCATGCTCTCAGGGTCCTGGGATCGAGTCCTGTGTCGGGCTCTCTGCTCTGCAGGGAGTCTGCTTCTCCCTCTCCCTCTGTGTGCTCTCTCTCTTTCAAATAAATAAATAAAATCTTCTAAAAAATAAATAAATAAAAATAAAATAAAATTTTTAATTTAAATTCAATTAGCCAACATATAGTACTCATCATTCGTTTCAGATGTAATGTTCAATAATTTATCAGTTGCATATAAAACCCAGTGCTCATCATATCACATACCCTACTTAATGTCCATCACCCAGTTACCCCATCCCACCTCCCCTCCAGCAACTCTGTTTGTTTCCTATATTTAAGAGTCTCTCATGGCTTTTCTCCCTCTGATGACGTCCCATTTAGTTTTCCCTCCCTTCCCGTATCTATGGTCCTCCGTGCTGTTTCTTAAACTCCACATATGAGTGAAACCGTATGATAATTGTCTTTCTCTGATTGACTTATTTCACTTAGCATAATCCCCTCCAGTTCCAACCACGTTGATGTGAGTTTTCATTAAAAGGGTGAATTTTATGGTATGTGAATTGCATCTCAATTTCTTTAAAGATAGTTAAAGAGGAGCTAGTATGTGCCAGAGATCCTGTGCTAAGCATTAGCCCTTTGAGCCACCTACTACGTGTTAGAGCCTTTCCTGAGTCCTTTGCATTCATCCTCTTATTTAATCTGGATAACCTCCCTAGAGAGAGGGAGTATTAGTACCCCATTTTGCAGCTGAGGAAATGGATTTAGAGTCTCTTGCTTAAAATCACACATGTAGAACTGAAAGTTGCTGGAGGGGAGGAGACTGGGGGGAGAGGGTAACTGGGTGATGGACATTAAGGAGGGCACGTGATGTAAAGAGCATTGGGTATTATATAAGACTGATGAATCACTGACCTCTACCTCTGAAACCAATAATACATTATATGTTAATTGAATTGAAATAAAAATTAAAAAAATAAAATAAAATAAAATCACACATGTAAAATTAGGCCGAATCATGTGAAACTGCCATTTTGTAGGCTAATTTTGTGTTCAAACATCATCAGTTTCTTACAGCTCAATCTGATGAGTAGCTATATCTGTCCAAGTTCTTAGCTGTGCACATGGGAAAACCACTCTGGGGAGATTAGGCAGTAAAGAACTATGAGATGGTGAGAGCCTAGTTCCCTGAATGACAATGCACACCAGAAAGGGCTTCCTGTGAACAACAAATAAGCTTCTATTGCACAAAGCCACAGCGAACTTGAGTTTTGTCTGCTATGACACTAGCACCACTCATCCTAAGTGGTGTACAATGGACTAGAATATACTAGAATCAAAGATAGAAATGGCTAAGTTCTACAGAGTGGAACAAATGATAAATCACAGGGTTAATGTAAAAGAGGACTCAAGAAACCAGTGGCTTAGCCTTTCAGCCAGATCCGCCGTCTTCCAGGAACGCCCCAAGATGACCAACAGGAAGAAAAGAGGAAGGGTTCCGGCTATATGTTCTCTAGGCCTTCTGGAAAACATAGAGTTGTTCCTTTAGCCACATACACGAAAATTTATGAGAAAGGTGATATTGTGGACATCAAGGGAATGAGCACTGTTCAAAAAGGGAATGCCCCACAAACGTTACCATGGCAAAACTGGAAGAGTCTACAGTGGTTCCCAGCGTGCTGTTGGCATTGCTGTAAACAAACAAGTGAAGGGCAGGAGCCTTGCCAAGAGAATTGATGTACGTAGTGAGCATATTAAGCACTCTAAGAGCAAAGAGAGTTTGCTGAAGCGTCTGAAGGAAAATGAACAGAAAAAGAAGGAAGCCAAAGAGAAGGTACTTGGGTTCAACTGAAAGGCCAGGCTGCTCCACCCAAGAAGCACGCTCTGTGAGAAGCAACAGAAAAGAGCCTGAGCTGCTGGAACACATTCCCTATGAATTTATGGCATGATTAGTGCAAAAAGAAATAAAAGACCTCTAGACTGTGAAATATTTCTCTTATTTGAGAAGTGTGGTGCCTCCTCCCCCAAAGAAATATTTAAAGCAAAAACAAACAAAAAACAGTGGCTTCCCCAAATAAAGGGCTTATTCTTCCCACAAAGTAAGAAGCCTGGAAGTGTGCAGAGCAGGGCTGGAACCCTGTTTCCAGGATTCTATTAGGGACCCCAGATATGTCTACCTTTCCATTCCACCATCCTTAGCATGTGGGCTTCTGAGAAAAAAGGGTAAGTCAAAAGACAAAGGTGCATGCCAGTCAGAATTAATCTCCTTTTAAAGAGCTTCCTCTGAAGCCCCTCCCAGAAATGACCACAAGGCAAGAACTGTCAGCGGCTACTGTAGCTTCAGAGGAGAGCGTGAAATGTGATTAAGATAGTCACACTTACCCCCGTACAAAATCGGAGTTCTGTTGGTAATGGAAAGTGGAAAAAGAACATTAGGTCACGCGGTCTGCCTCACATAGGAAGAAAGTTCAAAAAACCTGAGCAGACAAAACATTGGCAAATGTCCACTGCAAGGGGCAGCCAGAATTTGGACCCAGGTTTGATTGTCCCAGAGCCATGACTCTTAATCCCAAACCACGCTGACTCCTTTGTAGACATATAGTCTGGAAAAACATGCATACTATTTACCAGAATACAAGGGTAGCGCACTAGTTCCCTATTGCTGCTGTAACAAATAACCACAAACTAGGTGACACAGCAACACAGATTTATTCTCTTACAGTTCTGGAGGCCAAGAGTGAAATCATTCCCACTGAGCTTCAGTGCAAGGTGTTGGCAGGTATCTTTCCTTTTGGAAGTTTGGAAAGGAGAATATGTTTCCTGGTCGTACTGGCCTCTAGCTTCGGAAGGCCGTCCACGGAGCTTGGCCCCTGGCCCCCTCCTCGAGTCCCTGCAATATCACATCTCCTGCTATAATCAATTCTGCAAGGATCCTTGTCATCCCACTTGCAACCTATCCGGATAATCCAGGAAAACCTCCCCATTTCCAGATCCCAAGCTGAATCACAATGGCAAAGTCCTTCTTGCCACATGAGGTACCTTCACAGGTTCCAGGGATTAGGAGGTGGATATTCTTAGTGGCCATTATTCAGCCTGCCAGGAATGGTAAGTCATAAATTAATAAGTGCAAGAAAAAAAGGATGACAGCATTGGCAAGTGCCTTGAATAAAGAGCAAAATTAATATGTAGAATCTAAACAAACAAACCAAAAAACAAACAGACTCTTAAATACAGAGAACAAGCTAGTCTCGCCACAGGAAGGGGGCTAGGTAAAATAGATGAAGGAGATTAAGAGGTACAAGCTTCTGGTTGAAAATAAATAAGTCATGAAGATGAAAAGTACAGCATAGAGAATATAGTCAGTAATATTGTCATGACATTGCATGGTGACAGATGGAGATGACACTTATTGTGGTCAGCACTGTGTGTAGAATTGTTGAATCAGTACGTTGTACACCCAAAACTAATATAAGACTGTATGTCAAGTATACTTCAACAACAAATTGTTCTTAATTAAAAAAGAATTTTAAGAGAGCTCACAAAGAACCATAGGAATTCAGGTCAAAGAGAGATACTGCTTGGATAATCAGAGAGGGGAGCATAGGGGTGCCTGGGTGGCTCAGTCGGTTTGGTGTCTGCCTTCGGCTCAGGTCATGGTCCCGGGGTCCTGGGATTGAGTCCGAGCGGAGTCAGGCTCCCTGCTCAGTGGGGAGCCTGCTTGTTCCTCTGCCTCTGCCCCTCCCCCACTCCCTCCACCCAACCCACTCACCCCCCCCCCGAACGTGTGTGCTTTCTCTAGCTCTCGCTCTGTCTCTCTCGAATGAATAAATAAAATCTTTAAAAAAAAAAAAAGAAAGAAAGAGGAGCATAAGTGATTTGGAAATGAAAAAATAATACAGACATTTTAGGGAACCAAGTAAAATAATCTGGACTAAGAATAGGCTGGGTCAGAACTAGAAGGAAGAATCTGAGACCAAAAGACTGCTGGGGTTTATCTCCAAAGCTGGACAAAAGGAGATTCAAGATCACTCAGGCCCCTGAGGATGTCTGCTTACTCGCATTTTGTACCCTGCTATACACTTTTCAGCAGCGGAAGCAGCTCCGGCCCCTCTGAAGGCAGGGGACCCAGAGGCCCGGACTAGGGGAGGCAGGAGAAGAAGCTGGAACACTCTCAAGTCAGTCCTGCTGTGCCCCTGAACTCACAGGACCCGAGAGGGAATGCCTCGGTGGATTTAGTGCCCTAGGCCCCTTGCCTTCTCCTCCCCTAAACCCAGGCCTGGGGAGCTTCTAGATAAGCAAGGCTTGCTTGGGCCTTGAGGCATACACCTGAACAAGGTCAAGTAGGGCCTTTTAAGCTGTATACTTTATCAGCCTTCCTCCTACCGTGGCCCCCTACAAACACTTTAATTTCTGAGTCTAGACAATTGTGCTGAAACAAGGCATTCCTCCCCACAGGGGACCCCTCAAACAGAAGCTGAATGGCTCCCGCCATTTGCTTTAGGTTAACTTCCCTCAAAGTTCAAGTCCCTTAAAAATGCAAAAGGAGGCCCCTGCCTGCAGGATCCCTTCCTGCACCGGGGTCTGCCTGGCCTCAAGCAGGTTTCTTTGGGGACCAAGGGAGGTATGTCGGAGGCCAGGCCCTCAAGCCTCTGTGTGACCTTCATCATGTGGGCTGCCCCTGCATGCCCCACCTGTTAACGTGCTGGTAAAACAAAGCAAGTCGAAGAAGAACTAAGGGTTGATGTTATCCAAGTCTACACAGGACTGTTTGTTTTCATTACTTTTAAGAACATGTAGCTTCTCTTGAGGAGGCTATCCCAGAGAAAGGACAAAGGGGTCCAAAAATGCAGGAGAAAGACAGAAGCCAGCGATGTCCCTGTTGCCCACAAAGATTGAGAAGAGGGGCCGGCCTGAAGGATTGCTGATTGGCCCTTGGGCAGAGTTTCTCAACCCCGACCCTATTGCCTACGGGGTGGAGTAATTCTCTGTGGTGGGGCTCTTCTGTGCATTGTAAAAGGCTTAGCAGCATCCCTGGCCTCTACTGGATGCCAAGGACACCTCTCCCCCAGTCATGACAACCGAAAAACAGCTCTAAAGATTGCCCAATAGCCTCCAGGAGGCAGAATAGTCCCCATCTGAGAACAGCTGCTTTTGGGGGCTGTCAGTGCCTCAGCTGACTTAATCAAAGCAATTTTCCCATCGTGGGACATTCATTCTCCTGAATTCTGAATAAGAAGATGACATATCACAGTAACTCATTATTCTAGTCAACCTAAAGTTATATCCAAAAGTATATTACAATGATATATTTTATATGTTATGTGGGACCCCTGAGGCTGTGTAGGAGGAGGGAGCTAGGGGCCCTGCTGTGCCCCTCACAGAGACTTCCAGGCACCACACACATCTCCATCCACAAAACTCACCTACAAATGTTCCCTCTTCCTTCCCTCTTGTCTGAAAATGATGCCAATAGCTACAACTAATAACCTTTTTTTAAAAAAGATTTTACTTCTTTATTTGAGAGAGAGAGAAAAAACACAAGGTGGGGGCAGGGGGCAGAGGAAGAAGCAGGGGAGCCCAACGCTAGACTCAATCCCAGGACCCTTCGACCTGAGTTGAAGGTAGACGCTTAACCTACTGAGCCACCCAGGCGCCCCAACTAATAACCTTTTAAAATTTATAATGCAGGGAATTTATATATATAATTATAAATATTTATCTATGTATAGAAAAGCAAATAGATAGCGAATATAGGTCTTATTCCATTTGGCACGGCAATCTGGCTAGAGGAGCTCGTTTTCTCCAGGTACCAAAGGTCATAGTAAAACGGGTGTTGTTGGTACAGCTGCGTGCTTCCACACACAGCATCTCTCAGGACGCCCACAATGAGGCAGGAAAGTGATTAGCGTCATTTCTTGTGTATCTGGCATCCATGATGGCCCCAGGGATAATAGGCCCCGCACTACCTCTGTCATGGGAGGGGATGTGCAGGACGCCTGGAGAGAAATCGCCAGTCAGGATTGTCCCCCTCTGCAGCTCCTGCACTCTGTGTCCTGGATTTTAAGGGAAGGGCATCACTGAAAGGAGGCCAGGCTTTCCAGGCCTGTCTTCTCTCCTGCTTCTAGCCCCCGCCCTCCCTTACTGCTTCTGCCTGCAGCTGCCTCTGCAGCTCTCTCCTCCCAGAACGTCCATTTCAACCACTTCAAGCCGGCCTCTGAGCATCCGTAAAGTACCTTCCCTGCGCTTTCCCTGCTGTCTTCTGTACAGCTGGTGGGGTGATGAGCTCTGCTAGAGAACAGAGATGGACCTTGCCTGGACTGTTCCCCCATGAATAAGCCTGGGGACGGGGGCCTGCTATCTTGCAGACTCCTCACCAGAGTGGGAAAAACAAACTGCATCAGAAAGATAAATAGACAAAGAGCTATAATCAGAAAAAAGACCATGATTTTCATTTTAATAAAAGGTTCTTTCGAAACAAGCTGCTTTAAGGATTCTGTGTACTGTTTAAACTGGGCTGTCAACGTGCACTGTATTTCCTTCTGTGCCTCCTGTTGGTTTTTCCTACAGCGTTGTCCCCAGTAAGATGGGGCCTGAGAGCTGAGCTACCCCCACCAGCTGTAAATTCCACCCTAACACCAAATTATAGGAGCACAGAGCCATATATTTTTGGACATTGGGTTAGTTCTATTAGTCAAGGTTCTCCAAAAGAAACACAACCAATAGGATGTGTGTGTGTGTGTGCACATGCACGCATGCATGCACACACACATAGCAAGAGATAGAGTGAGAGAGAGAGAGATTTTAAGGAAACGGCTCACATGATTGTGGAGGCTAGAAAGTCTGAAATCGGCAAGGCAGGCTGGAGATCCAGGGAAGAGCTCATGTTGCAGTCTTGAGTGCAAAGGCAGATGGGACGCAGAATTCCCTCTTCCTTGGGGAACCTCTGTTTTTTGCTCTTAAGGCTTTCAACTGATTGGATGAGGCCCACCCATATTATGGAGGGTAATACATCGCTGTAGTCTTAAATTCCCACCTAGTGGAATAGAACTGGATTCAATAGGGCTTGAATCAGAGCAGAGGTATAGGCAACTGCCTCCAGGGAGCCCCTCTGCAATGGTCTAGACTTGGAGAACCCAACTGGATAAATGGTAGGTTCTGCCTGCCACATGCCTTCCCCATTCTCATCTTGTTCATGTTTGTTCTAAAACTATAACTCCCGGGGCACCTGGATGGCTCAGTCAGTTAAATGTCTGCCTTTGGCTTGGGTCATGATCCGAGGGTCCTGGGATCGAGCCCCACATCAGGCTCCCTGCTCAGTGGGGAGTCTGCTTCTCCCTCTCCCTCTGATCCTTCTTCCTGTTTGTGCTCTTTCTCTTGTCTCAAATAAATAAAAATAGCTAAATAAAACTATAACTCCTCCTGGAGTCCACAATTTCCTTCCCCTCTATGAAGGCTTGCTGGGTTTTGTCACTAGTTCAAAGTTAGGAGTGTTGGCTAGGGGCACCTGGGTGGCTCAGTCGTTAAGCGTCTGCCTTCGGCTCAGGTCGTGATCCCAGGGACCTGGGATCGAGCCCCACATCAGGCTCCCTGCTCCGTGGGAAGCCTGCTTCTCCCTCTCCCACTCCCCCTGCTTGTGTTCCCTCTCTCGCTGTGTCTCTCTGTCAAATAAATAAATAAAATTTTTAAAAAAAGGAGTGTTGGCTAGACCCTTCAAATGGGTCTAGGCCAAAAATTACTTCAGTGGCAATGTGAGGAACCTGGAGATGATAGATGATGATAGATAGATAGATATTCAGTGTAGGCACTAAACAACAACCCAATCCTAGAATAAACATGAATCAGACTTGTCAACAGGCCAGCATTCAGGTCCTGGCATCCCATCTCTCCTGCCATATCCATCTATATGACATCAGTTAAGCTAGAGGCCTTGGGGGCCCTTTTTCCTCCTCTGTAAAAATACCAGTGGAGAGGACAGAGGACATCTGTAGGTGGATTCTCTATCCCTTCCACTTACAAACAAATTCTGTTCTAGTTCTAGACAGTGGGTAAAAGCGTATTACAACCGATGACTAACATTTCCAATGTAAGCCTAGCACCACCTGTCCTTGCCTCTACAGGCCACACCAGATTCTCCAGCCCTGCGAGACTGGGCTAACAAGATCAAGCTGACCTCATCCTCTGATTTAGAAAGAGACCACAGGTTTCAGAGTGAGAGGTGGCTCATCTAGGCTTTTACTCTGACCTGGAGACAGCTAAGAAAGCACTGGGATGGCCCAGGTTCCTGTCCTCCAAGATGGCAGCAATCCTACCTACCACACAGGCTGCCAAAAGTGTGCTGAATTAGGGAAACATTTAGCACAGTGCCTGGAACATAGTGATTGCTTTAAAAATGTTAAAGTTAAGGGATGCCTGGGGGGCTCAGCTGGTTGAGCATCTGTCTTTGGCTCAGGTCATAGTCCTGGGGTCCTGCGATCAAGCCCCACATAGGGCTCCTTGCTCAGAGGGGAGCCTGCTTTTCCCTCTGCCTGCTGCTCCCCTTGCTTGTGCTTGCTCTCTCTCTCTGAAAAAGAAATAAATAAAATCTTTTTTAAAAAATGTTAAAAGTTAAAATTATGATCTTACTTCCCTAATTGAATTTTAAGATTGAAACAAGGATTATGTCTATTATCTTGTTTATATTTTTCCCTTACTGACAGCCCCTCTTCCCACCCACCTAGCATTGAGAATGAATGAATGCCACCCCCCACACCCCCCCCCGATAGCTACTATCAAAAAAATGATAACAGAAAATATCAAATGTTGGAGACATATAGGAGAAATTGAAACACTTGTCTACTGTCGGCAGGAATGTAGAATGGTACACCAGCATGGAAAACAGTAGGGGAGTTCCTCAAGTAGCTAAAAACAGAACTACCCTATGATCCAGCAGTTCCATTTCTGAGTATTTACCCCAAAGAACTGAAAGCAGCGACCCATGTTCAGAACAGCATTATCCACAAGGGCCAAAAGATGGAAGCAACCCAGGTGTCCATCAACACAGAAGAGTGTATAAACGAAATGTGATTTCTATATTACACACAACTGCACATGCATGCACGCATGTGTGCACGCGCACACACACACACACACACACACACACACACACACACAGGAATATTATTCAGCCCTAAAAAGGAAGGAAATTCTCACACATGCTACAATGTGAATGACTCCTGAGGACGTTATGCTAAATTAAATAAGTCAGTCACAAAAAGACAGATACTATATGGTTCCACACATATGAGGCGCCTAGAATCGTCAGATTCATAGAGACAGAGTAGAATTGGGGTTGCCAGGAGTTAGGAGGAGCAGGGAATGAGGGGTTGTTGTTTAATGGGCATAGATTTTCAGTTTTGCAAGTCGAAAAGAGTTTTGGAGATGGGTGGCACAACAATGTGAACATACTTAACACTACTGATCTATTGACCTAAAAATGGTTAAGATGATAAATTTAATGTTATGTGGGTTTTATCACAATTTAAAAACTTTTAAGTGAATGAATGTACTGATACATGTTTCAACATGAACGAACCTGGTAAACATTAGTTTAAGTGAAAGAAGTCCGTCACAACAGACCACATACTGTATGATTCTGTTTATATAAAATGTCCAGAAGAGGGAAATTCATGGAATCAGAAAGTAGACGAGTGGTTTACAGAGGCCAGAAGAGGAGGGGGGAATGAGAGGGAACAGTGAGTGCATGAGAGCTAAGAGGTACAAGGTTTCTGTTTGGGGCGATGAAAATGTTCTAAAATTCAAGAGGAGAGATTCTAACTCTGTGAATACACTAAAAACTACTGAATTGTACACTTTAAAAGAGTGACTTTTATGATATGTAAATTATATCTCAATAAAAGCTGTTGTTAAAAAATGCATGAACAAATGAGGTTCTAATTACATCCAGATCATTGGGATCATTTTAATTCAGTGTCAATTCCAGGAGAAGGGAGGTTTGTCATGAATAATTTGGATCAAAAATACGGGTAACAAGAGGTTCAGATGGGTCTTCTTGGCAAACCTCAGTCTTGGTGTGCCATCACATTTGAGATTTGTTGGCTAATGGCCTGAGGGTTACTAGAAGCCCTAAGTTTTGGCAACATGACCACAGGGCCCTCATCTCCCTAAAGCCACTGGTTTGCCTAACTATGGAGTCTCTTTAGGGCACTGGGACTAGAAAGAGTACATCTATTCTCCCAGAAACGCCCTACTGAGAATTCCATTTATACTTGCCATTATAATGATGTAATTGCATGCTACTCATTGATAATGTGCAAAACAATCTACTAGAGAACAGCTGGTGAGCCACCTCCTTGCAAAATGCTAAAGGCAAACTTCAAAGGATTTTTGTTAATGGGTTTTGCAAACCTGCCGCAGTAACCCCAGATGTGCAGCGGAGCAAATGTGGCAGCTCAGAAGCAAGAGTGACAAATTCTGTAACATGGCACATTGTCAGAACCAGTCAAGGGAGAAAACCCAAAGGCAGTGATGAGCCAAAAAGTGGAAGTGCGATTCACTGGCAGGCCTTTTCTCCCATCGATGATCCAAACGTTTCATGCTTAAAAACACCTTCTGTCCCCCGAAGGCATTTTCATACAGCATGTAAATTCCAAGTTGCTTCGCCTCAAAATACTTTCCTCACCCACCCAACCGGAGCCTGTGAGACTCGATCAAGGAGATGTACGTGATCAAGGCCTGTGTACCTGTTGTCTGGCGGGCTTCCGTGGAGTTACGTCTAGTCCCCAAGACCACCAACCTGTACCTTACCAGGACCTGGCACCGAATTTCTGACAACCGGAATGGGTTTCCGGAACTGGGTCTTAGAAAAAATAGCAAAATGAATTAAGTATTTGAAAATTAACATACCATTCCTATGGCTTGAATACAAACATACATAAACAATGTAGGCCCAGAAACAAGAATTATTTTAGGTGTAACAGGCATAGTTTGGTTCATCGCCAATCCCTCTTCTCTGAGAGATTGATACACTCTTCAAACCCTGGCAAAGAAAGGCAATCCTGGGCCTGGCCAGGTGTGTCATCTGAACCCTGGGTCCCCTTCTGCGGCCGCCTGTGTGTCCTAGCTGAGGCACAAAGGGCTCTGAGCTTTGTCTTAGTTCTTAGACACAGAACGTGGGCTGGCTTTTTTTTTTTTTTTAAGATTTTATTTAATAATTTGACAGAGAGAGACACAGCAAGAGAGGGAACACAAGCAGGGGGAGTGTGAGAGGGAGAAGCAGGCTTCCCGCGGAGCAGGGAGCCCGATGCGAGGCTCGATCCCAGGACCCCGGGATCATGACCTGAGCTGAAGGCAACTGCTTAACCGACTGAGCCGCCCAGGCACCCCCTAAAATTTTTTTTAAAAAGAAGCAACCACAGACAATAAAGCCAGCCCATGGGGCGCCTGGGTGACTCAGTTGTTAAGCATCTGCCTTCGGCTCAGGTCATGATCCCAGGTCCTGGGATGGAGCCCTGCGTCCTGTTTCGGCAGGGAGTCTGCTTCTCCCTCTGCTCCTCCCCCCTGCTGGTGCACTCTCTCTCTTTCTCAAAAATAAACAAATAAAATCTTTAAAAAAAATTTTAGATTGAGATATAATTTACATGTCCTAAAATTCACCTTTTTAAAGTGTACAATTCAGTGGGTCTTAGTATATTCACAAAATTGTGTTGCTGAAACACTATCTGGTTTCAGAACATCAGCATCACCCCAAAAGAAACCCTTTGCCCATCAGTACTCACTCCCTACTCCCTCCCCCAATCCCTGGCCACCACTAATCTACTTTCTGTTTCTATAGATTTTCTTATGCTGAACATTTATTTTTCTTTTTTTTTAAGGTTTTATTTATTTATTTGAAAGAGAGAGAACATGAGCAGGGGGAGCAGCAGGCAGAGGGAGAGGGAGAAGCAGGCTCCCCGCTGAACAAGGAGCCCAATGTAGGGCTCAATCCCAGGACTCCGGGATCACGACCTGAGCTGAAGGCAGACGCTTAACCAACTAAGCCACCCAGGCGTCCCTGAACATTTCATATAAATATTTTAAATTCCTGAAAAATTCACTCCTCATTTTTATCTGTTTCATATTTTGAAGCTCTGCAAAAACATCACCAGTCTTATTCACCACTGCTTGCCCAGGACTTAGAACAATACATGACACATAGCAGTGGCTCAGTAAGTACCTAATGAATGAAACTTTCTGCTAAAACTTTGGCAAATCGAGTGGTAAGGCATTGGTTCCTAAACCTGACTGTATGTATAAACTGCCTAACGAGTGTTTTTTAAAATATAGTTCACTGGGCCCTGCTGCATCAGCCTCTCTGGGGCCAGCATTGGAACTGTTGTTATTCAGTTTCCCTGGGTGACGTTGACAGAGCTTTCCGCAGACCCTTGCCTGGTGCCACGGCCCTGAGAAGTGTTGTCTTTGGACACAGGGCCAATGACTTCCATGGTTATCCTCCGAGGCCTAGGGGATCTCACTCTGGTCCAGAGGTACATGGTCAGGGCTCTCTTTCTGGATCCATCGGCATTCCAGTCCACTGACCATTACTGGCTTCACTCCAACCGTAGACCTTTCAATGCGACCAATGATTCTCCATGTCTGGAGTGCGCCACAGGTCAGTCCTTCCCTATTCCTCTACCTTAGGCCTTATTTTAGGTAACAGAGATTGAAGCCATGCTAGTCTGAACATCAGAAGTTCTATGTGGCTGCAGAAAAGAATCTCGCCACTTCTTACATTCTATGACTGTCCTCCCAACTCCCCAAGGACTTGAGGGAGAAGTGTATGCCATGCAAGAAAGTTTAAGGTTCCTCTTTACCTTCCACCTCCCAGGAAGGGGCAGGAGTTCCCACAGACTCAGACTCAGCTCGTCTTTCAAAGTCAAGGCTAGTGTCAGTAGTTGTAATTTCTTTCCCACCGAGGATGGACCTAAAGAGAAAGAAGAACTCCTGACTCACCTTTATTTGCTTGCTCAAATTTTACTTCCCCTCTTCTTACAAAAAGGACTTTGTCATATCGGCAAATTTAAAGATTCTCTAGAGACTTCCAGCTATTTATCTATAGTCAGAGGAGGCCCAGAGGGTGAGGAAGACCGGGGCATGGCAGTGGGGTTGCCCCTTAGGGCAGAGCGGGTGAAGCAGAGTAGGGGTGGGAGTAGGGTCAGCAAGGGGAGCGAAGTGGGGGACAGGGAGGCAGAGCGAGGCTAGATGACCAGGAGGTAGAGCCTAGTCAACAAAGCACGGTATCCATGAATGTACAGCAATTTCCAATCCCAGTTCAAGGAAACCGCGGCACCAGGGACTTGCGAAGTCTCAGGACAGACGGCCTCATAGGCCTGCAAAGCATAGCAACATAGACTCGGCAGCACTCTGCCGCTCAAAATGCGGTCCTCCACCAGCAGCAGCATTTGTTAGAAATGGAGAATCTCAGGTCCCACCACACAACTTAACAAGATCCCTGCGTGATTTGAACACACACCGAAGTGCTCAGAACCAGCTTGGGAACAAGCACAACGCGATGTTAAAACCCGGTAGATGACGTGACTAAGGCTGGAACTAGGACACTTTCAAGTTGGAGTGCGCAGGAGAATTGCCTGGAAGGCTTCTGATTCAGCAGACTTTGGGTGGGGGACAGGATTCCATAGTTTTCGCGGACACACGGGTGATTCTGGCTCCAGATGTACAAACTGGTTTGGTCCCGGGCAGGCGACACGAGGTTCCCACCTATGTGTGTGCAGAATAATACTTTGAGCCCTTAACTAATTTTTTCCATTTTTCTCTCTTTTCCCTTTTACCCATTTCCAACACATAAATCTATTTCATGCCTCTTGCCATTTGGGAGGGCAAAAGCAGAAGAGAATGAGGGGGAGAGACAGGCAGACGTCGTCCCGACTGTGGCTGCTAGAAGCCTAAAGCCCAGAGTGGTACTGACAAGAGTCAGGCAGGGCCAGACTCTTGGAAGTGGGATTGGAGGAGGGGCACTTCTCCACTCCAGAAAAAACTGCTTTGTGCTGGGTCAAAAGAGGGAAGGACAACCAGGACAAATGTCACGGAGGCCCAGGGCCTGGGCCTCTGTGCCCTAATTGCTGCAGAAAAATTCATGTCTCAGGAGGATTCCGCTGCCCTCAAGACTGAGAATGGAGTAACATGGGAAAGGCCGTGGGACTTGCAGGAACAGGAATGAGGGGCATTCCAGGTGCAACCTGCATCAACTGGTATGTTGGAGGGACGGTCCTGGCAGACATCTACGCGGACAGATGACCTGAAGATCAAATGGACCCTCCCTGTCCCCATCGCCACACTTCCGTGTTCATAAGCCCTGCAGATGCAGATTTAAACTCAAATAAATGCCCGGGGTACCGAGTGTGAAGCCCCGGTGGATTAGGCACTTGGAATTCAGTTGTTATAGGAAATAAAGAAAGCCAGAATGTGGAGTGAAAGTTGCACAAGGCACAGAGGAAAGCTGGGGCGACTTCAACTCAAGAACAGCTTCCATATGACCCCCCTCTGGGGGCCCTCCTATGGCACCTCTAGGGCAGCAAAACCTCTCACCAGTGCCTCGGAATCGCCAGCTTCTCCCCCTCAAACATCCTCAGAATCGCCAGCTTCTCCCCTCAAATCGCCAGCTTCTCCCCCTCAAACATCCTATTTTCTTTATGTGTTCTTCATTTTCTTTCTTCTCCTCAAAATTGCCTCTAATGGGCCAGCAGGAAAAAAACTCCTTGACCCTTCAAAACTAGAGTCTCAAGAACAACGAAGCAGCAGCCATTCTCTTTTTGACCCACTTTCTCCTGGGAAAGGAGAAGCCACTTTTCAAAACATTGCTTTACCTTCCCTCCATGGAGGGGAGCGTGAACCCCGCGAAGGCCTGTCCCCATGAGGTATTCCTGGAGCCGCAGAAAAGGGCAAAATGCTCTGTATTCAAACAAGATGAGCCTTCGTATCTCCGACCCAAGTATTCTTACCAATGTTGTTTTTAATTTGAGGTCAAGATGAAAAATGTGTTAGCTTTTGAGGAAAATGCCCGCTAATAACGGCTAAGATAGGGTCCCCGTTTCCACCCCTTCCTTCCCCAGTGATGAAGGGCAGCCTCCCTCAAGATTCCGGGTCTTTGTGTTGACCAGAAAGGTCTACCCCAGAAAGATGATTTCATACTCAGAGGATTTGCCCTGTAATTGTTTACGGAAGCGGGAGTGTTAAAGGAATTCCAGGACTAGCAGTGGCCTGCCAGGGGCAACGGCACCCCAACTTCCCCTTCCTGAAGTGAGACCAGGATGGAGGGAGAGACCCGCTGAGCACAAGAAGGAAATCCCACACACATTCGCCAGCTCTGTTATTTCTGGGCAAGAACTTTTCCTACTTAATCCCAAAAACAACAGGGGTTGGCCTTCTGCCAGGCCCACAACCCCCGCACCTGCCTCGAGCCTCTCCAAGGCTGCCTCCGGGCTCCCTGGGGACGGCAGTGGGCTTCTCCCCACTCCTCCAAACCCAGCATGATTTTTGTTCACTCTTTTCCAGGCTCAAAGAAGTGGAACAAGCTGTCTGAAAGTGGGTACAGACCGCTAACATAAGTGACTCCAATTACGACCACCACCTCAAATTACAGCCTGCACCCCACTTCCTCATTCTTTTCGTCATCTCCCAGAGGTACCTATGGGGGTCTCCTGCACTTACAGCCCTCCTAGTGTGGCTGTAGCTTCTATGTCACACTGTGACCTCACCACACCTCGGTGGGACAGGCAACTGTGGGGGAGCCCATCAGTTGTAGGGTGTCCAACTGCAGTCATGAGGGCAGAGAGGAGAAAGAGAGAAGGTACGGAGGGAAGAAACTACAAGCTAGGAAAGTGAGAGACCACCAGCCCGTCCTGGCTCCTGATACTTCACATCTTACTCCCATAAAACTTGACAGCCACTGGGTTTCATAAAGCACCCCAGTGCATCACCCCAGCATCTTATGTCTCCCTCAGAGCGACACCGTGTCTTCACTAGAGTGTCTCTCTCGTGATTACCCAGGATCTCTTTGACACCGTATTTGGTGTCTTTTTTTTGCTCATATTTGTAACTTCAGCCCTTGATGGAGAAGTCTGTCACAGAAAAGATGAGTCAGGTGTCAGTTGAATGAACGAAAGACAACTCGATTATCTCACATTATCCTTAAAGAGCTCATGTTTCGTGACCATAGTTGTTCAACATTATGTTTGATGATTTTGTGTGTGTGTGTGCGCGCGCACACACACACACACACACACACGTTAAACGTCTTTTCTTCCATCCATGTCATCACATTTGCCTTTATGGTGGCCTGGCAACATAGGGCTCCTCAGTGGTACTCACCCCTGTGGAATCCACAGCAAGATGTTCCAGAGTGAGGTGGTGCCCACCTCGCAGTCATTCTCCCTCTCAGCATCGGCCCCCCACATCCTGCTGCAGAGACTAGCAAAGTGCCAGCCTTGTTTGGGGCTTGCGCACAGGCAGGTGACCCAGTCCTTGCTCCTGGGACTTGCCATGGCTTCTGTTGAGAACCTCTGGGAAACCAGGTCCTCCTTGATAAACGAAGAGACAGGCTGGGAACACTCCTCTCTTCTTGCTGGAGACAAGGCCTCGTGAGGATGTAATGCTTGGAGCCCCAAAGTGATTTTAAAACCATGAAGGGAGAGCTGAATCACTATATTGTACACCTGGAACTAATAGAACATGGTATGTCAACTCTGCTGGAATTTTAAAATTAATTAATTAATTTTTTTAAATCCTGAAGGGAGATGTCACCAAAACATTGAGAGTGGCAGAGCAGGAAAACAGAAAGAGCCTGGGTGCTTAACAACTGTCCTCGAAGGTATCCATGTCCTCATCCCCGAAACCTGCAAATCTTACTTTATTTAACAAAAGGGACTTTGCAGGTGCAATTAAGTTAAGGGTCTTCAAATAAGAGGTTATCCTGAATTTTCTAGGTGGGCCCTAACTGTCACCACAAGGGTCCTTAGGACAGGGAGGCCGAGGGGCGTTTGACTGCAGGAGATGAGATGTTGCAGCATCTCAAGGAGGGGGCCGCGGGCCAGGGAACATGGGCAGCCTTCAGAAGCTAACGGGGGCAAAGAAATAGATTCTTCCCTAGAGCTTCCAGAAAATA
Organism: Eumetopias jubatus; assembly: GCF_037043125.1. Lineage (NCBI taxonomy): Eukaryota > Metazoa > Chordata > Mammalia > Carnivora > Otariidae > Eumetopias > Eumetopias jubatus. Next base: position 128,528,533 of record NW_028274811.1, read on the forward strand.
TCAGCCCTGCCAACTGACACTAGTCCAGTGAAACTGATTGCAGACTTCTGGCCCCCACAAATGTAAGAGAATACATTTGTGTTGGGTTTTTTTTTAAGATTTTGTTTGTTTGTTTGTTTAGAGAGAGTGTGAGTGGGGGGGAGGGGCAGAGTGAGAAGGAGAGAATCTCAGGCAGACCCCCCACTGAGCAAGGAGCCCAACACTGGGCTTGATCTCATGACCATGAGATCATGACCTGAGCTGAAATCAAGAGTCCAGATGCTTAACTGACTGAGCCACCCAGGTGCCCCTGAAGTGACATCATTTTTTTAATGCCTATGTTTTAAAACTGTTTTCAGTAGGCTTGTTGTTACTTGTACCCCAAAGCATCCTAAATAACACTTTTAGCATGACTTTTAGCATGACGGGCGTGGGGGTATCATAGGATGTTGATTCAGCTGTTAATAAAGAATTTAAAAAAAATAGAGAGAGCAGAGGACACCTGGGTGGCTTAGTCAGTTTAGCATCCAACTCTTGATCTCAGCTCAGGATCTTGATCTCAGGGTTGTGAGTTCAAGCCCTGTGTTGGGCTCCATGCTGGGTGTGGAGCCTACTTAAGGGAAAAAAAAAACAGAGGGCTAGTAGGGCAGTTCAGGTTCAAGAGCTTCATGTATCTAGCATACTGAGTACTTCCTACCTTATTTTTTTAGTACTGGTAAAATAAGTAGCAATATTTTGAAAGATCAAAAAAGTGTACCTTCTGCTCTGCCATTCCTGTGGTGGGGCCCTCATCCTCATGGCCCACCAGGGTTTGTCACACTAGAAGCAGGTGAAGGGAAGAGGAGAAGACCCGGGAGAGGGCACATCAGGCAAGTGGCACTTCTACTCAGTGGAACAAGCCTTATGCGTCTGAGGCCCATGCCTACCTGTCAGGGAAGCTGGAGGTCTGTATTCCCAGGTGCCCAACTGGAAACGCAGAAAAAGAAGGGGAAAGCACATATTCAGGGACAACGAATGGTCTGTTTGAGGAGTTCTGTGTTGCCGAATACATGAACATTCAGGTTAAAATCAAGGAAGCCTCCGCATCTCAGTGGTCACCCAGGACCCCTCCCGGTCCACTGCCACGGCTGACAATTGATGTACTATTAATTGGTAGCAGCAGAACCTGCAGTATATAAGAAAGATAGTCGGGGCACCTGGGTGACTCAGTGGGTTGGGTGTCTGCCTTGGGCTCAGGTGGTGATCTCCAGGTCCTGGGATCGAACCCCCCATCGGGGCTCCCTGCTCAGCGGGGAGCCTGCTTCTCCTTCTCTCTCTGCCCCCTCCCCCAGTCGTGCTCTCTGTCTCTCTCTTAAATAAATAAAACCTTTAAAAATAAAAAAAAAAGGAAAGAAAGAAAGATAGCTGTGGTTGTGCCCTTCCCCCTTACCGTCCCCTCACCACCCAGGGCACCTCTTTGGGACATCAAGTGTTCAGGGAACACATTTTGAAATAATGCATCGGTCTAAAGAGGAAGCAAAACCGTATACTGCCAGACATAGTCATTCTCGGAGATTCCTGAGGCTTGGAGTCTATTTCTCTTGCTGGAACCACACGCACTCACACGCACAGGACCAACCTTCGGTAAAGAAGCTGGACTAGGCAGGGCTCGGTATATTTTAGAGCCACTCACTCCAGGGGAAACAGAGGCTGTGGAGCACTCTGCTCAGCAAGGGAGAAGCCATTTTTAATTATCTTCCGAAGCCTGAAGCCTCGGGTGCTGTCTGGGGCCAGCGTGAATGCTGGTTGCCATGGCACTGCCTCAAATTACGTCTGCAACGGCCCATCACGTGCTGCTCCCATACGCTGGGGCCACGTCTCTCTTCCTACTATTTGTTGATTGATGCTCAAGCTCTGCACCAGGAATAGAATTCTATCATAAGGAAAGCGAAGCCGCGTGTCGCCACGTCTCCTGCCTAGCTGATACATAAGCAACCAGGGATTGGAAATACTTGAACGAGAGATCCAGGTCCTGTTCACAGTTTCCCACTGTGTGGCTTGGGGCAAATCCCTTCATTTCTCTGTGCCTCGGATGCCTCGGCTGCGCAATGAAAGAGATGGACTAGAATGTCTCCAGGGTCTCCTGATCTCCTGATGTAACCGTCTCTGATTCCTGCGTGCTGTTTTGAAGCTGCAGAGATGAGCAGAGAGTTCTGCAGAGGATGAACCTCCAAGTGGGAGCAAGGCAATTCCTGTAAGCTGTTGCACTGTCCTCCCAGCGCGGGACTGATTCTGAAACTCCCCTCCAGCACCTCTGGGCTGCTACAGATTTGTTTAGAGTCGATTCGCTGGCAAGATGCCACTTGCCTAAAGGTCCCCTCTGATATACTAAGGGGACTGTTTTCAGCTTGAGTTGAGTCTTTATTTGCCTTGAAATGATTTCTTCTTGGAATAGTCCTTGGTTCGATGCTCAGGACTTTGGTCCCAGAGATTATTATCCCCCCGAATAAATTCTAGAACTAGAGAAAGATATCTGTGGGAGGCTGGCCTCTGGACCTGTTGCAGAATAGTATCTCATGGGATCAAGAGAGCAGTGAAGAAATAGCTCTGATATTTGTCTGACCAGTATGGCTGATTTCACCAGCCATCATATAAATGAGGTCCTCTTTATATTTCTGATTACTTTGTCCTGACCCCTCGGCCTCACTTGCCAATTGCAGGGATGGGGGATTTCACCCTCCAAGTCTCCTCCCTACCCCACCTCAGTTATTTCTGGGAACCCCCAGGGGACGTCTCGTGTATACCCACAGAACAAAAATATGGCCTGGGAAGCAAAGGGATACGACAGGAGTAAGGTGTCTTGGCATAAGGCAGGGCTACACGCGTCTCAGGGAGAAAATCTAGGGCTTGGATAACATCACTGTCTCAATAACGAGGATGAATCCCTCAGTTTGCCTGACCAGGGGTGAGCGGAACCTCAAGGCAGACTTCCCAGAGAAGGTGACACACGGGCTGACTCCTCAGAAGACGCTAAGTCAAATGATGCTGGTCAAATGATGTTGGCTTCAAAGCAGGTAGCTGCTGCCTTGCTCCCTAACTCATTGAACACCCCCCTTTCAATTGGAAATTTTCAATTTGTTCATTCATTCTGTTTTTGTTTTAGTTTTTTTGATTGTCCAATACTTCGGATTAAGGCAAAAAGATGATTCCATGTCCTTCCAATGTCATGCTGGAGCATCGCCCAGCAGCCCTACCCAAGCATTATTCCTCTAAAGAATGTACCTGTGTTTGGCTTATTGTTTATTATCATTGGATCCCAGCTTCTGTGAAGTTACCTGTTAATCTGTAGGGTATTGTCCATTAGAGATGCAAATGATTCAGAAGAGAAGATAACCCCAAATATTACAGTTTCTTGCCCTTTAGGACATTAACCAGATTTACCTCTAACCAAGCTAACTTATCTCATCATGCCTCCTGACTCTGTTCCTAGAATTCTCCTTAGACCAGGTGTATTATCTTGCTGGTTCCTTCATTAAATAGGTTAAGTAAATATTTTACACATGCCCACGATATGTTTGATGAGCATCATGTTTTCAACTCTTAGAAAATTACCCTTTGACATTCCCTGAACAGATATGTGTTGAGCAGTTTGCACAGGCAAAACCCTGTGTTCAGGGCAGGCAGGAGAACAGAGAACAAGATAGACAAGGTCACTACCCTCATGGAGCAAACATTCTGGAGGAGAGAAAATTTGTAAATAAATCAATACATTACAGATTGTGATGATGTGTAATGAAGAAAAATACCAAAGATGCTGTGACAGATCGATGGGAGACCTGGTCAAGACAGGCCTCTCCTTCCTTGAAGGACATTAAGCTGAGATTTGAAGGAGGGAAGCCAGCCCTGCAAAGAAGCAGGGGAAAGAGCTGAGAGGTAAAAGAAATGACAAGCTCAAGGACCCTGAAGGGGAGGTTGGTGTCCCGGGAACTAGAAGGTCCAGGCTAGAGTGAAATGAATCAAAGGAAAGATGGCATGGGATAAGATCATAGAAGTAATGTGGAACTTAGAATTTAATGTCAGTACTTGTCATTTACGAAGAACTAAGGAAGGAAGAAGGGGAGGGTTCACTGGTCAGAAGCTGGGTGGTCCCCACACCTTAGTAATTTTAATATGTCAAATTATCTATAGGAGTTCTTTTAGCTTTCTTAATGTTAACATCTTTCATACCATGGCACGTTTCTCAAAAATAAGAAATTAACATTGTACAGTACTATTAACTACAGTTTATTGGGACTTCTCCCTTTTACCACTAAATTATTCCTTCTATTCCAGGACCCAATCCAGGATTAGGAAATCCAGGATTTCCTTCTTTTTGGCGGGAGAAGCAGCACCATTCTTGCCCTTGGGGACTGTGGGTTTTGCACTCCAACTCCCAGCTTTTGTTTTCCTGTGGGCCTCACCACCTTGGCTCTTGTCACTCATCATGTCTCCTTCACCTCCTCCGGGCTATGAAAGTTTCTCAGTCTTTTCGTATTTCTCTCGAAGAGTGCCAGGTATTTTGTAGAATGTTTCTGAGTTTGGGTTTGTCTGATGTTTTCTCAGGATTAGACTGAAGGTATAGATTTGGGGAAAGAAAACAACAGAGACGATGTGACAGGTTTTCTTTTAACATAGATACACTCAAGAACCTGGCTGAGAATTGTCCTGTGACATTTAGGGGAGGAGAGATTTTGTGACATTCGGGGAAGGAAGGGGAAGGTTCATGAAACTGAGGTCGGGGAGAAGGATGTCATGTTATTTCACAGAGGAAGGGAAATATGATAATAAGTTAGCAAATTCAAAAGGCTGGCTTCAGTGAAAGATAATGGATGCATTACCTATCGACGCAACACACTGGTAAAAACTTACAGAGCCAGGACTTTCTCAAGATTTCAACTTTTCCTCTAATTGGCAGTTGAGGTAACATGAAACTTCCTTATGGGGGGTTGGTTTTCTTTATCAAGAGGCAAGGATATGGTCATACATGATCATGTTTGAATTTTATTCTAAGACCAAAAGGAAGTTGACGAAGGGTTTTAGGCTGGAGACTGGTACTCCAAGCTGAGAAAACAGCATTGGGAAAGGCATGAGGGGTGAGGGGGCACTTGGCACATTGGAGTAAACGGATTGCCTGGAGGGTAAGGTAAACAGAAAGGAACTGTGAAAAACAAGGTTGAAAAGGAATCAGTAGGGACGCCTGGGTAGTTAGGTCGGTTAAGTGTCTGCCTTCAGCTCAGGTCATGATCCCAGGGTCCTGGGATCGAGCCCCTCATCGGGCTCCCTGCTCAGCGGGGAGCCTGCTTCTCCCTCTCCTCCCTGCTTGTGCTCTCTCTCACTATCTCTGTCATTATTTCTGTCTCTGTCTCTCTCTCTCTCAAATAAATAAAATCTTAAAAAAGAAAGAAAAAGAAAAAGAATCAGTAGTCAGAGCAGGAGGGGCCTTTTATCCCATGTGAAAGCATTTTGGATCTGATAAATGATCCAGAAGTCAACAGTTGACTTCATTCTGGACCTTGGTCCAAAAACCACTCTCTCCAATCATTTTGCAGGGTCAAGTCACTGATCTTAAGGAATCACTGGGCAAAAGAGCAGATGGGATTCTACAAGTTCATCCATTGCTCAAATGCCACATCTTATCACTGGGTCAAGTGTGTTAGCTGATGTGCTATGAAGAACAGCACATTATGACTATTAGATCAGTCATCACCAATATTTACTTTGTTTGCCCTATTGAAAGGAGTGGTTGTATGGCTCTGACATCCTCCCTCATTCCCTATGTTTTTTTGTTTTTGTTTTTGTTTTAAATATTTTATTTATTTATTTTGACACAGAGAGAGAGAGACAGTGAGAGAGGGAACACAAGCAGGGGGAGTGGGAGAGGGAGAAGCAGGCTTCCCGCTGAGCAGGGAGCCCGATGTGGGGCTCGATCCCAGGACCCCGGGATCATGACCTGAGCCGAAGGCAGACGCTTAACAACTAAGCCACCCAGGCGCCCCCCCTCATTCCCTATGTTAAGGGTGTGGTTACCATGTTCTCTTTTCCTTTTTTTTTAATTTTTAAATTTTTTTAAGTTTTAATTTTTTAATTTTTTTAACTTTTTAATTTTATTTTTAAGTAATCTCTCACCTAATGTGGGGCTCAAACCCACAATCCCAAGATCAAGGGTCACATGCTACGGCACCTGGGTGGCTCAGTCAGTTAAGCGTCTGAGGTCATTGATCCCAGGGTCCTGGAATCAAGCCCTGCATCAGTCTCCTTGCTCGAGGGGAACCTGCTTCTCCCTCTCCTCCCAGCTCAGTGCTCTCTCTCTCTCTCTCTCTCTCTAATAAATAAATAAAATCTTAAAAAAGAAAAAAAAGGCACATGCTCTCCTGAGAGCCAGCCAGGCAGGTGCCCTCTCTTTCCCTTACCCTTTCTACTGGCTCCTTTGCAGTCGCTTTGGTACCTTCTGCTAACGTTAAATGTTGGCTCCTCAAGCCTTTTCTCGCCCTGTGCTCTTTTTCTCTGCAGGATTTTATCTAGCCTTGTTTCCCCTGCATTCCGTGACCTGAAAACTCCAAAATCCATACCATCTGAATTGTTACCTGAGATCCAGATGATTTCCAACTGTTTCCTGGACTCTGACCTTCCTGGGAAACATGCACCTCAAACTCAGTCCAAAACAAAACTTTTTTCTTCCTCTCCCCATCCAATTCTGCTCCTCCTTTTGTGTTCCTCATTTCAGGTATTGGGGCCATCATCCACCTAATCCCCCAAATTAGAAAACTTAGAGTCATCTTTGACTTTTCCTTCTTTATCACTTCTCATACCTAATCTGCTACTAAATCGTGTCCATTTTAATTTTTTTTAAGATTTTATTTCTTTATTTATCAGTGAGAGAGTGCACGCGAAGTTCAGGGGAGGAGCAGAGGGAGAGGGAGAATCTCAAGCAGACTCTGCCCTGAGCGCAGAGCCCAACACAGGGCCCAATCCCATGACCCTGAGATCATAACCTGAGTGGAAACCAAGAGTCAGACACTTAGCCAGCTGTGCCACCCAGGTACCCCAAATCATGTCCACTTTATTTTAAATATTTTATTTATTTATTTGACAGAGAGAGAGAGAGACAGAGCACAAGCAGGGGGAGCAGCAGAGGGAGAAGGAGAAGCAGGCTCCCCACTGAGCAGGGAGCCGAATGCGGGGCTCGATCCCAGGACACAGGGATCATGACCTGAGCCGAAGGCAGACGCTTAACCGACTGAGCCACCCAGGTACTCCATCATGTCCTTTTTAAAAGCAATTTTCTCATCAAAAACTAATGATGTAATATATGGTGATTAACATAACAATAAAAAATTTAAAAAAATAAATAAAAAGCAATTTCCTCCATTTTCCCCAAATACCTTATTTCTTATCTTCATCATCTCTCATGTGAACTATTATTATTCGTCATAGCACTTATCACTCCCTGAAGTCATTTATTAGGGTAACTTCTACATTGAACAACAAGAACCACATGGTCCATGGGACTAATTCTTGCTAACTGTTTGTCCAGAATGAATCCTGGGCAAACCCCGTAGTTTATCACTTACTCTAAGAAGAGAAAAACATTTTCTGATTGCTTTCAGACACAAGAAAAATCTAATTTTAGAAATTAATCTCTTGTCGGGTGTAATAATTAGAACCCCCTGCTTAGTATAAACTTGAAGCATCTTTCTTCCCTCCGCTTAAGGAAAGGTGTCCTGATGCTTCCTTTTCTTTTCTTTCTGCCAGCCCTTCCCCCACCCCATTCCTACTTTCTGTGACTTCTGACCACTCCAAACTGGCCGTTTCTCTGAACATATTAAATGATCGAAATGACACTTCTCTCTGGGTTACCTCCGATGGGCTGCTCAGGAAGTGCTCAGCCGTTCTTCACTATCTTACCTTCCTCCCCCTCCTACACCCCACACCCCCGGAGAGGGGGGTGTGGCCTCTCCCTGCCACTCAACCCTCAACTGGGGGGGAGGGGGTGTGGCCTCTCCCTGCCACTCAACCCTCAACGGGGGAGGTGTGGCCTCTCCCTGCCACTCAACCCTCAACTGGGGGGGGGAGGGGGGTGTGGCCTCTCCCTGCCACTCAACCCTCAACTGGGGGGGGGGAACTTTGTCGGTTGGGTCCCAGCATACCCTCAGGCAGTCCTCTTGGACTGAGGGAATGGTTCCATAATCTTGTGAATATACTGCAACCACTGAATTGTACACCTTACAAAGGTGAATTTTATATGGGCATTATATCTCAATAAAGCTGTTACTTAAGGATCAAAAGGAAGTAGCTGCCCTCCCCAGGCAGTGGGTCTAAGGTGCCTATAATCCTGGGCCCAAAGGTGAATCCTGATTTACAGTTTTCTGAATTGTTTTAATGGGCATTATTTTACAACATTTCAAAAGCTATTTTCATTGCCGAAAAAGAGAGAAGCCAAACTCTCCTGTCCATGCTAGCATTTAACTGCACGCTTTTCCCTAAATTCAGCCCAGACTAAAACTGTATCCCATCATTCTTGTTTAAGCATCCTCAAATCCATTCTCAGATACGTCATCAGGACTTTTCTAAGTAAATAAGCAATGGGTTACAGATGTGTGGAGCTACTGGTCCCCGTCCTTGTGGTGGTTGGGTGGGGCTGGGTGAAGGGAGCCCCAGGAGGGGTCACCCGCAGCTGTAAGCAGTCTCCTCTGTTTAACCCAGCGTGCTGTACAAATGATCAACTTCTGTGATTTCCTGACTCATTTCACACCCTGCTCAGCTCCACCCCAGGCCATGTTGTATTTAGATTTTGGTTACCAGGCATTGCAAAATGACAAGTAGGGCATGAAACAAAGAAACAGTTCCCCCTCCAAGGGAGGGACTGGCTCAGTAGGGGGGAGGGCCCCTCCCCCAGAGGGACTGGCCTCAGGGGGAGGCCCATCCCCAACCCCCCACCAGAGGCAGGGAAGGCTCAGGGGCTTGGGTTTCAGAAGCCTTTGAGGGTTGGGATAGTCCTTTTGTTTTTGGTTGACTTAAGTGACATCCTTGATTTTTGCTTTCTAATTTTATCTAATCCGATGCTCTCCAACTTTGTTCATATCACGGCACAATCCAACCTGTACGGCCTCAAGGTCATCATATCAGAGCGTGTCCTCTTACCCAGAAACACCAAGCTCTGTCCTGTCTGTGCCATTTCCTCCGGATGATGTGTTCTTTTTAAAGACTTTATTTCACAGAGAGAGAGAGAGAGAGGGAACCCAAGCGGGGTGGGGAGGGGTGAGAGAGGGAAAAGCAGGCGCAGGGCTCGATCCCAGGACCCCGGGATCATGACCTGAGCCGAAGGCAGACACTTAACGACTGAGCCACCCAGGCGCCCCCGGATGATGTGTTTTGTTTTGTTTTTTTAAAGATTTTATTTATTTGACAGAGACAGTGAGAGAGGGAACACAAGCAGGGGGAGTGGAAGAGGGAGAAGCAGGCTTCCTGCTGATCAGGGAGCCTGATATGGGGCTCAATCCCAGGACCCTGGGACCATGACCTGAGCCGAAGGCAGACGCTTAACGACTGAGCCACCCAGGTGCCCCTGGATGATGTGTTCTTAAGATCACGTAAGCCCTACCAAAAAAAAAAAAAAGATCACGTAAGCCCTACAAACATATGAGTACATACTACACACTAGACTCTAGCACACTATCCTTTTCCTCCACCTGGCATCAGCTGTCAGGTGGCCTGGCCCAAAGGTCACCTCCTGCATAAATTGTTCCTTGACTCTATCACAAGTAGACTGAATGCTTTCCTCATTCTCTGTTCCCACAGTTTTTTATATGTGAAATAAAACCTTGGCATTGATCAATTTCACCTTCCTCCTTTAGCCAGTTCAAAAGTGACTCTGTAAAATAGTGAGTCTATAAAGTGTCATCATTTGTCATTTTGCCAAAGCACAAATGGGAGCCATTCTCCCTGAAGCACTGGGAAATAAGAGTGATTCACCTCCTCCTGGAAGTCTTACCTGATACTCCACCCCACTCAGTCTCAGATCAGTGGCCCTCGGAATCGGTTGGAATATTTCCAGCTCTAAATGAAAATGGGAATAACATTTAATTATTTCACACAGCTGAGTCTGAAGGTGGGTGGTTCCAGACCATGTCAGGGCTCTGGGTCAAGATTTTTGCAAGTCTCCCAGCCATGTCCACGCAGTCAGAACATGCAAACTGCTTCTCCTCACGTAACTCCAAAGTTGGATGAAAGGGCAGGCCTCCTTTCAACTCACTTTTTCCCAGGAAGTAAACATTCTTCCTGGAATTTCTCCATAGGCTTTCCCTTTCACTTTGTTAGGAGTTGGTTGGACAGTTAGGTAGTCAGGGTCAAGGACCCCAACAAGAAAATATGGAGTCAGGACAGCTAAGATAAAACAGCACCAGCGTCCTGTTTTGGAGCTTTGACAGCTAGCCTTCTGCTTTGTAGCCTGTGCAGAAATGACTTCTACAACATGTCCTAAAATAAAACAATTAACCACAAAGCATCCGTCGCTATCACTGGCAAGGGGTAGTTAAGACATAAGCCCCCAGATGTCGGCAAAAAGACCCTCAGCACATAGACAGTAACCTAATAGGTAGACAGATATGTGACCAAAGCCCTGATTGGCATGACTCAGCACACCCTGATTGCTGAAGATAGTTCTGCAAAAGAGCTCATAGAAACCCCTAAACTTAGAAACTCCGGTGGCAACCCCCTCGGGCCCCCTCCCTCTCCAGGAGTTTTGTACTATCAGTCAGTAAGCTCTGCTTTGCTGCCCACCACTCTTCGTCCGGTCTACCCCTTCGTTCTTTGAAGCGCCGTGACCAAGAACCGCGGGCACCAAAAGCAGAGGACTCCTGCTACTTCATTGGCCAGAATGCGGGCGTGTGCCGCACCCTAACCCAAAGCCCAGAACAGTCCAACCAGGCGACCATGCTTGATTTCAATGACCGGGACTCGGGGCAGCAGTAGCAGCATCACCTGGAATTCGTTGGAAATATAAATTCTTGGGCCTCGCCTAGACCTAGTGACTCACAAACCCAAGGTGAGGCTTGGGATTCTGTGTTTTAAGAGCTCCCCCAGGGTGATTCTGATGCTTACCAAAATCGCTGGCTTCGGTCTATCATGGTTCATTCCGAGCCTGGGGAGGGGCCCACCTACCTGAGCATCTTGCTTCCTCGAATAAAATCAGAATTCTATGAATTAAGGGAGAAGCAATGGGCACCGTTGGATGGGCATCTCCTTTCTATTATTTCCATTATTTCCATCTGAAGTATCACTAATTACATTTATGCATCAATTTTCAGGCCTGATTCCCTGGCTTACCTGCAAGCTTCTTGAGAGCCCGAATTCTGTCTTTTATTAGTGTTTCTATCCGTGGCATGATAGAAGGCACTCAATCAATGTTTGCTGGACAAACAAATTGATATTAAAGTGGCCTCTCCTTTCCCATTGCCCCTACCCTTCACAGCTGCTGCCTTCCACTCAAGGAACATTTTCACATCAACTCTTGTCAGTGAGCCAAGAGCTGTCTCTCCCAGGGGGTCTGAGAACAAAAATTTTTTTTTCACATGGGTGCACGTGGAACTGGGGCTTTCTGAACTCATGTCAGACCTTTATTATATGCATTCATTTTTGTTCATGGGTGTCCTTGGCAGACAATAGCACGGAACTGAGCATGTGGATCGTTTGGCTGAGTTCCGGATGCTAACTCCTGGCCGGCAGGCTTTCTCCAAGGCAGCTGTGCACTCCGAGTCCAGCAGGCCCTGGAAAGCAGCCTGCAAGCTTCCTCCACCACAAGAGCAGCGTCAGAGGCCAAGGCAGAGCTGCCCTCATTTTTGTTCTGCCCAACACGGCAACCACAACAAACCTGCTGAGCTTTCTGGAGCCACGTGGACTAGGTAGGACCCTTTCCGTTGCTAGTGACAAGAGACTCAAATGCAAAATGGTGCAGATCAAGGGGAGGGGGGAAGACTTCAGGGCACACATTAGGAAAAGTCCTGGGGCGGTACCAGTTTCAGCTGCAGCTGGATGCAGACACTCAGACGACATTCTCAGGAACCTTCTCTCTTCATCACACAACTGGATGTCTTGTATGGGCCTTTATTCTCCAGCAAGCTTTCACAGAGGAAGCCAGGAGCCTCTCCAGACTTATATTCCATCCATTCAGCACCCACAGCAGAAGGCAAGCCCCACTTTCACACAGTGACAGCAAAGTCCTGGGGCTGACTCTCATCATCCCAAACTTAAGTCACATGGACACCCCATGTGTCCATTCACTGTGACGGACGGCATAGGTCGATGTAAGTGCCAGCTTGGAATTGGGGTGGGTGAGGTGGGGTTCAGTCTCACTGATTATGGAAACTGAGAGCAAAGAAAGGTGTTCCCCACACAAAATCGTAGGGCTGTTGCCAGAGGAGGGGGAAATGGCTGCAGAAGAGGCTAAATCCATGGGACGCCTGGGTGGCTCGGATGGTTAAGCATCCGACTCTTGATTTCAGCTCAGGTCATGATCTCAGGGTCCTGGGATGGAGCCCCGCATGGGGCTCTGCTCTGAGCACGGAGCCTGCTTGAGATTCTCTCTCTCCTTCTACCCCTTCCTCCCCCCTCCCAGCTCATTCATGTGTGCTCTCTCTCTCTCTAGATAAATAAGTAAACTCTTAAAAAAGAGAGAGAGAGACAAAATGCACACATGCCCAGTCTACCACTGTTCCTTATTTTGAATCTCCGAGTAACACTTCATAAAAAAGGCACCCACATACATGCAGAGGTGGGTATCATTTTCCAAAACAAGGAATAAAATAAAGTGCCTCCTAAAGGCAAATAGTGCAGACTCTCTCTTTCCCACGGACTTGAAGTAGCTGCCAGCCCTACTGAGCAGGGCGGGGGAATGGCACTGACAACCTCACTCTCTGTAATTTAATCCTCCAGAGCATCTGCCCTCAACTGTCAGTTCGGCAAGCCCCCCTCCCCCCAACAGTTTCTTGGCCTGCTTTACTGTCTTTGTAATCATCAGCTAACATCTGCAATATTTTATATGTGGCAGGAAAGGGTTTTTTTTTTTTTTTCCTCCTGTGCCCTTCCTCCTCCTGGGTTGAACACAAAATAGATTAGAATAACAGAAGGAGACAGCCATACTTCTTAACATAATAACCTAAAGATTCATTAAACTGGAAAGTGTCAAAGGTTTGGATACCTTCCTCTGCCACTTCCCAAGGGCAGTCCCTCCCAGAGGCCTCTCGTGCCCTCTTGCCCAGCACCCTCCTGGCCCAAAGCCCCGGATCTATCCAGAAAGAACCAGATGAGGCTGGGGTACTGAATTCAAACTGAGGAAGAGGTCAAAAGGGGTAAGGGAAGGAAGAGCGATGGTGGAGAAGCAGAGGAGATAAGAAATCCAAGGAGGCAGGGACGCCTGAGTGGCGCAGTCGGTTGAATGTCCAACTCTTGGTTTTGGCTCAGGTCATGATGTCATGGGTCGTGGGACTGAGCCCTTCATTGGACTCTGCGCTCAGCGGAAAATCTGCTTGAAGATCCTCTCCCTCTGGCCTTCCCCCCACGTGTGTGTGTGTGTGTGTGCGTGCGTGCGTGCATGTGCGTGTGTGTGTGTGTGTGTGTGTGTGTTGCTAACTCTCTCTCTCAAATAAATAAATAAATGTTTAAAAAAAAGAAAGAAATCCAAGGGGGCAGAAAATGAGGGCAAGGGGTCTCTTTGCTATCTTTTAGGGGCCCATAGATTTCCGTCTGCAAGTAGAAGATACAACTACGGGTGGGGATACAGTCTTTACATGGATGACAAAATCAAGGACCGGGCCCTTCCCCCACCTCGCTTGCCCTGAAATAAGATAACTGAAAGTGGATAGCAAGGGAAGAAGAAGCAATCTGGCTCAAAGAGTTCTAAGCTGAGATTTCCCACACCAGGGAGGAAACCCAGGAGAGGAGCTGATGAAACAGGACAGAGGCCAACCCCAGATCTCCAGCAGCCCCCACCCTTGGCCCGGTGAACCTTCTAATGGACATCCTTCCAGACTTGGTGTCTGGGCTTCATCAGCATATCAGTTTGTGGCGGGGATCAGACAGCTACTTCCTTTCCAACACAGGGGTAAACCAGTGGGATAACATGTTTATTTATGTCAAAATCACTCAACTAGTACATTGCAAAGTGTAAGGCATCATATAAAGGGATATTTTGCTGATTTAAAAAATCTAGCACATTCATTCTTTCAAATAAATATATTTTTTCTCCTCTATTGAACCTATAACCCTCCCCTATATATGTAGATTACGAGTCCTTTTCAAGGAAGTCACTCTGTCTTCCTAGCAGCTAAGTGGAAGATCATGTCTCTCTTCCTGAGACCTTCTTTTCCTCCCTACAGAGCCAAAGACTCACTTTGTTTTGCCCCTCTCTGCCTCACTGCTGCTACCTTCTCTGTGTTTTCTGTCTGTATGGATCAGAGTTGTGAGTCGCTGACCAGAAGCCCCTCTAGTTAGTTTAGGCAGAAAGGGATTAATTAAAGGTATCAGGTAGCCTGATGCATTTCTGAGAGGACTATGGAGGGAAGCGGCGTGGGATTAGGGAAGCATCCTAGCAAGCTAACAAGAACCTCACTATTGCCACTGCAGACCACGTAGCATTACAGTCAGGATTCTCTTTATAATCCCAGGGTGTGTGCTATGCACTTGGTAGGCATCTTAGATTATTGATTACAATTCCAACAGATGGTGTCTTATTCCAAGGCATCAATATCCTAATGACAATTTTTTTAAAAGATTTTATTTATTTGAGAGAGTGTGCACACGCAAGAGAGAGGGAACACAAGCAGGGGGAGGGGCAGAGGGAGAAGCAGCCTCCCCACTGAGCAGGGAGAACAACACGGGGCTCGATCCCAGGACACTGGGATCACAACCTGAGCAGAAGGCAGATGCTTAACTGAATGAGCCACCCAGGCGCCCCCTAAGGACAATTTTTTTACAGTTGGAATTAAAGTGCTTTAGGCTGCATTAGGTATCTTTTTCTAGTTAATTCAAAGATGCTGTATAACTTAGTAACCATGCCCATGACATCAGATATTAAACAATAGAAACCCCACCACTGTTGTTCCAGAAGAATCAAAACCTCCACTATGATGCTTTCCGGAAAACACAGTCTCCTAGCTCTCAGCCAGCCCCTCATTTGTACCCTGAAGACTCACTGGATGAGTGCTCTGAGGAGCCCTAGCTGCACAGGAGTCTGGTAACTGAAGGCTTCTCAAGCCCCTGCGAACAGGAATGTGTGAACGGTGTTCTGGAAAACAATCCACAGATGTGCAGTGGAGGGCGTCTTGTCTCCCCTGCCTCGCCTTCTTCATGCTGCTGAAAAATACCATTCAGCCTCTTGTCTTCAAAATGTTCTGCTGAGGGGTGCCTGGGTGGCTCAGTTAAGGATCTGCCTTTGGCTCAGGTCGTGGTCCCAGGGTCCTGGGATCAAGCCCCGCATTGGGCTCCCTGCTCCGCGGGAAGCCTGCTTCTCCCTCTCCCACTCCCCCTGCTTGTGTTCCCTCTCTTGCTGTGTCTCTCTCCGTCAAATAAATAAATAAAATCTTTAAAAAAAAAAAAGGGTTCTGCTGATCCCTTGGTGAAAATCTGAGGAGCCATGCAAAAAAGAGAGATTTAGAATCAGCAAAAATATCCCTTTTCATGGTTCAATATGCTTTGCAATTTACTAGTTGAATGTTGTGTGATTCGAGGCTCCTGAAAATCTCAAAAAGATCTCTCTGTATTATTTCTTCCATCTACACTGAATTGCAAATGGAGTTTCGGGTCCAACTAGGTAATCAGAGCACACGCATTAATAATCTATCACTGACCATACCTGACACCTCAGCTGACTGACGGTAACGGAAGAGAACGGAAGGGAGGCACGGCAGCAAAGGGATTCGGAGGCAGGCGTGAGAACGGAGGAAGCCACTGCCTTGAATAAACAGGGAAGGTCAAACTCCCGGGAAGAAGCCTGAAGCCCCTCTAAGGGTCTGCGACAAGTGGTCAAGCTGTCCCAAGCAATGACTCTGTAGCTGCTGTGTCTACTGACTTCTTTTTTTAAAGATTGTATTTATTTATTTGACACTGAGAGAGAGAGAGCACAGGCAGGGGGAGCAGCGGGTAGAGGGAGAAGCAGACTCCCCGCGGAGCAGGGAGCCCGATGCGGGGCTCAATCCCAGGGTCCCAGGATCATGACCTGAGCCAAAGGCAGACGCCTAACCAACTGAGCCACCCAGGTGCCCCCAGGTCTACTGACTTGCCACGCGGTCATAGGCAGTAAGGAAACAACCAGCCCCAGCAGATGACGTTTATTACTCAGCATGGCAGGCAGCATGAGCCCCACGTTTGCATCTGATCCACCTGCCCCCAAGCCTCTGGAGGGTGCCGTGGAGCCTGCTGGGGTGAATAGTGCCCACACAGAGGTCCATATCGCAGCTGAGAAACCCCTAATCTTATAAAGGAACTACTAGCAAACCTTCCCCCCCAACCCCGTGTCCCAGAGGAAGACAGTATCTTCTTTATATTGGTCAAGAAACAAAACTGACTTCTGACCCAGAGAGAGACCTTATCTCCAGCGTCCAAGGATGTGTGCTATGCAAATAACAGACAAAAGCTGTCATAAAATGTTTAGAAATGCCATGGAGAATTGCCTCCCAACATTCTGTGGGTATGACAGAGGCAGACGGAGAAGTGAGGAGGAAAACGGGGCATCTACTAAAGGTCTGTGGGAGGGGTGAGGACCCATAACCACTGCTCCAGCCTAGGGGTGGTTGGATGCCGAGTCTTAAGCTGAGTACCTTTGCAGCCCCTCAGATCTCAGGCCCAGCGTAGAGGATTGCTCCCAATGAGATTTAAGGCTCCTTTTTTGTGGGTTTATTGATGTCTCAGGATGTTATGTTTTGAGGCTTAGCCATATATATATATATATGGTAAGACACATAGAGGCTGAGCAAAGGTATAGGGATGGACAGGAGTCACCCAGTTGCCACGACATTGGGTGAGGTGCTGACTGCTATTGAGAAGTTCTCGAACCACAGCTGCCCTAGCTCCTGAGCTTGGGTAATGATAGGTAATAACTAAGATACCACTCACTTCCGAGGCCTCGAATAAAGCCCCTTATCCCATCTAGGCGGCCTTTTCGGGTCAGGCTTTGTGTCAGGGGCCCTCCCAAATCGCTCTCCTCATTCCTCTCCTCCCCCGGAGACTTTGATCTTTTAAAATCAAGCTGGACAGGCAAAGTTTGGAACAACAAATTACGGTTTCGAGACAGAATGTAAACCTTACCAGGCTGGACAATGTGAAAACAAATGACAGATGTCAGGAATTGGGAAGGAGAGCATGGAGAGAGGAGTTTAAGGGAAAGCCAAGCTTTTTGGACTTTTAATAAAGTCACGAAGATACTACCTAAAATCTTTGGAATGAGAAAGAGACATGTATGTCCATTATTTAATGTTAAAACAGTAATCACTAGAAGAATTAAAAATGACAATATACGTCTACTGGGAGAGGAGTGTGAGCAGGCTAAATCCTTATCGTTCACAACAGGAAGTCAAGAGATAGTGTCTAAAGTTGATAAACCAGGGCACCTGGGAGGCTCAGTCATTAAGCATCTGCCTTCGGCTCCGGTCATGATCCCAGGGTCCTGGGATCGAGCCCCACATTGGGCTCCCTGCTCAGCGGGAAGCCTGCTTCTCCCTCTCCCACTCCCCCTGCTTGTGTTCCCTCTCTCACTGTGTCTCTCTCTGTCAAATAAATAAATAAAATCTTAAAAATAATAATAATAAAATAAGACAAAAAAATAAAGTTGATAAACCAAGAAACAGCAGTGTGAACATAATAGACACATGGAGGGAATCACCTAAAAACTGAACCCGAGGGGCACCTGGGTGGCTCAGTCATTAAGCGTCTGCCTTCGGCTCAGGTCATGATCCCAGGGTCCTGGGATCAAGCCCTGCATTGGGCTCCCTGCTCCACGGGAAGCCTGCTTCTCCCTCTCCCACTCCCCCTGCTTGTGTTCCCTCTCTCGCTGTGTCTCTCTGTCAAATAAATAAAATCTTAAAAAAAAAAAAAAAAACTGAACCCGGGAGGCTGCCTCTGGGTAGCAGAGTATATTCTTGGTGCACAAGAGGAGGTATACAACACTGTAGAATTTACCTTAAAAAAAAAAATCATGTGCCTATATTACTTTGTTTAATACATTCAATAATTTAAAGAAATATAAATGGAATTAGGGGGGCACCTGGGTGGCTCAGTCTGTTAAGCGTCTGCCTTCGGCTCAGGTCATGATCCCAAGGTCCTGGAATTGAGCCCCACGACCGGCCCCCTGCTCAGCAGAGAGCCTGCTTCTCCCTCTCCCTCTGCCTACTTGTGCTCTCTCTATATCTCTCTGCCAAATAAATAAATAAAATCTTTAAAAAATAAAATAAAATAAAATAAATGGAATTAGGCTTGTCTCCTCTCTCCTGGTTGGGTGGGTGAATAAAACAGTTTCCTCAGCTTCTTCTTTTCTTGTTGGTAAGACTCATAAATGAAACTCCTTCTTCCCAGGTCTACAAGCATTTACTTAAGGATGTTCATTGTATCAAGCACATTTAAGGCTGAATCGAATGCCAGACACCCAAATGAGAAATTTCCCTCTAATTTATTTACTTATTCTGTATTCATCCATTTAATTAATATATATTCTGTGACCGTGTTAATATGGGCTAGACACTGGGGATATAATGGTGGAAGCACTCGTGGAGATGAGTTCTTCAGCCTGGATCCCTAAGTGACAAGAGCACATAGAGTCCCTTTGCTGACCCAGACAGGTGACATAAAGAAGAAACAAGCCTCCATTGTGGTAAGCCACTGAGATTTGGAGGCTGTTGTCATAACATAACCTAGTCAATAGATAGGTACATGGAGGCAAATAGAAATTGGGATGACATAGAAACTTCATGAAAGTTCTATGTCTTCCATTCTGGAGCTTGCAGACTAAGATTTCATTCCTGCTACAAATACTCACTATTTCTTATTTCTTCTAGCCAGAATTATCCTAGGGCTTGAAGCCCTACAAGGACCAGAAGCAGCCCTTGCACTTTTCCCTGCTTCGAATGTCCCTGGAATCAATGTTCTATTCCCCTTCTTCCATCCTTCATTCAAATTTCCCCAGCTCTAAAATTACCTCTTTCTCTCAATTCAATAAAGATGGTTTTTTTTCCTTCTCAGTGTGAGAGATCACAACTATGCAACAAGAAATAATAAGAAAATTCCCTCCAGCGTGTGAATAGAAGTTTCATTACCCGAAGAGGATTTGCACTTGAAAAGAAAATTTAAAAACAAAATACAAATCCCACACAAATGAAGCTATACTTGGTGAAATTCCAGGAAGTGTGATTAAGTGAGAGTTCCTGAAGTAAGGGAGATACCTGGGGGGGGCAAGAGAAACTTTTCTCAGGTACTCTGCAGATGATACCAACATTGTTGGGTACTGTGCTTGGGATTACTGGGGGCTTCTGAGTGGCGGAGAACAAGGAGTCCTCAGGGATGCTTTAGAGCGACTGCCTGTGGTGTCCAATAATCCCCAGTTTCCTTCCAGATGGCTCCCGGTGACACACCAGTCTATCTCCTACAGCCTCACAGCCTTTCCTGTCCATCCTCAGGCCCAGCTTCCTGCCACTTCGCTTTCCACAGGGCAGCTTCCTGGGACGTGAACTTTACCTCAGGGTAAGGTCCTTGAAACCTGACAGAGAAATATCCCTACTGCCACATCTCCTCTCTTACCTCACCCCAGGAGGCTTAGCTCATATCTCAAAAGTAAGTATATTCATTCATAAGAAATCAACTAGGCAACTTATTTAAAAGGCGAATTCCGAGATCCTGATTCTGATTCAGTCGGTTGGGATGCAGCCCAGATAGCTGCATTTTTATAAACCTTCTTTCCCCCAGGTGGTTCGGATGCAATAAGCAGACTATACTTAGAAAAATAGTGCCCCAGGGAGATGGGCTGAGCTATTAGCACAGCCTGCCCTCCAGAATCTCCAGCTAACTCTTTTCTAGTAAGCTCTGACTTCATGTGTTATTGATGTAGGGAGGCCATCTGCTCACAACCTTAAAACTAAACAAAAGAGACAAATAAACAAAAGATGGAACGTTGCCTCTTAGAATTCTGTGCCGTTTTTCTCCTTTCTTTCTATTCACCGGGGAATGGCTCTTTTTTTGTGATTTAGTCTTTGATGACAAAAACGAGGACAACAGGTCGTCTCCTCTCCCACTCGATTTTTGCCATATTTGCAAAGGGCCTAAACACATAAGAAAGAAGAAGCAACCAGCTGGGAGAGTTCTCAAATGAACGCTGGGATAGTTAAATGACATTTGTTAACTCAGTGTCTTTTTTTTTTTAATTTTTTTTAAGATTTTATTTATTTATTTGAGAGAGAGAATGAGATACAGAGAGAGCATGAGAGGGGGGAGGGTCCGAGGGAGAAGCAGACTCCCCGCTGAGCAGGGAGTCCGACGCGGGACTCGATCCTGAGACTCCAGGATCCTTCTTAAGCTGATGTAGAGCCAGTAATCATAGGGTAGAACCAGTAGTCAAAAAGACATAATCCATTTGCACAATTGAAGGGTTAATTTCTATGGCCTCCAGAAGAGGCTGCAGAGTCCTCCACACCTGGAGGTAATTATCCTCCTTGGCTCCCGCCCAAACCAGGTCGCTGACCGAAATGCGTTCGCCCCCTGGTGGTTAAAAGGTAAACTACAATTTACCTTAGAAGAAAATCAGTTTTGATATTCTTGCGTTTCACCACTTAACACCCACGCAGATCTTTTCCAGGGACAGAGCTACAGGTACAGAGTCCTCTTCAAAGATACACCAGGACTGTTTTATAGGTAAGGATATCAGCTCTGGTGATAGCCACACAATTTATTGCACACACCTGGAATATCTGGGTACTTTGATCCTTTACAAATACAGACATGTAGCAGCCCTTAAATGCACATTTCTTGCCTAGACGAACTCAATACACTGAACCAGGCCAACCTACAAGTGTGTATCACAGAAAGCACCCATTCAAAATTAAGTCCCAAGTTCAGTGTGGGCCTTTGGCTCCACCAGCTCCCACTTTAATTCCAGGCCTGCCTGCCCAGCTTCCCCCTTCCTTGGTGGTGTCTGGACCCCTCATTATGGACCCCAGAATCTGCTCTTAGGGACAGAGCTTGCATTCACCCTGTGGCCCCTGGGCTCCATCTGGCTTGCAGGTCCACTCCATCCCCACCACCCTAATTAGGGAAAACCTCACAACTCCTAACTGGAAAGTAATAGAAAAAAGGCCTTTGAATCTTCAAAACAAGCTGGCCTTTAGCCAGACATTCTACTCATGTACAAGAATTTTTTTCAACCATTAATTACACAGATATAGTCTATTGTAAAAAAAAAAAAATCAAGGATACCATACAGAAGCCATTGTTATTAGTTTGGAGTATGTCCTTCCAGAACTTTCTATATGTATTTACATATATAAATATACATAGAGAAATACAGAGATTCGTGAGCCTGCAAAAACAAATAGGGTCATATTGTACCTATCTTCTTTTGCAGCTTGGTTTTTTAAATTAACAATAAGACTATTATCGGGGCACCTGGATGGCTCAGTTGGTGGAGCGTACAACTCTTGATCTCAGGGTTAGAAGTAGTTTGAGCCCTGTGTTGGGTATAGAGATAGCTATCTTGCCAGGGTATAGAGACTACTTAAAAATAGAAAATCTTGGGGCGCCGGGGTGGCTCAGTCGTTAAGTGTCTGCCTTCGGCTCAGGTCGTGGTCCCAGGGTCCTGGGATTGAGCCCCGCATGGGGCTCCCTGCTCCGCAGAAGACTGCTTCTCCCTCTCGCACTCCCCCTGCTTGTGTTCCCTCTCTCGCTGTGTCTCTCTCTGTCGAATAAATTTAAAAGAAAAAAAAATCTTTAAAAAAAATAGAAAGTCTTTAGGGATGGGGCATGTGGGTATCTCAGTCAGTTAAGCATCTGCCTTCAGCTCAGGTCATGATTCCAGGGTTCTGGGATCAAGCCCTATGTCTGGCTCCCTGCTCAGTGGGGAGTCTGCTTCTCTCTCTGTCCTTCCTCCTTCTCGTTCTCTCTCTCTCTCAAATAAATAAATAAAATCTTTTTAAAAAAATCTTTAGGGGTGCCTGGCTGGCTCAGTCAGAAGATCATGTGACATAATTAATCTCAGGGTTGTGGGTTCACGCCCTATGTTGGGTGTAGAGATTACTTAAAAATAAAATCTTTTAAAAATTGAATAAAATTATGGGCGCCTGGGTGGCTCAGTTGGTTAAGTGACTGCCTTCGGCTCAGGTCATGATCCTGGAGTCCCGGGATCGAGTCCCACATCAGGCTCCCTGCTCAGCAGGGAGTCTACCTCTCCCTCTGACCTTCTTCCCTCTCATGCTCTCTCTCTACCATTCTCTCTCTCTCTCTCTCTCTCAATAAACAAATAAAAAAATTGAATAAAATTAAAATAAAAAATATTTTAAAAAGACTTCTTTTATCAACACATCTTTCCATTTGTATATATCTACATGGAGCCATTTAGTTCTTTTTAACTGCTACATACTATTCCATAGTATTGAGAGTTTAGAAAGCCAAAATAAAACTCCTTTCTTTCCCTCCTAAGTCTATGATCAATGGGGAAAGACAGGTATAAGTCGAAAACTTATAGAAGTCAAAACAACTGTGTTGTTAACATGCTGATTGGAAAACATGGTTTACGGGTGCATCTAGAGGGACTTGCATTTCACCCCTGAATGATTGTGGGGTCACAGGCATCCTTGGATGTCCACATGTCCTCAGGCGTCAGAGCTTACTACAAAGCAGGGCGCTGCCCTCCAGGCAGACACCTTGGAAAATGCGAGCAAAAGGGCTGAGCTAAGATGCGCCGCCCCTTCTCCCTGGCCCCCAATCGGGCAAACGGGTCCCCTCCTCATAGAAATGCATAAGTGGATGAAGGAGAGGGAGGGCAGGAGGGCAACATAGAATCTAACTGAGGCCAGGGAAGCGGAGATCCCCCTGATCACCTTCCAGCTTCTTGTTCTTGTAACCCTTTTAGACCAAAATGCACAGGGGCATGGTTGACTCCCTGTTTCTCCCTGGAGCAGAGAACAAGCATTTATCAGAAGGTTCCTGGCTTCTGCCTTCATGAATCCATTCCCTCAATACCAACCACTACTCCTTTATAGATCTGTCTTGTGAACATTTGAATTTTACATTGTGAAGTTTACAATTTAGCCTCAGAAGACTCCAATATGGGTTAGGACAGCCCTTTTATTAAATCGACTCCTAGACCTTGATGTTATCTAAACAAAAATGTGCTCCATATTTTGTTTCCCATCACAAATATGCCCACAATTTCCAGTGTAACTCACCAAAGGTTATACAGCAAAAAGATACTTCTTTTGAAAATGCAATATCTAACATAATAAAGATCATATATTAAAAACCCGGAGCTGACATCATACCGAACAGTGAAAGACTGAAAACTTCTCTCGAAGATCAAGAACGAGACAAGGATACATGCTTTCACCACTTCTGTTCAACATAATATTCCAAGTCCTAGGCAGGGTAATTAGGCAAGTAAACGAAATAAGAGGCATCTAAATTGGAGAGGAAGAAGTACAATTACCACTATTTGCAGATACCATGGTATTGTATATATCATATATAATTGTCTTTAGGGTTAAAAGACTCCACCAAAAAACTGTTTGAACTGATAAACAAATTCAGTAAAGTAGCGGGACACAAAATCAATATACAGAAGTATGTTGCATTTCTATGTATTAATAATGAACTATCAGGAAGAGAAATTAAGAAAAAAATCCCATTTACAGTTGCACTGAAAAGGATAAAATACCTAGCAATAAATTTAACCCTGTACACTGAAAACTATAAGATATTGATAAAAGAAACTAAAGAAGACACAAATAAATTGGTATTCCATGCTCATGGATTGGAATAATTAATACTATGAAAATGTCCATGCTACACAAAGTGATCTGCAGATTCAGTGCAATCCCTATAAAAATTCCAATGGCATTTTTCACAAAAATAGAACAATCCTAAAATTTGTACGGAATCACAAAACACCCCAAATAGCCAAAACAATCTTGAGAAAGAAGAACAGAGCTGGAGGCATTCCTCTCCTTGTTTTCAAACTATATTACAAAGCCATAGTGATTTAAAAACCATAAAAACTGGGCGCCTGGGTGGCTCAGTTGGTTAAGCAGACTAGCCTGCCTTCAGCTCAGGTCATAATCCTGGGGTCCTGAGATCGAGTCCCCCATCAGGCTCCCCCTGCTCAGTGGGAAGCCTGCTTCTCCCTCCCCCTCTGCCTGCCTGCCCCACTCCCCCTGCTTGTGCTCTCTCTCTCTCTCTCTGTCAAATAAATAAATAAAATATTTAAAAAAAAACCCATAGAAACCAAAACAGTATGGTATTGGCATAAAAACAGACACATAGATCAGTTGAACAGAATAAAAAGCCCAGAAAAAAACCACACATAATTTTTGTCAATTAACTGACAACAAAGGAGCCAAGAAAATACAATGGGGAAAGAACAGTCTCTTCAGTAAATGGTGTTGGGAAAACTGGACAGCCAATTATGAAAGAATGAAACTGGACCACTAACTTACACCAGACACGAAAAACAGCTCAAAATGGATTAAAGACTTGAATGTAAGACCCGAAACCATAAAACTCCTAGAAGAAAACAGTAGGCAGTTAGCTCCTTGATGTCCTTCTTGGCAAAGATTTTTTGGATTTGTCACAGAAATCAAAGGCAACAAAAGCAAAAATAAACAAGTGGAACTATGTCAAACTAATAAGCTTCTGTAAAACAAATGAAACCAAGGCAACTTGCCTAATGGGAGAAAATATTTGCAACTTATATATTCATAAGGAATTACTATCCAAAATATATAAGAACTCATACAACTCCCTAACTAAAACAACAAATCCATTTTTAAAAATGGGCAGAGGAACTGAATAGACATTTTTCCAAAGACATACAAGTGGCCAACAGACTCATAATCATCAGGAAAATACAAATTGAAACCACAATGAGATAGCATACCTCACACCAGTCAGAATAGCTGTCATCAAAAAGACAAGAAATAACAAATGTTGACAAGGATGTGGAGTAAAAGGAACCATTGTGCACCTTTGGTGAGAATGTAAATTGGTGCAGCCACTATGGAAAAGAGTATGAAAGTTCCTTAAAAATTAAAAATAGAACTACCATATGATCCAGCAATGCCACTTCTGGGTATACATCCAATGGAAATGAAAACAGGATATTGAAGAGATAGTTGCACTCTTGAGTTCATTGCAGAATTATTCATAATAGCCAGACGTGGAAACAACTGATGTATCCATCAACAGAGGAACAGAGATCAATCGATTGATCGATCTATCATTTATCTATACACACATATACATATACTATATATGCATTACATATATATACATACATACACATTATATGCACACACATACACACACACACATATATTTAATGTTATTCGGTCATGATAAAGAAGGAAATCCTGCCATCTGTAACAACATGGGTGGACTTTGAAGGCATTATAATAGGTCAGATAAGCCAAACAAAGAAAGACAAACACTGTATGGTATCACTTATGTGTGGAATATTAAAAAAAAAATCAAACATATAAACAGAGAATAGAAATGTTGTTGCCAGGACTAGGGAATGGGAGAAAGGGAGAGGTTGGCAAAAGGGCACAGACTTTCAGCTATAAGATGAATAAGTCAAAGAATCTAATGTAAAACAGGGGACTATAGTTGGTAACACTGTATTGCAAAACTGAAATTTGCTAGGAGAGTAAAACTTAAATATTCTCACCAATGAAAAATAAACGTGAGGTAATGGATGTGTTCATTAACTAGATGGGGAGAATCATTTCAAATGTATACACATATCAAATCACCATGATGTACACTTAAATAGCTTACAATTATATGTCAATTATACCTCAATAAAGCTGAAATTTAAAAAAAAAAACTTACTGCAAAGCTACAGTAATCAAAACCCTGTGGTATTGGCATAAAGACAATCATACAGACCAATGGAATAGAATACAGCACCCAGAAATAAGTCCTCAGATATTTGGTCAAATGATTTTCAACAAGGATGTCAAAACCTTTCAATGGGGTCAGAGCATGTTTTCAACAAATGGTGCTGGGAAAATTGAATATCCACATGCAAAGGAATGAAATTGCACCATATACAAAAATTAACTCAAAATGGATCAAAGACCTAAATATGAGAGCTAAAACTATAACACTCTTAGCAGAAAACATAGGGAAAAATTTTATGACATTGGATTTGGCGATAATTTCTTGGATATGACACCAAAAAAACAGGCAACAACAAAAATGAAAATAGATAAATTAGACTTCATAAAAATTAAAACCATTTGTGCATCAAAGGACACTATCACAGAGTGAAAAGCAATGCATGGAATGAAAGAAAATTTTTGTAAATCATGTATCTGATAAGGGATTAATATTCAGAATATTCAAGGAACCCCTACAACTCAACAACAACAAAAACAAACAACCCAATTAAAAATGGGCAAAGGACTTTGAGATGGTTAATGTTATGAATCAACTTGACTGGGGTAAGAGATACCCAGATAGCTGGTAAAACATTATTTCTGGGTGTCTCTGTGAAGGTTTCTTTGCAAGAGATTCACATTTCAATCAGTACACTAAATAAGGAAGATCAGTCCTAACCAATGCAAGCTGACATCATCCAATTTTGGGGCCTGAATAGAACAAAAAGGTGGAGGAAGGGAGAATTTCCTCTTTCTCTTTTTGAGTAGGGATATCTATTTTCTCCCGCCATCAAACCTCAGCACTCCTCATTCTCTGGCCTTAGTCTTGGACTAGGAGTTCCACCATCATCTCCCCTGGTTCTCAAGTCTTCAGACCTTCAGACTCCAATTAAATTGTACCCTGGCTTTCCTGGTTCTCTAGCTTGCAGGTGGCAGATCACGAAACTTCTTGAACTCCATGACAGCATGAGCAAATTCCCATAATAAACCTCTGTCTATATATAGGACACATATATTCTATTGGTTTTTTTCTCTGGGCAACCCTAATACAGACTTGGATAGATATATTGCTCCAAAGAAGATATATAAAAGGGCAATAAACACATGAAAAGATGGTCAATATTACTAATCATTAGGGAAATACAGATCAAAACCACAATGAGTTACTACCCCACACCCATTAGGATAGCTATTATCAAAAAACCCAAAAAATAAATATTGGTGAGGATGTGGAAAAAATGGAACTCTTTCACATTGCTGGTGGGAATATAAAATGGTGCAGCCATTGTGGAAAACAGTATGGGGCTCCTCAAAAAATTAAAAATAGAATTATTGTATGTTCCAGCAATTTCGCTTCTGGGTATATACCCAAAAAAACTGAAAGCAGCTACTCAAACAGATTTGTACACCCAAATTCACAGCAGCATTATTTATAATAGCCAAAAGGTGGAAACAATGCTAAAGTCCACTGATGGATGAATAGGAAACATGCATTAACATACAACAGAATATCATTCAGTATTAAAGAGGAAAGAAATTCTGACACATGCTACAACATGGCTAAAACTTGAAGACACTATGCTGTAGAAGAGAAAAAATAATTTTCCCTCTACTCTTCTGAGTTCTTTGCTGAGATTCCTGTAATAAAAGACAGTTTAACACAAGAAAACCAAACAAATTTATTAACATGTATACTTCATATATATATATACGTATATATATATATATATATATATATATATAAGATAATCAAGGCAAAATGAATAACTCTCCAAAGAGGCATTAGAATTCAAGATTAAATACCATCTTAATAGGGAAAGGCGAGAGTAAATGATTTTTAGAAGAGATGAATGGGCTTTTAGAAGAATAGGTAGTAAATATGATAGTTTGTAAAAGAGTTTGTCTGGGGGTGGGGGTAACTTCTAATCTGCTCTCCTGTGATAAGAGTCAGTCCTCCTGGGTGCCTGAGTGGCTCAGACGGTTAAGCGTCTGCCTTCGGCTCAGGTCATGATCCTGCGGTCCTAGGATCGAACCCCACATCGGGCTCCCTGCTCAGCAGGAAGCCTGCTTCTCCTTCTCCCTCTGCTTCTCCCCCTGCTTGTACCTCTCTCTGTCTAATAAAAAAAAAAAAAGAGTCAGTCCTCCCTAGTTGTTGAAACTCCACGGGAAGGGATTGATGACAATTGAGTTCCTTTGGATGACCTGTCTTTGGGAAGATAAGGGGAGATAGGGAAAGCCTCTTCCTGCATTTGTGGTTTTTCAAGCGCCTACAGCTCAAAGTAATCAATATACTAAAGCAGTGTATTTTGGGGTGGTATATTCTGCTACCTTTCAATGCTAAGTGAAAGAAGCCAGTCATGAAAGGACAGATACATTCTGACTCCACTTACATGAGGTACCTATGATAATCAAATTCATAGACACAGAAAGTTGAATGGTATCTGCCAGGGGCTAGGGGCAGGGGAGAAATAGGGAGTTGTTGTTTTACAGGTATAGAGTTTCAATTTAGGAAGATTGAAAAGTTCTGGAGATGCATGGAGGTGATAGTTGCACAGTAACGTGCATGTACTTAATGCTACTAAACCATACACTTAAAATAGTTAAAACAGTAAATGTTATTTTATGTTATGTATATTTTGCTGCAATAACCAAAAACACAATATCTGTAACATAGAGATTTGAATACGTTCTCCCTCCTATGATGGCTATCTCATAGAAAAATTAAACTCCAGATACTGAATTCCCTTAACCTGGTAACTTAAAGTTTGAGGTTAAAATCCAAAATTCTTCCTCTCTGATTGACTTCTTATAATGCTCAGTTTCTGCCTGAAGTTTCTCACACTGATGCCCAGTAGAGCGAAGCAAAATGCATTCCCATTGGTGTCCACTGGAATGAGTGTAGTTCTATTAAGCCCTCACACACTGAATGAGGTAAGACTCTAATGTAAGACTCTAATGTACCTCTCTCTTAGTGAGTCCAAAGAGCAAATAGGATTCACAAGACTGTCATAGCACCAGTCACATACCTACCATATTTTGGGAACTCAAGCAATTCCCAATACTCCATGATGGCTGTAAGTACATAAAGCTAAATCTAGAAACTTATGATTACCAAAGACCAAGGCCATGGGATCTGAGAGAAGGAGACTAGTTGAAGAAATCTTTGTTTCCAGCCCTACCAGAAAGCAAATCATCCACATCAGCTATCTGGAGATGATAGCCTGAAAACGCACTGTGTAAAAAAAAAACAAAAACAAAAACAAAACAAAACAAAACAAAAAGAGGTGAGTTAGAGAACCATATAATTCAGTATACATAGAAGAAAAATGTCTCCTTTGGAGGATGGCATTTGAGACATTCCTGTCTTCCTGCAAAGTCACCGTGTTTTATCTGAGGTTCTTTTCTTAGCCACCCAAACGACTTCCAACCGCTTAGTTCATATCTCCCCCTGTGTTCCTGGCCACTCCATGCTCTGTCTGGTGACAAAGGCTTCACACTCTCTCCTGAACAGACACAGCACATTCCTGGGCTCCTCTCGCTGTGGATACCCAGGTCTGCGCAGGGCTTAAATTCTGTGGAGCTGCCCCAGGAAAGCTGTTCTCATTGTTGAGCACCAGCATTCCTCGGGACTTCAGGGCCCGTTTTCCCCAGTCCCCACTTTTGTCTCCTCTGGAGCCACCTCCCGCAGATTCAGAAGTCCAGCACTCTCCTAGAGGTCTGCAGAGGCCCATACCTCTGGCAACTCTTCTTGCTCAAGCTCTAGGCTTTCTTTGGCCTTGCATATTTTTG
Organism: Eumetopias jubatus; assembly: GCF_037043125.1. Lineage (NCBI taxonomy): Eukaryota > Metazoa > Chordata > Mammalia > Carnivora > Otariidae > Eumetopias > Eumetopias jubatus. The sequence goes on from NW_028274811.1 coordinate 128,558,439, forward strand.
AGGTCTTGCATTTGAATTTCAGGTCTTGAAATACTTCTTCTGCCCAGTCTTTTTTTGTAGTAGTGGGGTAAACCTCTGGACTTCCTTATCCCCTGTAGTTCCCATCCCCCTTCAGGAAGATTTTTAAGCAGTTTAGCTAGTTATTTATGTCCGTTCACTCTCTAATTCCTGCGTGGCTGATATTGCTCACTGGGCCTGAGTGCCTTCATCCCCACCAGCCTTTTGTTTTCTGGCCCAGATATGTTTTTCTAACATAATCACCTGCAATTCATCTTGTGGGGTCCCTGAGAAAGAGACATTAAATTAGTGAGTTCTGGGTTTCCTGAAAGCTTTCATTTTCAAACAAGGAAACAAATTCTAATATCATCTTCCTGAATCAAACAATTCCACCCTGGGGGTAGGTATTGAAAAAAAATTCTCTCTACCCTTTCCAAGTTCTTAGCTGAGACCCCTGTAATGAAAGACAGATTAACAAGAGAAAGACAAACAGAAGTCTATTAACATGTATACCTCATGTGTACATGGGAAATACCCAGGAGAAAATGAGTAACTCCCAGAAGGGGCTTTAGAATTCAAGGTTAAATACTATCTTAATGGGGAAAGGGGCAGAGGGATGTAGGCCTCCTGAGGAGAGTAAATGGTTGTGGGGAAAGATGAATGGGCCCTTAGAAGAAGAGATGGGAGGTATGACAGTTCATGACAAAATCTGTCGTTTTCTCTTTCAAATCCATCTAGCATATGCTCTAAGATAGTTCTCAATCTTTTAGCAGGCATTAGAATCTCCTGGAAGGCTTCTTGCTGGGCTCTGCCCCTGGAACTTTCATGAAATAGGTCTGGGGAAGGGCCAGAGTATTTGCATTTCTGTCAAGTTTCCAGTGAGGTTCACGCTACTGCTCTGGGGACCACACATTGATTCCAAGGCTCTCAGATCTCAATCTTCTTTGAAGGGAATCTCTCCTTATTTTGCTTGTATTCTTCCACTGCTCTATTCTAAAGCAGATTTTTTTTTTTAAGTAGGCTCCACACCCAGCATGGGAGCCAACACAGAGCTAGAACTCATGACCCTGAAATCAAGACCAGAGCTGAGATCAAGAGTCAGACACTTAACTGACAGAGCCACCCAGACACCCCCTAAAGCAGATTTTTCAAACCTAGTTTGAAATAACTAGTTCTTCCTTGACCCTCTGACTCCTAGATATAGGTCTTTTAATCACCTTCTTAGCCTTTGGCTTTATAGTAATTCTACTGAGGTGTTGTTCTACTTCAACCCAAAAGGTTGGCATAGTTGCTTACTAATAAGATACTTTTCTGTCTCTTGATCTGAGTGGTTGATATCGGTAGTGTTCACTTGAGCACATTTTTGCATGCATGTTATGCTTTAATTTAAAAATTTTTTTTATTAAAGGGGCACCTGGGTGGCTCAGTCGGTGAAGCATCTGCCTTCGGCTCAGGTCATTGTCCCAGGGTCTTGTGTTTGAGCCCCGAATCGGGCTCCTTGCTCAGTGGGGAACCTGTTTCTCCCTCTCCTGCTCCCCCTGCTTGTGCTCTCTCTCTCTCTCTGTGTGTCAAATAAATAAATAAAATCTTAAAAAAAAAAAAAAGCCTAGGGGCGCCTGGGTGCCTCAGTCATTGAGTGCCTGCCTTCCGCTCAGGTCATGATCCCAGCGTCCTGGGATCGAGCCCCACGTGGGGCTCCCTGCTCGGCGGGAGGCCGGCTTCTCCCTCTCCCACTCCCCCTGCTTGTGTTCCTTCTCTCGCTGTGTCTCTCTCTGTCAAATAAATAAATAAAATCTTTTTTAAAAAAAGCCTATTAAACACATGTGAACACGTGCATGCATTCATTCTGATGATGGAGCTGTATTTTTTGAGTCTCGAAAATCCAAGGTCACGGTCAGAGGTTATATAATTGGTCAGCATGGTGGATGTGACTTTTAACCTGTAGACAAGCCAAATGAATCTAAGAGGTTCATTTCCTGCTTGACCCTAAAAACTGCTATAAAAAGTGGCCACATTTCAAACCGTATTTCAAACAGTCAAGGGCAAAAGGAACCCTGGCCCTGTCCTTCCTACAACGGCAGCAAAGCCTAATGCCAGCAGCCGGGGCTGTGCCAGGAGCATGATCTCTCCATGTGTTTTTTTTCTGTTCTTAGGGCCAGTCCCAGTTTACTGCTCAAGGTACCAAGTTGTTGGGCTTTTAGAAGGTTACTGTTTACAGTTCTTTATTCCCATCCCCAAACAGAAGCAACCGAAAAATAGACAGTAGACCACAGCGTCTGCTTTTTTACAGCTGAGCATTGGATAGAACATGGATTCAAATTTTTGGCTATAAGCAGTTCAGCCTATAATTAGATAGATGGGGTGGAAATAGATAGGCTTCCTCATTCATTTACTACCGTGTCAAGCAGTGGAAAACAGGTCAAAATGCAGTGTCCCTGAGGATCATCAAAAAAGAGGAAAAGGAAAGAACTTGGCTGAGCATATCCAGTTCTTTCTTCCAAATTCATTAATCATAGATGTCCCCTCTTCCCATAGAGAGGTGTGAATGGGGAGGGGGGACTCTAATTTCCTCTCATTGGAAATATGAGACCAGAAAAGAAGTGGAGCTTCCCCCAACATATAGTATGGGCTTACCAGAGTTTATTTAACACTCTCCCCATTGATGGATATTTAGATTGTTTCTAGTCTTTCACCCAATGAACAGGTGCCAGGGAAGATCCTATATGTTTCATAGCGCACACATGCAAGTTTCCTCAGGCAAGCCATCTGGAAGTGAATATCTAGGTTGAATGTATACAAATTAAAAAATTTAATGAAGACTGATGATTTGCTTTCCAAAAAGGCTAGACGTGATTTGCACTTAAGCCAGAATGTGTGTAAATAACTGTTTCCCCACATCTTCATCAATGTTGATTATAAGTGATCTTTTAAATTGTTGCCAATATGATAGGTAAAAAGGATCTCTTTGTTTTGGTTTACTATATATGATTCTATCACAGGGGAGAATGAACATCTTTTTATGTTTTGGGCCATTTGTATTTCCTCTTCACAGAATTGTCTGTTCATTTCCTTTGCCCATACTTTTTTTAGGTTATCTTTTCCTTATTAATTTGTAGACATCTTTTATATATTTTGGATACTAAAATTTTGCCTTTTATATTTGTGATAACTATTCTTTCTAGTCTTTTGCTTGCTTTGTAAGTTGGGTATGTATCTTTGGTAGTACAGAAATTTTATTTTTATCAGGTTGTCATAATTGACTTTTTTTAATTTTTAAAAAAAATTTGGGGGGTACCTGGGTGGCTCAGTCGTTAAGCGTCTGCCTTCAGCTCAGGTCATGATCCCAGGGTCCTGGGATCAAGCCCTACATGAGCTCCTTGCTCTGCGGGAAGACTGCTTCTCCCTCTCCCACTCCCCTTGCTTGTGTTCCCTCTCTCACTGTGTCTCTCTCTGTCAAAAAATAAATAAAATCTTAAAAAAATTTTTTTTTAATTTATTTTAAGTCATGTCTATATCTAATGTGGGGCTCGAACTCACAACCCTAAGATCAAAAGTCATGTGCTCCTCCAACTGAGCCAGCCAGGTACCCCCATAATTTATTTATTTATTTATTTATTTATTTATTTATTTATTTATTTATTTATTTATTTTTGAGTGAGAGAGAGTGAGACCAGGGGGAGGAGCAAAGGGAAAGGCGGGGAGAGAGAGAGAGAGAGAGAGAGAGAGAGAGAGAGAGAATCCCAAGCAGGCTCCACGCTCAGTGCAGAGCCTGATGTGGGGCTTGATCTCAGGACCCTGAGACCATGACCTGAGCCAAAATCGAGTCAGATGCTTAACCCACTGAACCACCCAGGCACCCCAAATATCCTGAGTCTTTAAGAAAAAACTGAATTATGTTTAGGCCCCTTTGTTTTTTAAGACAGTTAGCAAGTTACATATTTTAAAGCAATTTCTGTTTTTTTAAAGTGGTTAAAATAAACACTGTTTTGGCACTTGAAGAGGCAAGTTTCCATTACATGGAAATATCAGTTGCATGGGACCTTGATTTTCACACAATGTCGGTACACCGAGTGTTGCTGTAATTCTTAGATGCGAAAAGACGTCATGGCGGAACCAAGTCCATAAACGCAGAGCAAGGAAGATCTTACCTGTCATTTTAAACAAACTTGAAAAAGACCCAAGAGTTTTATTTTTCCATGCCAGGCCTGGTTGCTGCATTTCGCTGCCTGAGCATACAGCCCCTTACATGACAAGTTGCAAGCTCTATGTGCTCAAGTTCTCAGCCTTGGTGCTTCCTGCCAGAGACAGAGATTCATGACCCTGTAATTTGAGCTTCCACAGGCTCATATTTTAGCCTGGGGGCAAAAATCAAGGAGGTTCATATTTTAGCCTGGAGGGTAAAAATCAAGGAATATGTATCAAAGTAACAGTAACAAAGGAACAATCTTGGCTGCATGCCCCTACCGTTGAGATTTTACTCTTCTCACTCAAGATGTTTCCATGGTAACTCACTTGTGCCTCTAAACAGCCTTGATGGGCCCTGTAGGATATTGGGTTACTGCTCCTTCGCTTCCTCCCAGCAAAAAAAAAAAGAAACATCCACAGCCTTTTCGGTGTGACTTTGTAGGGTCCCCCAGTGCAGTACCTTTTGATGTCGGGCTGGACTCTCTCTTTTGTTTGTCAATGGAATATTCATGAACGTCACCTAAGCAGAGGCTTTAAATGTGCTTGCAAGGTCTGGCGTGGCTTCTTGGACCTCAGCCATGTGCCATGAGAAGCTGCTGGTCCCAGCGTGAGAGACACAGGGAGTAGACCTGAACCAGACTCACAGCCTGAAGAAGAACCACTCCAGCGATCTATGGTGAGAAGCATAGATGTGGTGGTGTTGATATAAGCCTCTGAAATTTGAGTTTGTTTATTTGTTTACACAAAATCATTGCAGGAAAACCTGACTGACCCAGCCTCCACTTTTTGTTTTTTCTTTTTCCTTTATTTTTTTAAATATTTTATTTATTTACTTGAGAGAGAAAGAGAGCACAGAGGGAAAGGGAAAAGCAGGCTCCCCACTGAGCAGGGAGCCGGAAGCGGGGTTCAATCCCAGGACCCTGGGATCATGACCTGAGCCAGAGGCAGACGCTTAAGGACTGAGCCACCCAGGTGCCCCCAGCCCCTACTTTTTAAAAATAGAAATTGTGGGGCGCTTGGGTGGCTCAGTCCTTAAGCGTCTGCCTTCAGCTCAGGTCATGATCCTGGGGTCCTGGGATCAAGCCCCGCATCAGGCTCCTTGCTCGGCGGGGAGCCTGCTACTCCCTCTCCCGCTCCCCCTGCTTGTGTTCCTGCTCTCGCTGTCTCTCTGTCAAATAAATAAATAAAATCTTAAAATAAATAAATAAAAATAAAAATAGAAATTGTTCTAAAATATATAATTTATTACCTGTCTTAAAAATCAAAGGGCTCTAGGGATGCCTGGGTGGCTCGGGTCGTTGAGCATCTGACTCTTGATTTTGGCCCAGGTCATGATCTCAGGGTCAGGGGGATCAAGCCCCATGCTGGGCTCCCCACTCAGTGGGAAGTTTGCTTGAGATTCTCTCTCCTTCTGCCCCTCCCCTTGCCTGCATACTCTCTCTCTCTCTAAAATAAATAAATAAATCTTAAAAAATTTTTTTTAAATCAAAGGGCTCTAGGGGCACCTAGGTGATTCAGTCTTTTAAGCATCTGCCTTCAGCTCAGGTCATGATCTCGGGGTCCTGGGATCAAGCCCCGCCTACAGCTCCTTGCTCAGCGGGGAGTCTGCTTCTCCCTCTTCCTCTGCCTCTCCCCTCTGCTCATGCTCTCTCTCTCACTCAAATAAATAAATTAAATCTTTAAAAAAAAATGAAAGGGCTCTAAACATAATTTAATCCAGCCCCTTGCTGGGCACATCCCCAGTGTTTACCGTGCACCTCGCCTGTCATTCCGATAGTCACTACTCACGAGGCACACGCTGTGACTTGCTGCACAGGTCTTTACCCTCCCCACTATGGCTGGTGCCCCCACCACCCCCTATAATATCTCTCATGTCTCTGGGGTCACAGGTGAGGTACAACCCCTCTCAGTTCCAGCTGACATGAAACACTTTCTTCCGACCTGGGTTAAACTGTATGAGGCCGCAAAACAGGGTCACACTGTGCTGCTTTCTACAGCTCTGAAGCTTAACTAATTCTTGCATTTTAGCACAAGACTTCTCTCCGCAGGAGATAGTTACAAGACAGCTGGGCCTAAAGATCATTTGAGACTCTTATCGAGGCTGCATTCAAACCCTCTCTCCTCAGCAACCTAACCAGTGCTCATGGGCCAAGTATGAGTGCTCCTGTTGGGGTGAACTGCTTTCCTTTTAGAATACCAGCAGGAAGGTTAAGGTAAAGTTAATGATCTCTAATTGAATGTGGGTCCAGCTCTGGGGGCCAGGTGTCAGTCCCAATGTACCAGGTACCAGGGTCTTTTGGGAAAAGAATCCCTGATAGCCCATGTAGAAATACACATGAACTCCATAGCTCATGCCTACACTCTGAGATTCTAAGTAGGATAACAAGCTGGTATTTTCATTTTCCCATTCTCTAGAGAAGATAAATTCTGTATCAGACTAGTCCTGGAAGATGCATTCATTCAATTCACTCAACAAATACTTATTCAATTACTGAGTTAAGCCCTAGAAATACAATGGTGAAACAAAGTCCTTGCCCTCGTGAAGCCTCCATTCGTGGGAGGAGGAGGGGAAGGAAACAGAAAATAAAGAAATAAACATAAACATATCATTTTAAGTGTCAATAAGTGTTATACAAAAAAAGAGGGTAAATGATAAGAGGTAGGGCTCTTTTGTATAGGGCAGAGAGAAGGCATTTCTTAGAACCTAACATTTAAGTAGGCACTTGAACCAAGGGAGGGAACAAGCCATAAGAAGTTTTAAGGAAGAACAAACTAGAATAGGAAGAGCAAATACTAGGACCTGAGGCTGGAGCAAACATTCGAAGAGCATAATCAAGTCCAGTGGCTAGAGGAGAATGAACCAAAGGGAGTGGGAAACAGTGGGTAGGCAGGGTTCAGGTCGTTGAGGAGCCTGTCAGCCATGGAAGGAATTTGAATTTTGTTATAAGTAGAAAAGGAAGCCACTAGAGGGAGTTAAGAGGGAAGTAGGGGGGTGACTTGTAATCTGATTAATCTCTTTAAAACCTAATCTTCATCAATACAAATGATAAGGCGAGAAGCAGCAAAACCAGTTGGAAGGTTACTGCAGTAACCCAGATGAGAGACACTAGTGATTTGGACCAAACGGTAGCGGTAAAGTGGTGAACAGGAGTCAGATTTGGGGAACAGTTTGAAGGTAGAGTCCCTAGGACTTAGGAAGCAGCTGGATATGGACAGCGAAGAAAAGAGAAGCATCAGGAATGACTTCCCTGGAGGGGCAGAGGGGTGGCGGTGCGCCTTGAGGAAATGGCTGGAGCCCTATTAAACGAGAGCTGGAGAAGCGCCTTCATCACAAAAATAGTCGAACATTCGAGCCGGCAATCAGGAGCGAGGGCAGGGCTGGAGCCGTGAACCTGGGAATCATCACCTTTTAGATGCGTGGAAAGCTGTGAAGCAGGATGAATTCTCGAAGGAGCAATTGTAGTGAGAGAAGTAAGTTAAGGAGGATCTGATGTATCTGGAAATCTCACACTCTGGAAGATGCCCTGAGAAATGTAGATGGTTCCCCATTTGGATGTAATGGTGGATTCATGTTCTTGAGGGCAGGGGCCCTGCCTTAATCATCTTGGTGACCCCTCTGGGTTTTGCATAAGCCCTTGGGTCTGGCTCCTGTCTTTGTAGCAGGAAGAGTCTCACCCGAGACTTCAGCTGGGAACCTGAAGGAACACAGCCAACTCAGGGCTGAGTTGCAGCCAGAAACCAGAAGTGAGCTGACAATTTACTTTGTGTTGTACGTGGTTTCACACGAGTTTGGTTCTGCAACCGGAATGACAATTATGTTGTGTGGGAGGAGGAAAACGGAGATGGAAATTTCTTAGCATCTGAAATTTTCAACTATCTTTTGAGTGAACCTCTAAATTTTTAAATAAGTCTTTCACAGTTGCTGGGGTAGAAATAATTACCTACAATTAAATTGTGCTGGACATATCATAATTTTTAAAATCTTTTTATTTATAGAGAACTTCCAGCTTGCACAAAAGTAGACCAAATAGTATAATGAGCCCTCTATGTATCACTTAATCCGCAAAATTATCAACCATGACAATCGTGCCCCATCCACACCCTTGTCCAATTTATTGTGAAGCAAATCTTAGACATAACAGTATTTCATCCATAAAATTTTGAGTATGTTTCTTTAAAAGATAAGTGTTTAAAATATAACCACAATACAATCATTACACTTAGGAAAAAAAGTCTTAATAGGGTCAAATGTCCTTTAGATTTCCAATTGTCTCATAAATGCTATGAATTTTTCCATTTTCATTTTTTGAGGTTTTTTTTAAATGGGATCCAAATAATGTCCACATACTGCAAATGGTTGCTATGTTTTTAAAATCTCTTTTAATCATAGGTTTTCCTTCTACTTCTTTTTATAACACTTGCAATTTCTCTGTTGAAGAAACTACATTGTTTATCCTGAATAGTTCCCAATAGTCATGGGTTTTGCTTATTGTATCACATGGTTTATTAAACATGTTCCTTTTTTCCTCTGCATTTTCTATAACTGGCAGCTGGAGTTGGATCATTATTTTGAATGTACCATTTTTTAATATAGATCATTTGAAAACTTACCCAGAAAATTAAAAAGCACCCAAAAAAGCACCCTTTCCTCAAGGTTCCACTACTTACTTTTACCGCTCTTTTTGAACAGGAAAGAATAAAAATGGAAGTTCTCCCTTCTCCTCCTGGAATGACACCCTTTAGGAGTAACCACAGGTTACAATTTGGGACTTGGAGCACATAGTTCCAATTCAAAAATGAAGGAAGGTGTGATGGTTAAATTTTTTTAAAGATTTATTTATTCATTTGAGAGATAGAGAGTGGGGAGGGCAGAGGGAGAGAATCCTCAAGCAGACTCCTCACTGAGCATGGAGCTCAACTCAGGGTTCGATCCCACAACCCAGGAGATCACTACCTGAGCCAAAACCAAGAGTCAGACACTCAACCAAATGAGTCACCCAGGCACCCCTTGATGGTTAATTTTATGTGTCAACTTGACTGGGCCATCAGGTGCCCAGACATTTGATCAAACCTTATTCTGGGTATGCTGTATGTTTTTGGATGAGATTAACGTTTGAATCAATAGACTGGATGAAGCAGATGGCCCTCCTTCATGGAGATGGCCATCATCAAATCAACAATAGAACAAAATAGACTGACCCTCTTTGAAGTAAAAAGGAACTCCTCTTGCCTGACTGCTTGAGCTGGGACATTGGTTTGTTTTCCAGTCTTTGGACTCAAACTGGAACATTGACTCTTGAGCCTGTGGGCTTTTCATTGAAACTGACATCATCAAGTCTCCTGGTTCCCAGGCCTTTGGACTTGGTCTGGTTTTACACACAAACTCTCCTGGCCCTCTTGTCAACTGCAGATCTTGGGACTTCTTACCCTCTGTAACTGCATGAGCCATTTCCTGGCAATAAGCATATATATCACATATTATCCATATGTATATCCATATGTGATATACATATATATCTCCTATTGGTTCTGTTTCTCAGCAAAACCTCATGTAGAAGGCTAAGTGGAAGGGATGGAACTTGAGCTAGGCCTTGAAGGATTGGTGGCATTTATATGGTTAAAGACAAGGTGAAAGAGTATGCCAGCAAAGCAAAGTGGAAGAGTCTGGAATATGAATGTGTTATGTGGGGTTCAGAGTGGAGATTGGGCAGACTGCAGCTGAGATTTGGGGTTGTTGAATTATGCAGAGTATTAGAGACCAGGGTTAGGAATAAGTACATTATCCTACAAGCAAATAAGAATCACTGTCTACGCTTACCAAGATAGAAAGGCAGGTATTAAAGAAGCCCGATGTTGTATGCAGAAGAGCTCAAAGCAGTAGGACTTACTGGACAGATTCCACTATGGAATTCTGAAGGAACCTAAGATTCTCACTATCAACCTAGTGTCAGAAGTCTTACATACATGTTAAGAAACACATTTGGAGGGCAGGGACGCCTGGTTGGTTCAGTTGGTAGAACATGCAATTCTTGATCTTGGGGAGTCAGTTCAAGCCCCATGTTGAGTGTAAGTGATAACTTAAAAAATAAAATCTTAAGGAAAAAAAGAAAGAAAGGGGGTGCCTGGGTAGCTTAGCCGGTTAAGGGTCTGACTCTTGATTTCAGCTCAGGTGATGATCTCAGGGTCGTGAGATCTGAGCCCTGTGTTGGGCTCCAAGGTCAGTGTGGAGCCTGCTTGAGATTCTCTCTCTCCTCTGCCCCTCCCTGCTCCCCCTGCTTGCATTCTCTCTGCCTCTCTCAAATAAATAAATAAAATCTTAAAAAAAAGAAAGAAAGAAAGAAAGAAAGAAAGAAAGAAAGAAAGAAAGAAAGAAAGAAAGAAAGAAAGAAACACATATGGGAGCCCTCCAAAGGGAGGTATAAGGTAAATGAGGGCTGTACGGAATTGTGCCTCAACACGGTCACGCTCTCACACCCGGGCTCTGTGACACTCCCTCTTGCTCTGCATCCCTTCTGGCTCTCTGGTTCTCAAACGTGGAATGCAACTCTATCAGTGTCTCCCTGACTTCTGATTCATTCTGGTTGCCAGTCCAAATAGTGTGCTTTGGGGTCTATGTTTATCTGCCTGGCTTCCATGAGAGGCAATAGAGGGTACAGTGACTAAGTATCTCTGGAACCATATTGTCAACATTTAAATCCCAGCTCTGTCTCTTCTCTCAGTCAACAGACTGCTTTACCCAGTCTACTGATTCAAATGTTAGCCTCCTCCCAAAACACCCTCCTAGCACACTCAGAATAAGTTTTGACCAAATGTCTGGGCAACCCATGGCCCAGTCAAGTTGACACAGAGTGTGATCCAACGCAAGTGCCTTAAACTTTCTGAGCCTCAGTTTCCTCATCTGTAAAATGAGGAGAGTGATAGTAACTTACACAACAGAGTTATCAGGAGGATTGAAAAGATGGTGCATGTGAGGTGCTTAGAACAGGCCTGGCACAATAGTCATAGTTGTTTTTCTTTATTTTTTAAAGATTTTATTTATTTATTTGAGAGAGAGAGAGAGAGTAAGAAACAGTATGAGAGGGGAGAGGGTCAGAGGGAGAAGCAGTCTCCCCTCTGAGCCGGGAGCTCAATGTAGGACTCAATCCCAGGACCCGGGATCATGACCTGAGCCGAAGGCCGTTGCTTAACCAACTGAGCCACCCAGGCACCCCTCATAGTTGTTTTTCATGAAAATATATGCAAAACATGTGGTCTCTGCTTGAGCTGCTCTATTCCACAGCTGAAGTAACCCAGGACCCTGAATTGCAACCTCTCTGATCTCCGAGCTGTATGCTGCACTTCCTCAGAGAGCTCCCCCGAGAATGCTGGATTTCTGCACTTGCGAAGCTGGTTTCCTATCCTTTGCCCCCAGCGAATTGAGCACATTCACCAGGTGAAGAGATGCACGGTATCTGTCCCTGCTCAGCTGTGGGCCTTGAGGCCTTTTTCCAGCAGGCTGAGCTGACCCTTTCTAAGAATGAAGGGGTATTGGGAATACCAAAGCCACCACGGAAGGCATCTGGAATCAGTCGGGCTGCCACAGGCCTTGATCTGCTGTGCTTGCTTCTCAAACCCCTCAGCCACAAACATGCCCCCTCCAAACCTCTGGGGTCTGCCTCCACCTCCCATTCCTGGTCTAGATTAGGAGTTCTCCCCTAGACAAGCCTGGCTTGTATGTGACACCCTGCCCTGCCCTCTCTGGCCCAAAAGGGTTCTCTTGTGTTTTCCTCTAAAGGCTTTATTGATTTTTTTCCTTTCACATTTAAATTTGCAGGCCATCTGAAATTGATCCTGCCTTCAGTTCAAATGTTCTGCAGAGAATTGAATTGAAAACGGTTGGCTTTCATTCATTAGACAATGGCGTCTGTCCAGGCTATTCCTGCAGCTCTGGCTTCTTTACCTTCCAGAGCTGACTTTGTTTCTGTCCAGTTCCAAGCGTGATCCTCCAGCCGTCCTGCTAAGCATGTGAGCTTTCTACAGCCTCTTCTAAAGTCCCCTGTGGGTTTCATCAGCCAGGGTTGGTTTCTATTACTTGTAATCAAAGATCCCTAATTTTTATACCCACAGAGAAGTGAATGACTCAGGTCCAGCTTTCTGGGGTGAAGGTGGTGGAAGTGAAGACATTTGAAGATACCAAGTGAGGAAGTATGTAGATTACTGTTAGTGAAATACGAATCTGTCATATTTACTTCCTTTATTCAGGAGACTAGAAATATCCATCCCTAGGCCTTGCCTCAAAATCGGGCAACGTGGATAACTATGAAGTTGTTTGTGGTGGAGACAGTGGGCATAGGCAGACAAAGAGTACGTGAGCAGGGAACTCAGGAAATTGCCAATAGGCTACTACTGCACATCGTCATAGATTCCAGACTCTTTGAGATAAACTTGGTCTTGTTATGACAGAAGCAACACCCACCCACACTCAGCCTGCCCTACGATGACTAAGATAATCAAGGACATTGTCTGTGGATAGAGCCCATTCACTAGGAGTCCCAAGCTCTGGGGGTCTGTGAAGGAGAATGTGAGAAAATGTGTTAAGCCTGAGTGGCTAGAGAAACATGATTTCACTATTGCTGAGTGTACCATAACTGCATCTTTGATGTTGCCTGCAACCGACATATTCCCCAGACTGCTACCAAGCTGGGCCCACCCAATCATCCCACAGAGAAGGAATGGCAGACACTATTTATTGCCTACTTGGCAGCTGTTATGAACAGGATGTTTGTGTCCCACCGCCACCCCCGCCTTCTTATGTTGAAGCCCTAACCCACAACATGATGGTATTTGAAGATGAGGCCTTTGGGTGTAATTAGGGTTAATCCAGGTCATGAGGGTGGGACCCTCAAGACGGAATTAGTGCCTTTAGAAGAAGAGACATCAGAGGACTTGCTCTCTCTCTCCCTCTCCTAGCACACACCCTGAGGAAAGGGGGAGCATTCGAGAGCATAGCACACGTTTCCAAATAGGACGAGAATACTTAACAGAAACTGGCCCCTGCTGGACCTTGATGTTGGACTTCACAGCCTCCAGTTCGAGGTTGCAGAAATCACCCAGTCTCCCCAGCAGACAAATACAGCAGCCTTTCCCTTTCTTTCCTAACAGAACCCTTATTCTATAATGGGTGGAAACCTCTGGCAACAGAACCCCAGGGCATGAATAATGATTTGTGTAAGACAATCATTGAGGGGTGCCTGGGTGGCTCAGTCGGTTAAGCATCTGCCTTCCCCTCAGGTCATGATCTGGGGGTCCTGGGATCGAGTCCCAAGTGGAGTCCCGCATCCGGCTCCCCGCTCAGCAGGGAATCTGCTTCTCCCTCTGTCCCTTACCGCCCCACCCCAAGCCCAGCTCCTGCTCGCTTGTGCCCTCTCTCTCTCTCTCTCAAAAATAAATAAAATCTGGGGCGCCTAGGTGGCTCAGTCGTTGGGCGTCTGCCTTCGGCTCGGGTCGTGATCCCGGGGTCCTGGGATCGAGCCCCGCGTCGGGCTCCCTGCTCGGTGGGAAGCCTGCTTCTCCCCCTGCTTGTGTTCCTGCTCTCACTGTCTCTCTCTCGCTGTCAAATGAACAAATAAAATCTTAAAAGAACCAGAGGACATATTTAAAATCAATCAATCAAGCAAGCAAGCAATCAAATCTAAAAAAAAAAAAAGACAGCTCCACTTGCTCCACACTTGCATGTTTAGACATTTAAATGCATTCTTCCTACCCCACCTTACACAGAATCTTGCCTGTGGGGCTTTGAGATGTGGCTACAAGAACCCAGGAAGGTAGGACTGTGGCTACCTAGGCTTGGAGTCCTTTCTGAAAGTCCCGGAGGTGGACTCCTACTTCAGGTCCTTGCTGGCAAGGGCAGGAGAAAACTTGGCTGAGTCATATCCACACCCGGAGGCTCTGGGGCTCTGAAGCTCTGACTGTGTCTCTGAGGGAGAATGACAACTCCAAGCCCTTCCAGGCAGAGAAGGGTCTTTTAGACGCTCCTGGCCTTCAGCCCAGCTGCGTTGCAGCAGTAAGGCGAGACCGACCACACAGGTGGAGTGTGGAGTGGGCAGAGGAAGGGGAGATGAGGGGGCCGTGTAACAGCTAGAAAGCAGATTCAAGGTAGGTGGGAGTGGGGGAGCCAGAGTACAAATGACTGTATTTCCAAGATGTATGCAAATCAGATGTACTTAGAACTGGGTTTTTCATTTAAAAATCAATTCATTATACAAGGAAAACTTTTCAACCACCACAGAAGGGCAAATAAATTCTCTTTCACCTCTTAGAAATTCTGGTCCTCCAGGCCCCTTCCCCAGAGAAAAGCAAGTCCTCTAGAAGCTACCTGATTATGCAAGCATAGACACAGAGGGGAAGGTGTAAGGAGCACAGTCCGGAGAGACCCAGCCTCTACTTTTCCTGGTCGTTTCTGACATAAAGGAGAATAAGGGCACTTAATATAACTTTATTTTGCAAAGTTGGGGGTGCTATTATTCATACTAATCATTAGTAATAAATCTTTATGTTGAAATGAAACTGGCTTTGGAGTAGAAGTCAGATGTGTCTGGATGTGCCACCATGGTTCTGTGATCTTGGGTGAGTCACTTACCTCTCTAGACCTATTTCCTTACATAGACAATGGAAGAATGGATTGGGTGGTATCTTATTTTACTGATTCTAAGATGTATGGTTTGTGGGTTGTTGTTGTTTTTCACATTTTAATATCTCTGAACTTGGAATGCATATATAATAATTATAATCAATGCTGTCTTACAATTATTATTGGCAGAGTTATTTTCTTTGCTGCTTTTACAATCTATGGCAGATCAGAACCAATGAAATGACTGAAATTTACTAAAAATTTACTTCTAGCCTGGGAGGCTTCTGGACCCGACACCAAGTACCTATGAGAACTGTCCATCATGAATTGGGTATTATCTTATCCACCAAACTGTAAAATTAAACACATATAGCAACATTCCAAAATAGAAGTGGTATAGATATGAGCCTGGAGCAATCCAGAGGCACAAATACACTATCACAACAAGGTGGCCCAGGATTCTCCTGTAACTTGCTCCTAGTACTTTGCCCTCTCTTCCTCCAGCCATCCTTGGCTTCACCAGGAATTCCCTATGATCAGTTAATGAAAGGGGCAAATGTGGAAGAATCATTGATCAATCTGCATGCCATACTGGTTCCAGCTAGAATTGAACAATTTTGTCCTACTGCCCCAGTCAGGGTAGCCCTGAAATCCTCCCAAAGGGCAGGATTTAGGGTGTATACCTTATTATCTACTTCATGTGTAAGTAAAGATAGACTGAGCATGGATCTATATTTATTAATGAGCCCTGGCTAGTAATTTGGCCAGCTGAGCAGGGACTTGAGAAAGAACAAGCCTAAAAGATGGTGACAGGAAGATCCAGGGGAGAGATACCTGGATGGACCTTTCAGAATGGTCACTGAATGTGAAAATGTCCATATCCCATGTGTGGTAGGCAGAATAATGGCCTCCAAATCTATGTTCTCTTACATAGCCAAACAAACTTGCAAATGTGATTATGTTAAGGATCTTGAGATGAGGAGATTATCCTGGATTTTTCAGGTGGGCCTATTATGATCACAAGGGTCCTTAAAAGAGGAAGACAGGAGTGTCAGAGTCAGATAGAGATTTGAAGATGCTCTGCTGCTGGCTTTGAAGATGAAGGAAGGGGCCATGAGCCAGGTAATGTGGGTAACCTCTAGAAGCTGGAAAAGGCAAGGAAATGGAATCTCCTCTAGAGCCTTCTAAAGGTATGCATCCCGTTGACACTTTCATTTTAGCCCAGTAAGGTTTCTGAACTACAGAATTGTAAGATGATGTGTGTGGTTGCAGGTCAAGAAGTTGTAGTATTTGTTATAGTAGCAATAGGAAACTAATACACCATGTAAATGCCCACAAAAGGGTGTTCCCAGCAGAGGCAGCACTCTATTAATCAGGTGGACCAGATGACCCATTTTTTGTATGTCAGTGGTCTCTTTTCCAAGCTACCCAAGTGCTAGCTTGAAGTGTGTATGTAGTCACTTAATCCTCACACCAAATTTATGACATGAGTCCTATTATTATTTTCCCCATTTTATAGATGAGGAGAGCAGGCACAAAGAGGTTGAATAAATTGGCCAGTCACAAAATGGAGTCAGGATTTGAACCCAGGTAATCTGATTCTAGCGCTGTACTATCCAATATGGTAGTCATTAGCCATATATGGATATTTAAATTAAACAACATTAAAAATTTAGTTTCTGGGGCACCTGGGTGGCTCAGATGGTTAAGCGTCTGCCTTCGGCTCGGGTCGTGATCCCAGGGTCCTGGGATCGAGCCCCGCATCAGGCTCCCTGCTTGGCAGGGAACCCACTTCTCCCTCTCCCTCTACTGTTCCCCCTGCTTGTGATCTCTCGCTCTCTCTATCAAATAAATAAATAAGATCTTTAAAAAAAATAAAAATTTAGTTTCTATCACCAATATACCCTTCAGCATCACTCGTTAATTTCATATCAATCTCTAAATGAGACCACAGTCTGGCTTAGAACTCTTCTCCAAGCCCCTAAATAGTTATTCTTCATGGCTATTTTGAATTCTGCATGTTCTTTCAATTCCTCAGAATGTGTTACTGACACAAAGAAACCCTTACAACACTGGTGCTGAGACTTGGCAGCAGATAACCTGTGCTAAAGTGTCAAGGGAGCTACGAGGACTAAAACAGGTTGGCATTTTCTTATGTGCCTAGTACTGTGCCAGGTGGGAGTTGGAGGAGAGTGGAGGGAGATACCAAAGGTACATATCATAAAGTCATTGTCCTCAAGAGATGAAGAACACAGAACTATTCTCGTTCATCCCACAAATAGCTATCAAATGTCTACTATGTTCTGGCCAGTGTCCTAGACATTGGGAATTTAACAGGAAGACATGGTTCCTGACTCTGTGGCACTTACTACATTCTCTCCTGGGGGAAAGAAAGACATTGAACAAGAAATGACAAGTCTGATGTATGTGAGGAAATGCAAAGTATGGGATGCTTCAGAATAAATTAGAGAGTTGATAATACAAATACTCCAGGAATTTACGAATGAGATATAGCCATGTACAATAAGTAATAGGCCATGTTTTTATTTTAGGTAAGTGGAAATCTTTGTAAGGTCCTCAGCAGGGTAGTGACGTGTTGGCCAGAGGTGTTTCAGGAAGGTGGTATGTCATAGAGGTTAGGCATTCTGGAATCAGGTTGGTGTTAGATTTAAATCCTGCCTCTGCCATTTACCAGCTTTGTGAACTCAGTTTTATCTCTAAATGGGATAAGCATAATAGTCTCTACCTCCGATTTATTTATTTATTTATTTATTTTTAAGATTTTGTTTATTTATTCATGAGAGACACAGAGAGAGAGGCAAAGGGAGAAGCAGGCTCCCACGGAGCAGGGAGCCTTTTGTGGGACTTGATCCCAGGACCCTGGGATCATGACCTGAGCCGAAGGCAGACGCTCAACCGTCTGAGCCACCCAGGCGCCCCTACCTCAGATTTTTTTTAATATTTCATTTATTTGTCAGAGAGAGAGAGAGACAGCAAGCACAAGCAGGGGGAGCGGCAGGCAGAGGGAGGGAGAAGCAGTCGCCCCACTGAGCAGGGAGCCTGATGCAGGACTCGATCCCAGGATCCTGGGACCACGACCTGACCCGAAGGCAGGCACTTAACCGACTGAGCCACCCAGGCATCCCTCTACCTCAAATTTTTTTAAAAGAATGAATCATTGTAATGTACATAGTTGTTCTTACTATTATTAGTGTTATTTTTTCAATCGTAGATCCTTTGATAATTATGTGGAGAATGGGATTGAGAGGATTAGATCCTTAGAAAGACCAGTTAGTAGGCTGTTGAATGGCCTTGGCAAGAGACAAACTAGGGCAGTGGCTGTGCAGAGAAAGAGAACTTGAGATATTTAGAAAGTTTTTTGTGTGTATACCAGAAATTGCACTCAGGAGAACTGAAAACATGTCAATGCAAAATTTTGTATTAGTCAGGGTTCTCCAAAAAAACAGAACCAATATACAGTGATATATATAAGGGGATATTTAGTATAAGAATTGGCTCACACTGTTATGGAGGCCAAGAAGTCTCTCGATCAGCTATCTGTAGGCTAAAGAACCAGGAAAGCTGGTAACGAAATTTAGTCCAAGTCTGAAGGCCTGAGAACCAGAGCCAATAGTGTAAGTCCCTGTTGGAGCTGAGAGGCCTAAGAACCAGGAGCTCTAAGTCCCAGGGCAAGAGAAGATGAATGTCTCAGCTCAAGCAGAGAGAACAGATTCCCCAGACCTCTGCCCTTTTGTTCTACTTAGGACCTTGACAGATTGGATGATGCCCACTCATATAAGTGAGGGCATCTTTATTTAGTCTACTGATTCAAAGGCTAATCTCTTCCAAAGACACCCTCACAGACACCCCCAGAAATAATGCTTTACCAGCTACCCTTGGCTCAGTCAAGCTGACACATAAAATTAGCCATCACAAATGTTCATAGTAGCATTATTCTTAACAGGCAAACAGTGGAAACAGCCCAAATGTCCATCAACTTATGAATGATAAACGAGATGGGGTATATCCAAACTATGGAATATTATTCAGTCATAACAAGGAATGAAGTGCCAATACATGCTATAACATAAAGGAAACTTGAAAACATTAGACAAAGTAAAAGGAGCCAGATACAAAAAGCTATATGTTATATGATTCCATTTATATTCAATGTCTAGTATAGACAAATCCGTAAAGACAGAAAATAGGTTAGTGGTTGCCAGGGACTCGGAGGAACAGGGAATGGGGAATGAATGACTGCTAATGGGTTCAGGATTTGTTAATGGGGTCATGAAAATGGTCTGATATTAGACAGTGGTGAGAGTTGCACAATTTTATGAATATATTAAAAACCACTGAATTGAATGCTTTGAAAGGGTGAGTCTTATGGTAAATGAATTATATTTCAATTAAATTTAATTGAAAAAATTTAGGGTAACAGGGTGACAGAGATCAGAGACTATCTGTGCCAAAAGATCCTTTACTCCCAGAGACATTGCTAATATCTATTCAGTCTTTGTGGTAACCAAAAGGATTGCATTGAGCACTTGTTACGTGCCAAGCAATGTTCTAAGAACTTTATTTTTATTAATTAATTTAATGTCTATAGCAACCATATGAACTAGGTGTTATGAGTTCCTGAAGAAACTGAGTCTCAGAGAGGCTATATAACTGGTCGTTGGTCTACACAACTGGTATATGGTGCAGGTAGGATTTGTTTTTTTTTTTTTTTTTTTTTTTTTGGTGCAGGTAGGATTTGAAGCCACAAACCTACTCCTAGAAGAAACCACTATATCACAAACTCTCTTATAGAAATGAAATACATCGTCTTTGTGCTAAACCCCCATTTGCACCAGTAGGTGTCACTGTGTTTATCAAGGATGCATTTTACCTCTGTGGATTACCCTAGTGTCTGACCTTGGACTATGGTTCTCAGTTTTCGCTCCTTAATTCTTTCAAAGTCCTTCATGTCTCCATCCATTTATCCACCATCCACCATCCATTGGCCAAAAACTCAAGAAAGAACTTCAACTGGATTCTGAAGAATATCCTTACTACAGCACATCTCCTAGACTACACAGTTATTCCTCCGAGGGAAGGGAGGAGAGTAGAGGGGAAGGGAGGGAAGGAGAAAGGGAGGGGGCAATGGAAGAATTTAGAGGGGAATGCTTCCTAGTCTTTCACTGTCACTCCACCACCTGGAATACATCCTTCAGTTAATGTTTTCTTCTTTTTTATTCTTAAGATTTTATTTATTTATTTGACAGAGAGAGACATAACGAGAGAGGGAACACAAGCAGGGGGAGTGGGAGAGGGAGAAGCAGGCTTCCCGCTGAGCAGGAAGCCGGATGCAGGGCTCAATCCCAGGACGCTGGGATCATGACCAGAGCCGAAGGCAGATGCTTAACTGACTGAGCCACCCAGGCGCCCCCAGTTAAAGTTTTCTTAAAAAAAAAAATAAAGTTTTCTTGATTAAAATCAGAACTTTCCCAGGGTGCCTGGGTGGCTCAGTCGGTTAAGCATCTGCCTTCGGCTCAGGTCATGATTCCGGGGTCCTGGGATGGAGCCCCACATCAGGCTCCCTGCTCAGTGGGGAGCCTGCTTCTGCCACCCGCCCCCCCCCCCCCGCTTATGCTAGCTCTCTCTCTCTGTGTCAAATAAATAAAATCTTTTAAAAAAATAAAAATAAAATTAGAACTTTCCCTTTGAATCGTGAACAGTGTCCTACCCATTTAGCCCTTAAGAGCCAGTGTGACGACTAGGTCAGCTCCCTAGCCTGACTCTGTTCACACGCTCTCCCCTCCCAGCACCATCTGCCTATGTTGGTAAGGTCCCAGAATGCTTGGAGTCTCGGCCTGTCCGAGTCATGCGCAGAGCTAGAGCCTCATTTCCTGTTCTTTCTTTATTATCCCCAATGCAATGACTGTAATTATCCTGGGAGACCATCACAGGTTCCAAGTGAATTTCCTGGCCTTCTTGATCCCTCCCTGGGGTCTCAGGGAAATAATGACGCAGCAGCAGTTTGCCCCTTGCCTTCTCTTGCATGCCTCCCTATGATCCTCTGTGCCCCCTTCCCTATCCCAGTCCCGCCCATTCTGTGCCATTGTCGGCTTGATCTTCCCCTTCCCCTACCAAAAAACCCCAATTCATCCTTTGGCTTCATCTCTGGTTGTGACAAGAATGGGTAATGGTTAGACTAAACAACCAACATTCACAGTACTTGCAGTGAACCCCGCATTGATCTAAGATCTTTACTTCTCCCAGTTAGTGGGAGCTGAGATTTGAAGCCGTGTGTGTCCAGCTTCAGAGACCAAGCCCTCATTCTCCATGTCATATTCTCTTGGTATGTAGAGTAGCTAATATTACTCTCCTTTCTGGCTGACAGGTATGCGTTTTAACAAGGACTTTCAGGATACCAGATCTCGACTCAAAGGTGTGACTAAAGGTGACTAGATATATTTGGGGTGAGCTTAGGGACAGGCCTTCTCAGGCTAGCTCCACCTTGTGGTTAATGGGTCTGCTAATTAACGTTTTCTCATTTGCCCTCAGATGCTAATTGAAGTTCTTAATGATGACCCTGAGGCATTACAGGTTCCTGAAACTGCCTTCTGAATCATCAAAGATTAAGTTGCGCACTACCTGGTTCATTTATTCAGTAAGTACTTACTGGGTGCCTATCACCAGGCACCCGATATTGGCACCCTGCCTTCATCAAGCTGTACTTTGATGGCAGAAATAATGTTAATCATTATTAACAGAAATGCCTGGGGCTCTGAGAGCATAATAAGGGTCTGATGGATCAAGGGGTCAGGGAAGGCTGAGGAGCAATTGACTGAGTGGAAATCTTGAAGCATGAGGGTTAAGTAGGTGAAGAGAGGAAGGAAGAACATTCTAGTCAGGCAGAACTTGCAAAGCCCTGTGGTGGGAGGGAGCATGGTAAATAAGAGGCCAAGGTGGCTGGAATGAAGGTTAGAAGGAGGAAGATGCTGGAAAAGGCTGGTAGGCCTGACTGCACAGGACTCTGTAAGCCATGTGACTTTTGCTTTGTCCTAAGAGTGAGAGGAAGCACAGAAGAGTTTCATCAGACTTGCATTTTGAACCCATCACTCTAGCTGAAGTGTGGAGAATGACTGCTAAGTGTAATTTTTTGTATTCCAATGCCAACCATTTCTGGACATGAAGGATAACGGATGTTGTAATTGGCTTCCTCCAGTCAAGTCTCCCACCTGTTTTTGGTCTAGAGGACTACATATTACCATGTTGGCTAGACTGGGTACACTCTGGGACATAAAGCCTCCTAGGGCAGAGCCACCTACTTTTTGGTTTTAGGTGAGTGACTTGCACAGTGCATTCACTTACTAGAAGGTGGATTTTGAAAGGATTCGCCTAGTTCTTTTTACATAAATACCCTGTGCTTGGCATTGTTTTATAGAAATGCTACCTCATTTAACCCCCACCATAGTCCTGTGAGGGAGATGTTATTATAATTCTTGTCATACAGGTTGAGAAAGATTAGATAATGCATTCAGGCCATTCCACTACTAAATACCCAGGAAAAGGACCCAAGGCTTCTTAATTCCAAGCCCACCCCAAACTCCTTCCTTAAATAAACCTATGCCAAAGGTAAGTTGGGCCCTTCCTACAGATTCCCTCTTTGAAGAGTACACTGTTGTAAACAATTTTCACTACTGCCACACCTACTCTGAACTCTAGGAACAGTTACCAAAGAGAAGAGGCACACCTTCCTCTTTCTAGTTACCTGCTTGCTCACTGAGGTGTGCCGGCAGCCCTCTTCCATTCTCTAAAGGCCTGCCAAGCAGCCAAGCATGAAACTGGCCTAAAAATAATCTTCTTAGGCAGGTGATTAACACCTGTCTTTTCTCCTCCAGTTTTATTCAAGTAGCCTAGTAGCTAATAGTACAAGTTTATCAAAGCAGTTACAGTCAGTGCTTTAAAAGCTTTATTGCTCCATGAAGTTCAAGACAAATTACCTTTAAAATGTGGTTCTAATAGCCTATGTGTAGGAGATACTTTTTCCTAGCAACACACTTGGACTGCAAATAACGTTTGCCTAGAGAAACATCAGTACTGGGGCCCCTGGGTGGCTCAGTTTTTAAGTGTCTGCCTTCGGCTCACGTCATGATCCCAGGGTCCTGGGATCGAGCCCCGCTCCGCGGGAAGCCTGCTTCTCCCTCTCCCACTCCCCCTGCTTGTGTTCCCTCTCTTGCTGTGTCTCTCTCTGTCAAATAAATAAATAAAATCTTAAAAAACAACAAAAAAAAAACAAAAAACCCATCAGTATTGTCAAAAACAATGACATTGATTTTTCCCCCCAATGTTCTACACTTTCTCTTTTTTGAAATGAGTAAGAGGATAAATCAGACAGGTTCTTAGAACTCGTACCTTTGTAGGAGGTGTGGGGGAGCCAGGTTGGCACAAGTAAGAATTGAGGTATTGTTTCTGCTGTGGCATAAGAAGGTGGGATAAAGCCCTAAACTTCATGAGTGAGTTCTGATTCACCCTTTGCATTTCTTTTTTTTTTTTTAGATTTTATTTATTTATTTGAGAGAGAGAGAATGAGAGACAGAGAGCACGAGAGGGAAGAGGGTCAGAGGGAGAAGCAGACTCCCCGCTGAGCAGGGAGCCCGATGTGGGACCCGATCCCGGGACTCCAGGATCATGACCCAAGCCGAAGGCAGTTGCCCAACCGACTGAGCCACCCAGGCACCCCCCTTTGCATTTCTTTTTAATGCTCATGTTAAATATTAGGAGGGGCACCTGGCTGGCTCAGTTGGAGGAGCATGTGGTTCTTGATCTTGGGGTCATGGGTTCAAGCCCCACATTGGATGGAGAGATTACTTAAATAAACTTTTTTAAAAAAATGGTTAGATTATTTTTTTTAAATAAATAAGTAAATAAACATTGAGGAGAGGCCAGTAGCAGAGGGTATGGGGGCATGGGCATGGAGATGAGGAGGAGGTGAAATGGAGCACTTATGCATTGATGGGAGGTAAGGTGGAAGGAAGCAGTCAACAAGAAGAGGGACTGGACTGTAAGAGGAAAGAGAGTGGTTGGAAATGAACTGGGAAAGTAAAGAGAGAAGAGCAAGAAAGCAGAGGGAAGAAAGAAATGCTTGCATGAGGGAGAGTATTCTTGCGTCCTTACCATGAAAGATCTGGCCTCCTTACCAGGGACCTTTCTGAAGATCCTATCTCCTTACCACTCAACTCCAGCCACAACTAACTTCCTTGCTGCTCTTGAGCACTCTGGCTTTAGGACCCTCGATTTGCTGTCCTTCCTCCAGGTATCGACCAGGCTATTCCCTCACTTCCTTTAAGTCTCAGCTCAGGTGATTGCTGTATCCACACTCTACATAAAACAGCACCTCGCTCCTATCTTTCCTAGGCTTTACTCTTAAAGCTGCAATCACCAGCTCCTATACTATTTGGTCATTACCTGACACCCTCCTTCTCCCTCCCCAGAAGGTAAATTCCATGTGTGCAAGGGACTTCATTTTCTTCGCTGATGTATCTCCAGGACCTAGCCTGACACTGCCAGGGGGTGGGGGTGGGGGGTTGCTCAACACACGTTGAAGGACTCGAGGAGTGGGTGCAGGTGGGGGAGAGGGTGTTGGGGAGGGGTGTTTGGGGGTGTGCTTCCAGCCCAACAGACTAGCATTCTTTTTCTCTCTTCCCCTGTCTTTCCCTCCCCAATTATGAGACTAGAAACAAGAAGCAGGAATGAGGCAAATAAGGAAGCATGCAAATTAGTCCAGCTCATATTCTAATTTAAAAGTGCACGAGCGAGAAGGACTGAAAGGTAGAGAACATTGCACCACGCAAAAATGAGAGAGTGAAAAGTAAGAGAAGGCTAACAGACGTCACTCTCTCTGGTCATTCTCCCTGATCCCCCCAAGCAGGGCGAGGCGCTCCTGGCACTCTCCTCTATAGCCCCTGTTGTGGCTCCTTGTCACTACCACGTTGAAGGCGTCCAGACCCGCCTCGGCCGAGGCCCGGCACGCGCCAGCCGGAGCCGCGAAGGCGGCCGGGACTACAGCTCCCAGGGTGCCGAGCGCGGGGGGCGCCTGCGCAGTGCGACGGGAGGCGGCGGTCTGTTCTCCGCTGAGGAGGAGCGGGGCAGAGGAGGGAGGCAGTGGGTGAGAGTTCAGAGTTCAGCAGCAGCAGCCCGAGCCCATGATTCCCATATGCCCTGTAGTTTCTTTCACCTATGGTGAGTATAATGTACCCCGCCGAGGTCCCTGCCCGGCCCCTTCCCCGACGCGGGGCCGCGGGGAGGCGCGGGGGTTGGGGCTGGCTCCGGGGAGGAGGCGGCGGCCGCCACCGGGGCGTGCGAGTGAGTGAGGGAGTGCGAGGCGGGAGGGGGGAGGCGGCGCGGCCGCGGCCCCGGTCCGGGCCCGGCGAGGGCGACTTCTCACAGCTCCTCTCTCTCTCCCTTTCCCTCCCTCGGCGTCTCTGCCCCATCGCACCTCTCCTCCCGCCATGGGACCCGACTCTCCATGCCCGCCGCAGTGCCCAGCCGGCTGGGGGAAGATGCCAAAATGGCGACCGGCAACTACTTTGGATTCACCCACAGCGGGGCGGCGGCGGCGGCGGCTGCGGCCCAGTATAGGTAACGGCTCCCCGCCCTCTCCCTTCTTTCCCCGTGCTCGCTCTTCCGCCCGGATCCCGTCGACACGACGCCCCCGCGCCGGCCCCCGCCCGGCGGCCCCGAGCCTCGGCCCGAGGCGGGCCGGGCCCCGCGGCCTCTCCCGCCCCGCCCGGCCCGGCCCGGCCCCGCGGCAGGCAGCGGCCCCCGCTGGGGGCGGGAGCGAGGGACGGCCGCGGTGTTGGGACGTGGAGGGCCGCCCGGGCTTTCGGCGGCCCCGCAGCCAAAATGGCCTCCCGCGGCCTCGGAGCCCAGCCGCCACCCCCGCCCGGCCGGCTGAGGGAGGGAGCCGCGGCCGAGGCTCGGATCTCCCCCCAGTCTCCGCCCCGCCTGTCCAGTCCCCACCTCTAATCGCCCTCCCACTTGGGGAATGGAGAGGGTGGGCGAAGGGGAGTGCCGGAGCGCGCTGCCCCCCGGCCTCTTCCGCGACGCCTCCCGTGCGCCCGTCTCCGCCCGGTGCTGCGGCCCCCAGAGCCCAGATAACGTGTCGTTTTCTCGGGTACTTCTCCTTCGGCTCCTCCTGCCCCTCCGCTCGAGTCCTGCGAAACAAACTGCGGGTGTCACTACATTCATTGGGTTCCTTTAGTTTTTCCTTCGGGGAGAGATGTAAACATACCAACCACCTGTGAATTTGTAGTTTGTAGACTGGAAAAGATGTGCGAAGTTTCTAGTACTGATAAATGAATCCTCGGCCTTGTTCTAACCATGGAGTTTAGGCTGGGGGTGATGGGGGCGGTAATAATTCCCCTTGGCGGGTCTTTCTCCTGGGGCGTGGGGGTGGGGGGAGGTGCAAGTGAGATTATACTGATTTACTGTGATGCATCCTATGAAATCTCCACGTTAAGGGAAGCTCTAATTTGTAGCTCATTATACATCTTATCAAAAGAGAAAAACACGTTAGATTTTTTTTTTTTTTTTGTGGTCGTTGTTGCTTTTGAGTCAGAGACATTCTCTTCAGATTCAGAGCATAAACCTACAGGGTTCCTAAGTGACAAGCTTTTTATAGAGAGGGAGATTATATTAGGTATCTGTGTGTTAACTATTTGGTTAAACCCAGGTAATTTTTTCATCTCATTAACTTCAAGCGTTGGGTTGTGTAATGGAAAGGGCATCATCACTGGGAATCAGAAGACCTGGCTTCCCTGTCGTTTTTGCTCTTGTTTTTATGACGTTGGGGACATACTTATTTGGGCTTTCATTTTCCTCATCTGTAAAATGAGGTATTGGGCTATCTTCTTGGGTAAAAACCTGTAATTCTGAGAAAGTTGCCGTATTTCATGGATTTCTGAGATGCCATTTATTTGTAAAGAGTGACGTTATTTTATGTATCATTAAAAAAAATTGCTGCCAATTAAGATATACAATGCTTAAGACCCCATTGATTTTAAGAGCTGTTAAAATGTGTGTGCAATATATTTACAAAATTGGTATTAAATTTTTATAATTGTTTTAAATGTCTTGAATGCATGTGGCATTTTTTACATGTTTTATCTTGAGACATATTCCAGAAAAAGGACTGAGATGACAAATTATTGGGGCAGAATCTTGGGGCTTTTCAGATATTAAATTCTTTGTTTATAAGTCATGATAATTAAACTAACAAAGTGGCAGTTACTTTGATAAAACCTTTTAGAGCCAGTAATTTTTGTGGGGAGAGAAAAAAAATCAAGCCATTTTCTTTTTCTGGGAAACAAGATAGCTAATCAGCATCTGTGCTATAAATCCTGTGCTACCAAGTACTATGTGTTCTAGACAAAGCTGTATTTAACCATTAAAAATGTGACTTGTTTCACACAGTATTTTTTGTTGTTACTGTGGGCAGAGTGATAAATTTTAGGATTTTTTACTTAAAATATAGTGGGTTCTTTGGCAGTTTTGAAGTATTTTTTCTAGTGCATTTCTACAGACAAAAATGGGGGAGGAAATGCCAACTTAAAGATACTTAATTTTTTTGACAAAATAGTTGCATGTATGTAATTTATTCTAGTATAGAAAACTAGTACAGAATTTCTGTATCTAATTTCTTCTTTGGCTTTGAATCTCCTCAAGTTTCAGTAAACTGTAACAGTCATCCAAATTCCTAAATTGCTTGTTTATGTGTATGTCTAATGAGGAAAGACTAGTCTTTGGACTATACTTATTTATGCATAGGTATGTATAGCAAAATCGTTAATATGCTCTGTCCTTTTGTATAGATACAGTACATGGAAAGTTATTTGCTTTTAATGGGAAGAAATCAGGACTAATAATGCTAATACTTTGGCTCAAGGAAGATAAGTAGCAATAATAAAAGGATATGCAAAGAATGCTGTGATGATGCTTATTTTTCTTCTGTCTAGAAATCTCTATAATGTAACTTTTAGGAAGACCAAGGCTTACTTTGCAAGTTTTTTGTTGCTGTTGTTTGTGGGTTTTGTTTAATTTAAAGGATGCAAACTTGGGGAAATTTTAAGCATTTACAAGTGGATTGATAAGAGTGGTTGCTACACCTGTCGTTGAATACAGATAACTGAAACTAACCTAAATCTTCATTGCATTCTGGTTCTTAGTTTTCTTGGTTATAGCTATGTAAAGCTATAAATTCTGCTACTTCTAACTGCTAACCTCTAGATAAACTAAGTTTTTCATTTGTATAATGCATATTAAATATTTTTGTGATAAGCATTTACTTAGTCTTTGTGCTGCATGTTCCATCAGCTACTGAATATTTTTCTTCCTTTTTGTATATTTTTAAGTCAAGTAAATAAACCTACTATGCCCATTTACCACTCTAGCAAATGCAATCTTTTCACTTTCTGACCTTTCATGTGCTTTTTCCCCTTGGAAATGAGGAAATCAAAATATTTTTAAAGTATTTGTATGTGTTTATGTGTGTGTTTTTGTGGTAGAATTAATTTGTGGGGCACAGGACGGAGCAGATCTCAAGTATAGTGAAAAAATAGGATGGCTTCGCAGCAGAAAGGGGACTTGGTTGGGTAGGTAACCTACTTTAGTTAGAGTTACCTTTTTTGTTTGAGAAGATAGGCTTACGGATAAATCTAATTTTGTAAACTTGGGAAAAAGTATTTCAACGTGGGGTAGCAGAGAATGTGGGGAAAGATAATCCTCAGTAGAAAAAAAGCTTTCTGATAGTTTCATAGGCTCAAAATCATTTTTTTTTCACTCCTTCATTGGAGGTGATACAGAAGTTCTCATAGGTATTTACTTGTAGAAAGGAATTTGTGGCATACACAAATATATGTATATGTAATATAAAGTAATCCATTATATTCCACTGTTAATAGGACATAAACATTTTTTTGAGTTTTAAACAGCCAGTTTCCCTTTAATTGTTGCTTAGAAAAGCCTTGGACATATCAATTTCTTGTCATCTATCTAATCAAGCTTCTTGTCTGTTACCTGGATAACCTAAATCTTTAGATTGTGCTTAATTAAACTAATTTTCTTTGTCCTATATATAACTTAGTGTATCATTGAATAACTTCAATAAAGTTAGCTATTTGAAAAAATCATTTGGCAAATTTTTTTTTAACCCTTCTTATATCTAGTATTTATTGAATTCAAAGGCTTTAGGGTAGAGATTGTATAAAGATGCAAAATAATTACCCCCATATTCTTAGAGTCTTAGCAAGTATTGTTAAATGGTAAATATTTTAAGTGGATCGTGGCCGTTTGCCGGACATTAGTTTAAGCATCTGCTAGGAAGGCATCTCATCCACTGATTCTTGAGATATCTTTAGTATGTCTGTTCCTAAAGGATAATTATCTCTTCACTTCACTGAAATAAATGACTTGGGTAGGATGATTAGCTGGTGAATTTTCCTTTTTTCTCCTTCTCTTCCTTTTTTACTTATTTGGAATGTAGTGTTAAAACTATGTCTTGAGGAAAGAATTAAGAGTAACACTAGTAAGGTAGAAAAGGAGTAATCACTAACTGAGAAGGTGAAAAACCAGGTGAACAGGTTGTTGAAACCAATCATGGTGATGGAAATTTACTGGCTCTACAAAAAAGAAGTTCTGCAACTGCCAGTTATATCAGCTTTCATTGTTGAATCAGATCTTGGGATTCATATTGCATGAATGAGTTTGAAATAATGAAAATGTTCTAAAAGGATTGCTGCTGTTACATTGATGATATTTCCTGTCTATGTTATTAATAGCCTTAAGAGTAGTTGTGAGCCAAAATATTCTCATATAGAATGTTTAAGGTGTAATGTTTATGCTTTTGTAAACGGCTTTACAATATACTGTCAGGGGAAGAGCATAGATTTGGAGCTTGTTAGATTTGAATCCCAGCTCTATTTGATCAGTCACTTGGCCAAATCATTTCATTTTTCTGAGACTTCCCTTGATTAACCTTCCTTCAGGTAAAGATTATATATAAAACCTTCTTCCCTAGTACCTGATTTTTCAGGAGGCATTTTACCAATGTTAGTTTTCTATAAAGTATAGGTATTTGAATAATACTGTAAGGATTTTAAAGGAATTCCTTAGTTGATGTCTTTCATATACTTTATATAGAGAACTTTCTAATCTCAAGGTAAAATGTTTTAAAAGTAGGTACTTGAATATCAATTGATAGGTCTCAATTTCCATGTCAGTTTAATGGGGAAGGAAGGAAGTTTTTTATTTGCAAGCAGCAGACAAAAATAAGAGAAATAATAAGCATTCAGCAAATTTTCTGGATCTAAGATCCTGCAAAAATTGCTAACATTACTGTTTCAGCAATACTGAGTTAATAAAATTTCAAATTAAATCTTGTTTTTATATAGCCACAAAACCTATTAAGTAGAAATAAAACTAATGAGATATGCAGAACGCTTAAGAAAAAAATACATTAGGATATAAAGCCCATAAAAGAAGACATAAATAAATGAGGATGGGCTGGGTTTGTGGAGTGAAAAAAATCAATACCATCAAGTTATCAATTTTCTAAGTAATCTGTAGATTTAATGTAATTCCAATAAAAATCGCAACAGGTTTTTTTGGGATAACTGGATCATAAGAGATTCTAATGTTGGTAATGAAGATAGTATTTGTCCAAAAGTAAGACTTGTCCAAAAGACTTGTAAGATACGACAAGGAAGGTCTTGTGTTATCACATACCCAAACTTTGTTCAACAGGAGCATGTGGTATTGTACAGGGATAGACAAATAGATCACTGGATTAAAATAGAGATCCCAGGGGCGCCTGGGTGTCTCAGTTGTTAAGCATCTGCCATAGGCTCAGGTCATGATCCCAGGGTCCTGGGATCGAGCCCCACATCGGGCTCCCTGGGAGGCCTGCTTCTCCCTCTGCCATTCCCCCTGCTTGTGTTCCCTCTTTCTGTGTCTGTCTCTGTCAGATAAATAAATAAAATCTTGGAAGAGAGATTCCAGAGATAGAATTATGCTTATGAGCGGTTGGATTATAATGTATAGCTGTTTAAATAGAGATATTTGTAAAACCAGCCAAATTATTTTTCAGAAGTACACCATCAGGTTAGCCGGAAGACAAAGCCTTGGGCTTGTAAGTGTAGTAGTAATTGACAGAGTATGTTAGAATTACTTAGATACATGATTAAAGGTATGGAGTGCACCTACTGTGCTCAGTCATAAATTGTCCTTGGCACTCTTCCCTCATAATTAGGGTCACTGTTTGGAGTATAGCATTTCTGAGTGTTGTGTGAAAGCTGTGTGCAGTACAGCTCTTTAATTCATGCTTGTAGAGGACAAATTTGTGAAATAAAGATTACATTGGGCTTTTTGTTTTAATATAAGTCTTCTCATATAAATATGTATGATAAAATACACTTTTAGGGAGTAACACATGGTATTTAATGAGCATCTACAATATGTGCAGTCCCTACACTCAGGAGTTTACGCTTCTGTGAGATGGGAGTGGGGACAGATATACCTGCAAATAACCATGCCATGATAATGATCATACCTGAATTTTAATGAAATACTAAAATGGGGAATTGGAGGATTCTGACTATGGAGTTTGAGGTACGCTTCATGGTCTTTCACTCTGAAAATTGAGAGAAGATCATTTTATTTTTTAAAGCATTTTATTTTATTTTTTAAGATTTTATTTATTGGAAAGAGCATAAGCAGGGGGAGCAGCAGTGGGAGAGGAAGAAAGCAGGCTCCCTGATGATCAGGAAACCTGACATGGGGCTCCCTCCCTGGGATCATAACCTGAGCCAAAGGCAGACGCTTAACAGACTGAGCCACCCAGGTGGGGGCTTACTTTTTTGATAGGAAAAATAATACAAAAGCCTTTTATTTTTTTTTTAAGATTTTATTTATTTATTTGACAGACACAGTGAGAGAGGGAACACAAGCTGGGGGAGTTGGAGAGGGAGAAGCAGGCTTCCTGCCCAGCAGGGAGCCCAGTGTGGGGCTCGATCCCAGGACCCTGGGATCATGACCTGAGCCGAAGGCAGACAGATGCTTAACGACTGAGCCACCCAGGCGCCCCTACAAAAGCCTTTTTTTTTTTTTTTAAGATTTTGTTTATTTATTTGACAGAGACACAGTGAGAGAGGAAACACAAGCAGGGGGAGTGGGAGAGGGAGAAGCAGACTTCCCGCCGAGCAGGGAGCCCGATGTGAGGCTCGATCCCAGGACCCCGGGATCATGACCCGAGCTGAAGGCAGACGCTCAACGACTGAGCCACCCAGGCACCACCTACAAAAGCCTTTTAAACAATAATCATATAGTTGAGGGCAAAGAATGCTGTGATTTGTGAAGATGGCTTTGTAGCTTCTCTCACTCCTACCCACCCCAAACCATTTTTTTTTACTATAAACAGAATGCTCATCATAAAATGTAAATTCAGCACAACACTCTTCCGCTTAAAATATTCACTGGCTGTCCATTACTTTCAGAATGTCTGGTTATCCTAGCTTTAAGAATTTCAGGATCTTATTTTACACATTTATAATTCCTTATCCACATTTATGAAATCAAAATACTTCTGAAAATACTCCTAGTAAGGTTGTAAAACATTTGACAATAAAAACTGACCTTAAGTGTCAGGAGGCCATTTTTAGTTTTGTTTTTCATCTCACTTAGTGTGAGTGTTCCTGTCTTTCCTGGAGAAATTTTTCTTGAGTTCAGAAAGTTATAGGGCACTTTGGTTTAATCAACTTATGGTATTTATCAGCTTTTATTGTACCCAAACGCTTGTGAGTTTTTTGGTGTGTGATTTTTTTTGTTTTCTGGGTTTTTTTTTTTTTTTTGAGTACTTTTATTTACAAATAGTTAAAAGGATTGACATTTCATGACTTTTTCTTCCTCAGAGGTCTTCCAAAGAAAATCTGCTTAGTTTTAAAAGTGGAATAAAATTCATTTTATCTTGCAATTACTATATGGATCCATTGGATCCTTTTTATAAGTCTAAAATTTACCATAGGGATTTTATTTTTTCCTATCTTGAAACATTTTGCTATTTCATCTTCCTAGGAATTATTTCCTCTTGTCGCTTACTGCCAGCCACTCTAAAAAAGACTGATACAGGCGCCTGGGTGGCTCAGTCGTTAAGCATCTGTCTTCGTTAAGCATCTGCCTTCGGCTCAGGTCATGATCCCAGGGTCCTGGGATTGAGCCCCGCGTCGGGCTCCCTGCTTGGTGGGAAGCCTGCTTCTTCTCCCTCTCCCATTCCCCCTAGCTTGTATTCCTTCTCTCGCTGTCTCTCTCCCTGTCAAATAAAATCTTTAAAAAAGAAAAAAAAGACTAATACAATAGGAAAATGGAGGAATGTTGGAATCACCTAGAAGGGTGGTATAATAGTGAGATAATTGGAAGATATTGCATTGCCCAAATTTTTGCATCTTTTTTTTTTTTTTTTTTAAGATTTTATTTATTCGAGAGAGAGAGCACGAGCAGGTTGAGCGGCAGAGGGAGAAGCAGACTCCCCACCAAGCGGGAAGCCTGGTGCTAGGCTCAATCCTGGGACTCCAGGATCATGACCTGAGCTGAAGGCAGATGCTTAACCAACTAAGCCACCCAGTCGCCCAGTTTTTGCATCTTTGAAGATGGTATGAAAAAAAGTAGAGACACTGCCTTTATAATTAGCTTTTAGTTTTTTCCTTCAGCAAAGTTGAGGATTCCAAATTGTCCATACTCTGTCCATATTGGTAAAGAAGAAAACACGGGAAGATGTTTGACAATTATTAGATAAAAAACAATGTAAATAACAGCATTGCTCTAGACTAATGATGGTAGTGAAATTGATTGTAAAAGCAAAATCTCAGACTAAAAATCTTCAGATACAGTGTCCTAACTGAATTTTTTTTTTTAACTGAGGAATCAGTGAGTGAAAGATAAAGTTTTTCAAAGGATAAGAAAGTAAATGTGGTGTGTTTATCCACTCAATCAATAGGAATGACTTCATTATGTAATAATACTCCATGACAAGATCTTGAACATCTCAATTTGCTCAAAGTATATCTGGCAGCATTCTTTCCTCTTTTGTGATGCTTGTGCACCAAAATTTACTTCATATAATTCATTAGTGGACAGATGCTGAAGGCAGGTATGTATTCAAAGATAATTGGGAGGAAATCGATGGTGTAGAAAGGAAAAGATTGATTATATTGACCATTCCAAACTTAAAATTGAAAATGTTTTGCAATTATGGAGCAAAGAAGATGACTGTCTCTTAAAACCATCAGATGTTTTTTGTGTGGTTTTTTTTTTTCCTATTTATTTGACAGAGAGAGAGTGCACACAAGAGCACACAAGCGGGGAGAGGGAGAGGGAGAGAGAGAAGCTGAGCAGAGAGCCTGATGCAGGCTTGATCCCAGGACTCTGGGATCATGACCTGAGCTGGAAGGCAGACGCTTAACCACTGAGCCACCCAGCCGCCCCAATCCATCAAATGTTTTTAAAAATTTTGTAAGCATTGTGTTTTGACAGTTCAAGTGCAAAAAGAAGAACCAGAAGTAATGATAAGGTAGAACTCATTAGAGATATATTTGAAATCTGCAATCAGCATTTATGAGATAGAAATGTTCCAGGTTCATGCATAAAAGTTGATTAGCAGTTCTGTTCAGAGAACATGGTTTGTTTTAAAACCAGGAGCATATGGAATAAAAATTTGGGTCTGTTGCTGCTTTTAAGAATTCTGATAATTTTTTTTTATTATTATCCCTTATACTTGTGCAAATAATTTGTCAAATGACTTCAAAAATACAAAAGTGCAAAAGGTCCAGTGGACCCAGGTGTAAATGGTAATGGCTCTTTCTTGGTATACTGTGAGTTACAGATCCCAAGAAAACAGTTTTCATACTACATTTAACCACTCCCTGCCCCAGTAGTAGTCTACTAATGTAACGTGTTAGTAAAAGTTGTAGGATTGGTTATTTTCTTCTAAAATTCTATGATACAATTATTTTAATAGTATTGTAAAGGTAATGGGAGCATGATACATAATATCAAGTGTACAGAATAAAGATGGTTTGTCTTTGGGGTGATTCTGTGAGGAAGTTTAATTTTGCATCTTTGTGAACACTATGAAATATTAAATGTAATTTAAAGAAAATCTGTCCGTAATTTGGTAGATACACAAGATGCCATAATTTGACCTGGAAAATAGAAAAGTCCAACAATGTTGAACATTTCAGTTTGGACTAATGAAAAGATCAAATTGTATTTTGTATGCCATGAAAAGGAAAAAAGTGTTTGCCTATCAGTTACTTTGCCATTTTATCCAAAATTGAAAATAATGCACACACACAGAGAGTATGTTTTCCAGGGGAGAAAAAACACATCCAATAATGTGAGTGACAGAAGCAGTCTACATTTTCTTGATCAAGACTTTTTCTCATTCTTTTTATAAGGTCAGAATGAAGATTCTGCTTCTGTTTTATAGTAGCTTCTCTAGAAATTTAGCATGAATATTTCACGTATTCTAAAGTTAATCATTATCTTTACTTTCCTAAACAATGTGAGGACTTAAAATGCTTTAACTTTAATCAGTCCTCTCCTGATTTTTGTGCTGTTATGTACAGTATTTCAGATTTTAACCCCACAACCAGTCATTTTTGAATACCGTTATTTTATATAGTCAGTGATTAAGTTTACCTTCATATTTACCACTTTTTTAACATGACATTTATTCATTCTGAGATCATTTTCATTCTTCCTAAAGGAAATCTTTAAGAATGTCCTTTAATATGGGTCTACTAGTAATAGTTTTTGATTTGTTTTAATCTCACTTCCTTATTTTGAGAAGTCCTCACTTAGTCTCTGTAGGCACTTTTTTTTTCCCCCCGCAGTGCTTCTCTTTGTCTTTGTTGGGGCTTTCAAATTAATCTTTCATTAATTTTGGGAAATCTCAGACTTTTTTTTTAGATGTGTTTCCTCTATTCTTTTTCTCCATTTGCAACTCTACTTAGATGTAACTTAGCACTTTTTATTCTATCCTCATCTTTTAACCTCTAATAATTTTCATCTCTTTGTCTCTGTGTGCATAATGAGGAATTGTGGAGATACTTTCGAGTTCACTCATTTTTTTGTCAGCCATGTCTAATCAGTTATGTAATGCCTTTCTAAGTTTCTGATTATAATTTTTATATACTGTATTTCATTTTTTGTGAGGTCTGTTCTTTTAAAAATAAAAATTCATCTGGTGGTTTTTTTTATCAACTTCTTGGTCCTTGGTCTTAGTTCTGATAGTCTAATCTTTTACCTTTCCTTTTTTTTTTTTTTTTTTAAGTAGGCTCCACACCCAGTGCAGAGCCCAATGCAGGGTTGAACTCAAAACCCCGAGATCAAGACCTGAGCTGAGGGTACCTGGGTGGCTCAGTCAGTTAAGCGTCCAACTATTGGTTTTGGCTCAGTCATGAGATTGAGCCCCGCATGGGCTCCATGCTGAGGAGTCTGCTTGAGATCCTCTGCCTCTGCCCCTTCCTCTCTCTCTCTCTCTCAAATAAGTAAAATCTTAAAAAAAAAACTGAGCTAAGATTAAGAGTCAGGCGCTTAGTGGACTGAGCCACCCAGGCGTCACTCTTTTACCTTTTTAAGTATACTTATTTTATATTTTATAGTCAATAATTCTAATACTTACAGTCTTTTCAAATTTTTTATTCTGCAAACTCCTGCTTTTAGTAACTTTTCTTATGGTATTTGTTGTGATGTTTTTATTGAGCTCTCCTGTTTGTTAGAACATTGTAGCATTTAGAGAGGAAAATACGTTTTATGGCATCTGAAAGCACTATCATCTCAGGGATATATTAAACTAACTACTTAGCTTCGAGTTTTCTTAGATAAGGTGAATTCCAGAACCCAAACCTAGGGGAAGACTGGCTTGTCATAAAGAATTGTCAGGGGAGGGGTGCTTGGGGGGTTCAGTCGGTAAGCTCCTGAACCTTTGGTTCAGGTCATGATCTCAGGGTCATGAGGTGGAACCCCCCATGGAGCCTGCTTAGGATTCTCTCCCTCTCTCCCTCTCTCTCTGCCCCACCCCTCCACCCCATGCCCACACACTGCTCTCTCACTCAAAAAAGAAAAAAAAAATTATTAAGGGAGACTTCTCTCCCCTTTACCCAGAGCCAAGGCTGAGCTAGGAAAGTTTCTTCTACAGTTTTCCCTTACAAGGGAAAATGGACTTTTTTCTAGTTCACCTTCTGTGCTGGTTTCTTGTGGGAGTCCCAGAGTTCTAGGCCATTGCTTCCTAATACCTTTCTTGTCTGCTGTCACAGAAAATGATATTTGTGCACAGCACACTAGGTAAAGTGGGAGATTTTGAGCCCTGGATAGGGATATTGCAGTTGTAGGCAACAGACCTGGGGCTCTGACCATGTGCACTGCTCATTTTCCCTGAGAACTGTTTCACTGTTACAGAATAGAAGAAAATGTTTTTGTTTAAAGGTGTAAAGAGCAGGGAAATGAATGATGAATCAAAGTTAATGCTCTATATCATAAAATGGTAGCTCTTGAAGCTTATGGTTTTGAGACCCCTAAAGCAGTTATAATTATTGAAGACCCAAAGAGCTTTTGTTTATGTTGATTATATTAATATTTACTGTCATAGAATTTTAAAAACATTTATTAAATCATTTTAAAATAAAAAGACTACTACATGTTAACCCCAAATTTCTTTATGGAACTATAAAAAAATAACTATTCCTGTCCTCCAATAATAGGGAGACAAGAGGCATTGTTTTATATCTTTACAAAGATTTTTATAAATCTTTTTAATATCTTAATTAAAATGGTTGGTTCTCCATCTGCTTCTGCATTCAGTCTGTTGCAATAAATTGTTTGGATTAAATTATATGAAGGCAATCTGTAATTGAAAAAGGGATAACCTCCTGGATCCTAACAGTCCTTGGATCATATTTTGAAAATCACTGCTGTATAGAAATTAAAAGAGGTATAGGAATGTTTTCCCTGTTACCAGATGCCACTTATATGGACAAGCCATTGGTATGCATAGTTGTTTTAATGCTGGTAGTGACTATAACTTTAGTATAATGTAAATCCAGGTCATATTAATGGAATTTGAAAGCACTAAAAATGGGCTTGGAGTTGGGTATAGGTTAGGGTCGAGACCAGAAATGTAGAAGTTAGAATTGAGTTGGAATACCTAGACAGGAGTAATTTAAATTTGTGGTTGTTGGTCATTCAACTTGCCAGTTTGAAAATTATGTTTTATGCTCCTCCCAGAATAATACATAATGTAATTAAAAATAGAAGGGATTCTTTTTAGATTTTAAGAGAGAAAGAGCACGCATGCACGTGTAGTGGGGGAGGAGAGGGAGAGAATCTCAAGCAGACTCCGTCCGCACCGAGTGTGAAGCCTGATGCAGAGCTCAGTCTCACAACCCTTATGAGATCATGACCTGCGCCAAAACCAAGAGTCAGACGCTTAACTGACTGAGCCATTCAGGCACCCCTAGAAGGGCTTTTAATGAAAACAGCATTCCCTTATTTTCCTAATCCCTTCTCCCCAATTCCACTTTGTAGCGACTCCCACCTTTAATACGTTCTGGTTTTATTTCTAACTCCCTATCATTAAATAATGTGCTTCTCTGTGTCTTTTTATTTTTTTAAGATTTTATTTATTTATTTGACAGAGAGAGAGATAGTGAGAGAGGGAACACAAGCAGTGAGAGTGGGAGAGGGAGAAGCAGGCTTCCTGCCAAGCAGGGAGCCCGATGCGGGGCTCGATCCCAGGACCCTGGGATCATGACCTGAGCCGAAGGCAGATGCTTAACAACTGAGCCACCCAGGCACCCCTCTCTGTGTCTTAATTTATTGACTTTTTATGCATTATATTTTTATTGCCTACAATCACAGTTAAGATTTAGTTCATACCCTCTCATGCCTCTTATTTCTCCTTCGAAGTTCAATGATAGGGCTATTTCTCTTACTTTCAGACACTCCATTTCCAACAAAGGTAGTCTGTATCTCGGTACTCTCTATATTAGGAAAAGAATCTTGAAACTCTGGTGCTTTACTTTCCCTCTTTCCCCACCCCATCCCCCAACTTAGCTCTAGTTCTACTTGTGATTAACATTTACATTATATTCTGTAATCATAGTTTATCTTCTGTAATTTAGGTTGATTCTAAAACTTTTAAGGCAGAAACTTACTAATAGGACTGTAAATAGGACTTAACTGTGAATCCAAGTGGTGGTGGTCTATGATTATCATTCCTAATGTCTTCCATTTTTACAACCCTGTACCACTTAATAGAAGAATCTTCCTCAGTTCAAGTTCAAATGGATGTTTGGTGTTTTTTTTTTTTTACACCCTACTAATTGCTTAACTGTGGTGTCTTTTACCAGGATCATGCCTTTCTTGAGCAATGCCCTATTTGCTGAAGTCTTTCATTGCCTTTTTTTCCCAAAAATCTTTTTGGTGCCTTGATTGTATCTTAATATTTTTTCAGGTTCCTAGTCTACTGTCTGTTGTCCAATCCTTTATTTTCCTGGACATCTCTCTCCTGGAGGCTTCTGTCCTTTTTTTTTTTTTACTTCGAGTCCAAGCTTGCTGCCTCTTTGGGCCTGCTGCACAGCTGGTGACCTGGGCTCTCATCTCCCTCCTGGGTTTGGATCCACTATTTATAGGATCCCATGATTTCTTTCTTGGTTTATTTTTTGTTAAAGTACATCTTCATGTCACTTCCAAAGAAAAGGTATATAGGAGATAAACTCTCAGTTCTTGAATGTCAAAAAAAAAAAAAAAGAAAAAACCAACAACCACCTTTATTCTGTCTTAATGGTTTAGCTGGGTACAGAACTCTGTATTAATAACCATTTTCCCTCGAATTTTTTAAGACATTAGTCTACTGTATTCTAGCACTAGTGTTATCAGTAAAAGTCTGGTTTTCGTGTAGTTGTATGCAGGTGACTTGTTTTTCCTCTCTGGAGACTTTGAAAAAAATATATATATATACTTTTTTAACTTTGAGATGTTGTGAAATGCTGTATGTCTCGAGGTTTTGTTCTTTCATTCTGCTTTGTACTCTGTAGGCCCTTTTTTTAAAGAATTTATTCATTTATTTGAGAGAGAGAGGGAGAGAGCACATGCAGGGGAAGCGGCAGAGGGAGGTGAAGCAGGCTCCCTACTGAGCAGGGAGCCTGATGGCAGAGCTCTATCCCAGGACCCTGGGATCATGACCTGAGCTGAAGGCAAATGCTTAATGAACTGAGCCACTCAGGCACCCCTCTGTAGGCCCTTTAAATTTGAAAATATGTGCCTCCCTTCCAGAGTGGGAAATATTCTTTCTTAATTTCTTTTATTTGCTTTTTTCTTTTCAGAATTCCTTCTAGTTGGATATTGGACTTCCTAGATTTATCTTCTCTTTTATAGTTTTTATATCCTGATCTTGCCTATATCCCTTAACTTTATCTTCTAACTGGTGTTAAGTTCTTATTTCATGGATACAAATTAGAGTTTGTGAAAATTCTTGTTTGTTACATTGAGATATCCATTTCCTGCAGGATTATTCCTGTTTCTTTTGCAGTTTATAGTAGGCTTTCTTTGGTGATTTTGGTCGGCTGTCTATTTTGGTAAGGACTCTGGCTGGTTTCACTTTCTGGTAAGCAAGGAGAGAGCTGGCCATTAACCTCCAGGTGAAGTCCAAGAATGTAAAAGTGTAATTACTTTTTAATATAAATAATTCCCTAAATACTTTCTCTGCCTTTTTCTCCCCCCAAGAGAAATACCCTTCCATTTTGTGTATGATTCTTCAAGTATTTCTTAATCTTGTTCATCCCATATTTTTATGTTTGTTTTATGATTTATTATTTAGTTTGTCCTGGTTTAAAACTGATTTATTAGATTTATTCACAAAGGATATTATCTAAATAGAAGCTTCTTTTCTGCTGGATGAAAATGAAAGTTTTTGCATATTTCACAAATATGTTTTTATCGCACAAGATTTGGGTTTTTATTTACTTATCCTATTTTATTTTAAAAATCATCTAGTGACCATTAAGTCTTAAGTTTTATGTAGGGATATAATTTAATACCTTTTATTCTAACACTACAAACTAGGCAAAACCTTGGTTTAAAATATTTCAACCTAAGATTAATTTTGCTTAAACTAATTTGAACTTGATAGGACCTGAATTTTTAAAAATTTACTTACTTTTTTAGACTTAGCCACTAGATATTTAATTGAATTGGTATAACCCAGGCTGGTCAGATACATCACATAGAAGGCAATTTTCTAAGGATATTTCAGATTGAAAGAGAATTTCCCAGATGGGTTTAAGATGACAAACTAGAAAATCTTTATTCTGAACAGCAGACCACTGCCCTAGCCCTTAACCCGTGGGAATTGGAACTAAATCATTATTCTTCATGATGCTTTTGGTAGAGGATATGGTTCCAGCCACATATCTGAGCAGATCTGACTATACAGATCAGAGTTAGGTTAGGCAGCCCTAGGCATGGAGTATATGATAATTGCTAAATGTACTGACATCTTGTTATATGGTTCCTGGGAAGGGAGATTATAAGATTTATTGTTCAAACTGAGACACATCGGTGTGGGAGCATACTGTTAATAATTATGGGGGGACAATAGGCTTAAACCAGAGCATATCATCATCCCTTTTTTAGTCAATGGACCTTTAAGGATCAGAGGCAGTATAAATCAAATTGCTTGCCTAGTTGACTTGACATTCCTATTCTATTCCCACTTTGTTTTTTGTCCTATAGGACAAGTTTTGGAGACCAGGAAGTGTGAACAGATATTCAATAAAGAGCAGTGGGATGAATGGAAACTGTATAGGAATCCAAGATTATCTGAATTTTTACATAACCAAACCCTTTTTATGCAGTGTAGTCTGAATGTGTGAAATTTTATCAGTAAATGTTAAATACAAGCTTCACAGAACTGGTGTATTTATATTTTAAATATAATTCTTTTTCAGTTCTAGGAATTTTGAAGAAATAATAATGTTATTGGCATTTTTTCTTAAGGATATGGAATTATCCATAGAAAGTGTCAATCCCAAACCAATTTTTCCACTATTACAATTTAAATTTCCCTTTTCCTGTCTTTTAATTGTCATATATGTAGAAAATATTAGCTACTTTTAATATCAAAATGTGGAAAACCTCATCCGAATATAAATTATAAGAGTTTCTTTGGACTTTGTTCTAAGTTTTTGTTTTTTTTTCTTTTTCATATTGGGCTGAAATCTGCCACCCTTCCATCCATTGGTTCTAGTTCTGTTCTCTGGAGCAGCATGGAGT
The DNA here is from genome assembly GCF_037043125.1 of Eumetopias jubatus. Lineage (NCBI taxonomy): Eukaryota > Metazoa > Chordata > Mammalia > Carnivora > Otariidae > Eumetopias > Eumetopias jubatus. Next base: position 128,600,599 of record NW_028274811.1, read on the forward strand.
AAGTCTCTTCTATTAGAAGGCAGCTCTCCTATCTTCCCCAGTCACCTCTTCTAGACTGAATGTTCCCAGGTCCTCCATTTTTTATGTGAAATAATAGCCATACTTATAAGCTTCATATTGATTCCCTTTGAATACATTATAATTATCAGTGTTTTCCCTAATACAGTTAAAATGTGATGGCCCCAAATTCTAATTCTATGCCATATTTGTATGGTAGTGTGCACACCAGTGAAGAATATACTGTACTATAACCCATGAATCAGACACTTAATAGAGCAGCTTCAGCTTATGTTAGGTATTTTTTTCTTAGCTATTCTTAACTGTTGGCTCATATTAAGACTTAACGGTCATGTAAAACCTGTCAGCTGAATAACTGTTGGGGCTCTCCTTTTTTTAGAAGGCATTTCTGCCTTGGTAATTAAGCTTTAGCAAGTGTAATTGTGAGTGTTCTAGAGAACCTAGACCAACAAATACACTTTGATGTGCTTAACATCTGTAAGCCTTGGTTTTATGTGACATAGACTCTCAATTTAAAAGTTAAAATTTTTAAAAAGTTAAACATCACTCTGAGAACTTTAGCTGGAAATTTTATTTGATTTACAGTTTTGGAAAATGTTTTTGCCTCTTTGAGTTTTAAATGGTTATGATTGCAAAGTATCTGGCTTAGGTCTCCTTTTGCAACATGTGCTACCTTTTTGAGAGAAAAATAAATGTGTATAATGAAACGCTGCCTGTAACTTGAGTAATTTATCTAAAATAATAGAGAGTCCATTGTAGGTTTTGTGCCCTAGAGCAAGATTTCTCAACCTCAGCACTGTTAACATTCTTTGGATAATTCTTTGTTGTGGGTAGCTGTCCTGTGCATTGTAGGATATGTAACAGCATCACTGGCTTCTACCCACTAGGTGCCAGTAGCACACATCACCACCACCTCCTCTGCAGTTTGACCATCAAAAATATCTCCAGACATGGCCAGATGTTCCTGGAGGGCAAAATCTCCCCCAGTTGAGAACTACTGCCCTAGAGTATCACAAGTATTTAAGTCAACTGGGTAATAGTTTTCTACTTTAAATGTTTTCTACAGTTGGAGTTAGAATGTAGTATTTTTAACATGATTTCTTTGTAGAGATTTTTTTTTTAACTGTAGAACATAATAAAGAACTCTACAAGCAACAAATAATTTTTTAAATTCCTAGTTTCATCAAGTTTTCCTTTCTTCCTAATACTGCATTTTATCCCAGTTTGTCGACAAGTCCCTGCTTTGTGATATGGTCCATGATCTTAAGCATAGTATGTGTGACTGTCTAATGCATTGAGATTAAGGAATAAAAATTATACAACAGTAACAAATACGGTATTGACTAGGCTTATTGAGTTCAAATACTTGGTGTTTTGTAGTCCATGATTAAATTTCTTGAAAATGTGCTTTTTATTTTGTTAAACTCTTAGATTTTAAAATTAAATTGTATTATGTTTATTCTTCTACTCCACA